>NW_022436999.1:53904-81036 GCF_009761245.1 Sapajus apella | reverse complement strand
CACTTTAATATGCATAGAAGCTAATTTAATTTTTAGATTTCAACATAAACATCAAGGTCAGACTTAGATTTAGTGGGCAGCAGGATAACATACACTAGTGTTTTTCTGGGGACAGTTATTTAACTTAATCTTAGGAAAACTTTTTCTTTAGAGCTGAGATTAAAATTTACAATTTATATTTGTATAGACTTAAGTTGAGTGGGGGAGATATTAAAAAGTAGGTCAGTGGTTACCAGACTTACCAAATTTTAGATGCATGGAAGAACTGTAAATTCCCATAAAGCTAATCTATTCATTGACCCCCACCATTATGATAGAGATCATATGGTGACTAATGCAAGATGAAACTCTCAGCTTGGAAAGTAACAAGGAATAGGATGTAAGTATGAGCTTCTGTTTTTTATTATATTTATGGATGCCCCCTCAGAAAAATATGCAAAGGGGTAACTGGCTTGGAAATGGGTATTTATGCCTAGTAAATCCCACTCACGAGTTTTGCCTATTTGAAGCTTCTCTCAATGACAGTGCATCTGTGAATGTTCGCTGATGTTGAAAATGATGCTTTTGGACGGTGCAATGCAAACACTGCGTATGAAATGTATTTTGATGTTAGAGGTAGTAAGGTGTTGCTGGTTCTTACTGATAGACTGAGAGATCTTTAACTCAGTGTAATGTTAAATGTTCATTTTCTCTTTTACATTTTCCCATTGCTTTCAAAATCTCAAATTTACAAATAATGCCAATGAACACTTATTATCCAGATGCCCAGCCCTCACTCACATACACAGTGCTTTTTCAAGAATTAAATGTGTCTAAAAGCCCAAACAATTCTCCCAAAATTAATTTTGAGAGTTGAAAAGGTGGTCTGTGGGAAATCATTTTAGCTGAATCATTTTGGTTAGGTATAATACTCAAATTCAGGACCGAGTAAGCTTAAAAATGGTATATGATTGTGTGTGTGGTTTACCCCCTTTTTGTTTTTATTTATTTGTTAAACCCTGTCCTGTTATTGGTAAATGATGAGAAAATCATGTTTTAAGAAAAATTCAAAAATATATTTGCTTTAAAGTTTGCGAATCTGTTTGGCATTTCACTGCCTTAGTAGTATTCACTGGAGGAAATGTTTTGAATTTTCAGAATGTCTTTTAAAAATAAAAAGAAATCAAAATGAAAAACCAAAAACCGTTTTTTTTTTTTTTTTTTATTGGGTGGTTTGGCTAAAAGGGTTGTCTGAAACTCCAGTAACAAAAAATGAGCTCAGTGAACCTTTGCATGTTTTGGTATGAGTTTATTAAATAACCACAGACTGTCAGGGTATCAGCGTGGCAGGGGGCGTCCATTTACAGCACGGATGAGTCTGAAGAGAGAATAAGGTAAGATTTATGATTTTTTAATCTGTCCTTTTCTCTTCATTACTTTCTTACATAATTTTAGATTTGCCTCACTTCCTTTCTCCAGTCCTTAAAAATATACATGTATATGTAGGTTTACATGTATACATATATTTATATACATATATATATATATATCATATATAAACTTTTAGGAAACATTTAGTATGGACTAGATTCACTCACTTTTTCATTTACTTAGAACCAAACTTTTGAAATGAGTCCTGAAACAAATGGTTATTTATATAACTGAATATAAGTAGCACAGTGAAATAAGAATTAAAAATTGAGGAATTCTACAAGAAAAATTAGTATTGGAACAGCTAAAATATTCTGTAAGTATTTATTTCAGAAATAAAGAAATTTCTTTTTAAGTGTATGCCATTGAGGTAAGTTTTATATAGTCTAGCCTCATTTTACAATATAAATTTTTATATTCATTAGAACTGTTTCAGAAATGAGATATTCCCCCTTTAATAGTTGTCAGTTTCTGTCCTCTTTCTATCATTTCTCATTTCATCCCTTTGTAATTTCAATGTATTCAGTGTTGGCTTTGCCTGCATTCTACTTTGATATAGACCGGCACAGCAACTGAATATATTGCTCATACATTAGCTTCTCTTTCATAATCTGCTATCAGTTCTCTGATCCATGAGGAAGAGAAAAAGAGTATCTGACAGGTAAGATTGCTTTTTAAAGTTGTTTTAAATGCATTACATGACTGAGAAAAGAAAAATGCACATTTTATTGTTGCAGTTTAAATTTCATTTTGGTGAAACTAAACATGAAACAAAAGGGATAAATGTGTTTTGTTTTATCTGTTTGGGATATTTTTTTCTGAGTTTGTGTAGAAACCGTGTGGTACACTGGTAATCTTGTCAGGGTACAAACTTGGTCTGACTTTGTTATTTGGTTTATTTGTGAACCATGTACTTGCTCTTCCTCCCAGAAACATAGCTTGTAGGGAAGGTTAATCCAGTGTTGGCGATCCATGTCCTAGCACAGCATCTGTAAGTTAATGCACAATCGTTCCTTCCAAGGATGGATTTATCATTGTAAATATATTTTCATTGTCTTACAGGCATAATGGGCATAAGTATATTGCTTTTAAATATTTTAAATGAAACGATTACAGTTATATATATTTTGCTTGAAGTGAGTGATTTTCAAACTTTTTGTATTTGGTGGGCTGTCCATCTTGTAATGGTGGGAGTAAATGTTTCCATAGATAATAAGGCAGTTCTTGTTGAATTCAGTTTGTGTTTCTTTTGGAGGGTGGGCAAGTCGGAGGGCAGAGATTATTTAGTTGCATTATGGGTATTCTGCACCACCTGCCCTTTGAAACCCTCAACTTTAGGTAATATGCCGTCTGGGATTATAATTAGTATTAATAAATTTGTGGATTTACAGAAATCCATAATGGACAGAGTTGAGTTTTACCCAAGTGATTGTATTTATAGAAAATATTTCAAACCACTTTCTTCATGGTCATTTTAGTTAGTACATAGTCATTGAGTGGCCAGCCACACCTAACACGATCTCCCAGCATCCAAGATTGGAGATTCCTGGTCTGTGTAGAGTATATGGTTTTGCACGAAATCCTTCTAGTCTTGTGATTGCTTCAGTTTAATTTGTCACATAAAACCACAAGTATTTAATATTAATGTATCAGTGGTTTGGTGTTTTGTTCCCAGTATTGGGCATTGCGCCGGGAAATACCTGAATACTGGAGCTACAGAGTTAACTCTAAAAGTGCTTTTATTGGTTTCTAGAAACTGGAAGAAGAGAAAGGCAAAAAGGAAAAAGAAAGACAGGAAATTGAGAAAGAACGGAGAGAAAGAGAGAGGGAGCGTGAAAGGGAACGAGAAAGGCGAGAACGGGAACGAGAAAGGGAAAGAGAACGTGAACGAGAAAAGGAGAAGGAACGGGAGCGGGAACGAGAACGGGATAGGGACCGTGACCGGACAAAAGAGAGAGACCGAGATCGGGATCGAGAGAGAGATCGTGACCGGGATCGAGAAAGGAGCTCAGACCGTAATAAGGATCGAAGTCGATCAAGGTAAGGCTTTACAGAAGTCACTATTTCCTGATAGCTTTAATAGAACTACCAGGTAGTCTTCCAGAGTACCATTTGCATTCATGGAATGAGAGAATTTTTTTGTGAGTGTGAGACATTCTTACTCTGTCATGTCACATAGGCTGGAGTACAGTGGCAGACCTTGGCTCACTGCAGTCCCTGCCTCCTGGGTTCAGGTATTCCTCAGCCTCCTAAGTAGCTGGGATTACAGGTTTGTGCCACCATGCCCAGCTAATTTTTTCATTTTTGGTAGAGATGGGGATTTGCTATATTGATTAGCCTGGCTTTGAACTTCTGGCCTCAAGTGATCCTCCTGCCTCAGCCTCCCAAAGTGCTGGGATTATAGGCATGAGCCACTGCGCCTGGCCTGAGAATTTTTTTAAAGGCAACATGTCTTTGCCTCTCTCTCTCTCTCTCTCTCTCCCCCTTTCTCTCTCTCTCTCTCACACACACACACACACACACACACACACACACAAAATTGGTGAAAGTAATAATTTTCAATTCTGGTTAATTTCTGTCTAATGCCACTTTTTTTTAAAGAAACATAGTGGCCACTCAGTGTTCTGGGGAGACATGACTCCCTGCTGTCACCCCCTGGGTCCGTGGACATTTTTTTAGTTGCTCTTTAGCTGAAGTTCTGTATACCGAAACGTCAGCTCTAGCACCATGTCTTTTTAGCCACTAGCATGTTTATTTGGTTTTGTAGCCCACTGCACTTCCACAGCTTAACCTTTCTGTCTATATGTTTACTATCTACCTCTGGCTCTTTTATTCTTTGGAAGGTTTTCTTTTTTATTTAAAAGTGTTTGTGAATTCTTTTTTTTTTGAGACAAGGTGTTGCTCTGTCATCCAGCAGTGAAGTGTTGGCGATCTGCAACCTTCACCTCCCAGGCTCAAGCAGTCCTCCTGCCTCAGCCTCCTGAGTAGCTGGGATTATAGGCGTGCCCCACCAAGCCTGGCTAATTTTATATTTTTAGTAGAGATAGGTTCTTTCCCTGTTGGTCAAGCTGGTCTTGAACTCCTGACCTCAGGTGATCCCCCCTTGGCCTCCCAAAGTGCTGGGATTACAGGCATGAGCCACCGCCCCCAGCCTTTTTTTGTTTTTGTTTTTTGTTTTTTTGTTTTGTTTTGTTTTGTTTTTGAGATCATGCTCCGTCGCATAGGCTGGAGTGCAGTGATACAATCATACATCACTGTAAGCTAGAATTCTTGGGTTTAGGGGATCTTCCCACATTAGCCTCTGGAGTAGCTAAGACTACAGGCACATGCCAGCATGCCTACTGGCCTCAAGCAAGCCTCCTGCCTCAGCTTCTCAAAATGCTGGGATTAGATTTTATTACTTTTTTGAGATAGACTCTAGTTTTGTCACCTGGGCAAGAGGGCAATGGCACAATCTTGGCTCACCATAACCTCTGCCTGCCAGGTTCAAGCGATTCTCTTGCCTCAACTTCCTGAGTAGTTGGGATTACAGGTGCCCGCCACCACACCTACCAAATTTTTTTTGTATTTTTAGTTGAGATGGGGTTTCACTGCGTTGGCCAAGCTGGTCTCAAACTCCTGACCTTGTGATCCGCTTGCCTCACCCTCCCAAAGTACTGGGATTACAAACATGAGCCACTGTGCCTGGCCTAGATTTTATCACTAAATATTGAATATTGGGGAACATTCAGTGCTGATACTTGTAAGTTCTGACTTTATCCATGCAGCATCTCAAAATTCTGTTTTCCGTGTTTGCCAGCTCTTACTCCTTGATCACTAGTAAGGTAAACTATCTCTTAACGTATTCATTAGTCCTTCATGTTTCTTTTGGGAATTAATAGTTTTCCTTTTTTTCTGTTTTACACTATCATGTGATTGACTAATATTCCAGCATATGGGCATTAACTAATCATTCATTTGAATGACTTATAACTATTTTATATTCAGGATATATTTGTTTTCCGACATACCAGTAAGCATTAACACCGACATTAGAATGAATGCAGTTTAGGATTTGGGACTGGAATTATGTCTTTCTGATGTGTGTAGAGGAGGTTATATAGTTCTGTGGAAATCAAGTGCTAGATTCTGGTCTGTGAGATTTATATTATTTCATAATATATGTTGCCCCCCTTTCCTTTTGTCTTGAAAGGAAAACAGTAGACTCACAGATGTGTAAAAAAATTTTGTTTGCATTAGAGAAAAAAGTAGAGATCGTGAAAGGGAACGAGAGCGGGAAAGAGAGAGAGAGAGAGAACGAGAGCGAGAACGAGAACGGGAGCGAGAGAGAGAGCGAGAGAGGGAACGGGAGCGAGAAAGAGAAAAAGACAAAAAACGGGACCGAGAAGAAGATGAAGAAGATGCATATGAACGACGAAAACTTGAAAGAAAACTCCGAGAGAAAGAAGCTGCTTATCAAGAGGTAAATTGAGCAAATGCTTTTATTCTTAAAGCTTTGATATCCCTTAATAGGTTAATAAAAATTTATGGGACACTATATATAAATTTTTAAAGCTTTGAAAATTTAATTTTTTTAGCGCCTTAAGAATTGGGAAATTAGAGAACGAAAGAAAACCCGGGAATATGAGAAAGAAGCTGAAAGAGAAGAAGAAAGAAGAAGAGAAATGGTAAGATTCTATGCTAAAATAAGTGATTTTTCAGGTACAAAATCAGATTAGATTTTTTTTTTTTTTTTTTGATGGAGTTTTGCTCTTGTTACCCAGGCTAGAATGCATTGTCCTTTCAAAGTGCTGGGATTACAGGCATGAGCCACCTCACCCAGCCTAGATTATATCATTTATTGCTAACTACAAGCAACTTAATAATTGAAATGCACAAGTGTCTCCGTTCATGCATGATTTAATTTTTATGTATTTTGAGCAATTTCAAACCAATTTAAGTGCACCAAAATCTTTTTTCCTCCTTTCAAATTTTTGCTGCACCTATCTTTTTGTATGCTATCAAAATTAATTTGTCATATAGTAATATTTAAGTCAGGAATTTATGCAACTTTTTTTTCTCTCTCTCTCTCTTTTTTTTAAAGAGATGTGGTTTCACCATGTTGGCCACGATGGTCTTGATCTCTTGACCTGGTGATCCGCCCGCCTCAGCCTCCCAAAGTGCTTTGATTACAGGCGTGAGCCACTGGGCCTGGCAAACTTTTTTTTTTTTTTTTTTTTTTTAAAGAGTCTGCAAAATTGGACTGGGTACCCTTGTAATCCCAGCACTTTGTGGGGCCAAGACGAGCGGATCACCTGAGGTCGGGAGTTCAAAGACCAGCCTAATCAATATGGAGAAACCTCGTCTCTACTAAAAATACAAAATGAGCCAGGCGTGGTGGTGCATGCCTGTAATCCCAGCTACTCTCAAGACTGAGGCAGGAGGCCGGGCGCTGTGGCTCACGCCTATAATCCTAGCACTTTGGGAGGCCGAGGTGGGTTGATCACCTGAGGTCAGGAGTTCAAGACCAGCCTGGCCATCATGGTGAAACCCCACCTTAAAAAACAAAAAACAAAACAAAAAAGACTGAGGCAGGAGAATCGCATGAACCCAGGAGGTGGAGGTTACGGTGAGCCAAGATCATACCATTGCACTCCATCCTAGGAGGAGATTCATGTTATCTCATGGATTGTTTGCTATCAGCTTAGAGTTAGGTAGACATTACCTTTCAATTGATTGGAGTACGTGATTTAAATTTTAAATTCTGCATTTCTTAAAAGCTGTTTATTGTAGTGTTATTGTAGTATCATCTACCTTAAAATATACACGCATGCTTTTTTTTTTTTTTTTTTTTTTTTTTTAAAGGCAGAGTCTTGCTCTGCTACCCAGGCAGGAGTGCAGTCAGTGGTGCGATCTTGGCTCACTGCAACCTCCACCTCCTGAGTAGCTGGGATTATAGTTGCACGCCACCACGCCCAGCTAATTTTTGTATTTTTAGTAGAGACAGGGTTTCACCATGTTGGCCAGGCTGGTCTTGAACTCCAGTTCTCAAATGATCTACCCGCCTTGGCCTCCCAAAGTGTGCTGGGTTTACAGATGTGAGCCACCACATTCAGCCATATTTTTTTCATTTAATAAGATAATCTTCAGTTTTGTTGGTGTGTTTAGGTATTGTATTTTGAAGATTATATTCAGAGACCATATTTATTGTAGCATTGTATATATATGTGGTGTGCATTTTTCAGATAAGCCATTATTGTCTAATGTAATTTATACTTAATTATGAAGTGTATGAAAACTAAATTTAAAGGGATAAGAAAAATCTTTTTAACCAAAGTATTATCTTTATTATGGCATAGAGTAGTAGTGTTTTATATATTAGCTCATTTTACAGTAAAATCATTTTATGTACAATTGTAGAGAGGCAACTGTGCAGATAGTTCCAACTTAAGTTAGAAAATATTTTCTCTGTGGAAGACATAGCGTAGTGTTTTATATATTAGCTCATTTAATTTTATATATTAGCTCATTTAATGTTAAAAATAACATTTCCCAGGTTAGCTCAACAAGTTTATTTAAACCAAATAGCCGAATACATTATACATTGTTAAGTATTGAATTTTGGGATCCTGGAGAAACTTTCCTATATTGAAACAGCTATGTTTTTCTTTAAGTTATGTGACGAGAAATTCATGTTAATCTGCCTCTTACTCTTGGTTTATGTCTGGTTAGGAAAAACCTGTTTCCACAAAAGAGGGAAGGGTAATCTTTATTATACTTGTATGTTAATTTTATACCTTGTTCTTCATTTCCTCAAAGGCCAAAGAAGCAAAACGACTAAAAGAATTCTTAGAAGACTATGATGATGATAGAGATGACCCCAAATATTACAGGTAAAGAAGGTTTGTTCTACTTGGTTTTTTATTAGCTATAGTTTGCCCTGTCTTCACAGCTGATAACGCAGATGTACTAAGTAGAATAAGAAAACAAGAAACCTTCACATTGCATGTAGTAATTACTTCTGTAGCTGATACACTGTTTTTTTGGGGGGGAGAAAAGAGCTATCAGAAAAGGATCAACAATTCTATGCATCTTTTTTGTAGTGGGGAGCCCATAATAGTATTATATCGAATAATACTGTTTTTTTTTCATGTGTGGTAAATAGGTCTGATTTTTAAAAAATTTTTCTTAACTATTTTAAAGACAGGGTTTTAACTCAGCTGAAATGCAGTGGCATGATCATAGCTGACTGTAACCTTGAACTCTTGGGCTCAAACAATCCTCCCTCCTCAGTCTCTCGAGTAGATTGGACTATAGGTATGGGCTACCACACCTGTCTGCTAGGTCCAGTTTTGTTTTGTTTTTTTGTTTTTTTGAGACAGAGTTTCGCTCTTGTTACCCAGGCTGGAGTGCAATGGCGCAATCTCAGCTCACCGCAACCTCCGCCTCCTGGGTTCAGGCAATTCTCCTGCCTCAGCCTCCTGAGTAGCTGGGATTACAGGCACGCGCCACCATGCCCAGCTGATTTTTTGTATTTTTAGTAGAGATGGGGTTTCACCATGTTGACCAGGATGGTCTCGATCTCTTGACCTCGTGATCCACCCGCCTCGGCCTCCCAAAGTGCTGGGATTACAGGCTTGAGCCACTGCGCCCGGCCTTAGGTCCAGTTTTTATTGCAAGTTACAACTAATGTCTGTAACTATCTGGCTTTGTCTAGAAATTTTGGTCTCCTAGCAGTATGACCTCCCTTCTCTCACCCCATCTCCAAATTGATAAATTATTGTGAAGCAAGAGTTGTAACAATTGCCTTCCCTCATTCTTTGTTCCCATGGCATTTTCAAATAACTCTCATTCTAGTATTTATGACATTATGGCAAAATTGCATGTTTTGTTCTGCCTTCCATTCAAACCGTAAGTTCCCTGGGGATATAGACAGTGCCTTGATAATATTTTATCTGTAGTTTGTCCGACATGATACAGTCATCATGAAGATATTTAATTTAGTTGAATTTAATACCGTATAGCCAAAATAATTAAAACATTGGCATTATCAGCCTAAATTTAAAGAGTGCCAGGGTTTTGACTTTGTATGAAATACCATGAAATCAGTTAAATTACTGAAGACTAGAAACATAAAGTGGCAATGTATAACTTCAACATTCTGAGACATAATGAACTGCTATATAGAAAAGAACCTCTGTTTTCTGTTGATTCTGCACTACTTTTTGAGATGTTTTTTACAAGTGAATTAATTTAAATTGAGCATACAGAACCCTTAGTGCTGCTAATGCTATTTATATATTTTTTTAGCTTGGTGTCTAGGAAAACAAAAATTATTAAGTATTCCTTGTGAAATAGGCACAAAATGGGAGCCCTCTTTCTGAAAGCGACTATTTCACTTGTTTAGACACTGACTAGAAGGGCTTTAAGAATGAAGGGAACATAGTGATAAATGACAAGATGATGCTTATTTGTAACACATTTATGTGTATAGAGCACATTCTTGCGTGTTCTTTACAGAACATTAAGACATTCTTTAAACCTCTTAGCATGTAGGTTGTAGTATTAAAAAGAGGTGCTGTTGAAAATGTCATGTGCACTACTCAATGACCTGAGTATTAAATTAGGCCTTTTATCATTCACTTTTGCAGAGGAAGTGCTCTTCAGAAAAGGCTGCGTGATAGAGAAAAGGAAATGGAAGCAGATGAACGAGATAGGAAGAGAGAGAAAGAGGAGCTTGAGGAAATCAGGCAACGCCTTCTGGCAGAAGGGCATCCAGATCCAGATGCAGAGCTCCAGAGGGTAAGATAATATAACATCCACATGATTTTATTTTATTTATTTATTTATTTATTTATTTTATTTTATTTATTTTTTTTTTTGAGACAGAGTTTCACTCTTGTTACCCAGGCTGGAGTGCAATGGCGCGATCTCGGCTCACCGCGACCTCCGCCTCCTAGGTTCAGGCAATTCTCCTGCCTCAGCCTCCTGAGTAGCTGGGATTACAGGCACGCGCCACCATGCCCAGCTAATTTTTTGTATTTTTAGTAGAGACGGGGTTTCACCATGTTGACCAGGATGGTCTCGATCTCTTGACCTCGTGATCCACCCGCCTCGGCCTCCCAAAGTGCTGGGATTACAGGCTTGAGCCACCGCGCCCGGCCAATTTTTTTTATCTTTAAGATGGGGTTTCACCATGTTGATCAGGCTGGTCTTGAACTCCCGACCTCAGGTGATCCGCCCGCCTTGGCCTGCAAAGTGCTTGGATTACAGGCGTGAGCTACCGCGCACGGCCACATGATATTTTTTTTTTAAGGTTACCACGCCATCTTAAAGCCAAGTATGATGCAGTTTAATTTATGCTTAAGGGAAATGCATTTTATGCTCCATGGAACATGCTATTTTGTGGAAGGTTATTAGTACTTTTTATTTAATTACACGAGGCATCAGTATTATTTGGTTTACAACTTCATTCTAAACATCCTGCAGATGTCTTATTCTTTGTTTTCCATGTATGTCTTTTTTTCAGGCAAGAGTGTAGTGGCTCAATCTCAGCTCACTGCAACCTCTGCCTCCCTTGTTCAAGTGATTCTCCTTCCTCAGTCTCCTAAGTAGTTGGGATTACAGGTGCCTGCCGCCCGGCTAATTTTTGTATTTTTAGTAGAGGTGGGGTTTCGCCGTGTTGGCCAGGCTAATCTGAAACTCTTGACCTCAAGTGATCCACCCGCCTCAGCCTTCCAAAGTCTTGGGGTTACAGGTGTGAGCCACCATGCCCATGTGCCCAATGTTTTTTTTTTTCTTGAGACAGAGTCTGGCTTTGTTGCCCAGGCTGGAGCACAGTGGTGGAATCTCGGTTCACTGAACCCTGTCTCCTCGGTAAGTGATCCTCCTTTCTCAACCTCCTGAGTATCTGGGACACTGTACATGTGAGCCAGAATGCCTAGGTAACTTCTTTGTGCTTTTTTGTAGAGATGGGATTTTGCTGTGTTACCCAGGAGTGAGCCACTGCTCTGACCTTTTTTTGTTTTTGTTTTTCTCAAGCAATTATCTTGTGTCAGCCTCCTAAGTAGCTGGGACTACAGGGGCGCACCACCACGCCTGGCTAATTTTTGTTTTGTTTTTTGACTTTTTTGTTTTTCTATTGAGACGGTGTCTCACTCTGTTGCCCAGGTTGGAATGCAGTGGTGCAGGGCTCACTGCATGAGCCATTGTGCCCAGTTTTTTCTCTTATAAAAAAGACATTTTAAAAAAAGATCAAGTTGAATATTGTAGAGTTGTAGTTAATTGATTATTGTTTTGGTTTTAGATGGAACAAGAGGCCGAGAGGCGCAGGCAGCCACAAATAAAGCAAGAGCCAGAATCAGAAGAGGAAGAAGAAGAAAAGCAAGAAAAAGAAGAAAAACGAGAAGAACCCATGGAAGAGGAAGAAGAACCAGAGCAAAAGCCTTGTCTCAAACCTACTCTGAGGCCCATCAGCTCTGCTCCGTCCGTTTCCTCTGCCAGTGGCAATGCAACACCCAACACTCCTGGGGATGAGTCTCCCTGTGGTATTATTATTCCTCATGAAAATTCACCAGATCAACAGCAACCTGAGGAGCATAGGCCAAAAATAGGATTAAGTCTTAAACTGGGTATGTCAGCATTTCCTTCCTCCTTTATTTTCTCCCCTTCACCCGTGCAAATACCTGTATTGTGCTTTAAGGAGAATTATATATTTGTGCTTGGTTAGGTAGATAGAAGATTACTAAAAATGCCTTTCTAGCTCACGATTGTTTTCATAGTTTTACTAGTGCTCCTATATCTGCAGCTGCCTCGAGTTCTGAGAAGAAGTGAAAAGTTTAATTTTCTAGCACTTGTGAGTAGTGAGTTATTTTTTACAGTTGGGATCTTTCTCTGAGATTTGTGGAAGTATGTTTTGCACTACTTTTGAGGGATGGTGGGTTATAAAATGAAACATTTGAAAATTAAGTTATCATGCTAAGAGAGTGTTTTTACTATAGGTGCTTCCAATAGTCCTGGTCAGCCTAATTCTGTGAAGAGAAAGAAACTACCTGTAGATAGTGTCTTTAACAAATTTGAGGATGAAGACAGTGATGACGTACCCCGAAAAAGGAAACTGGTCCCCTTGGATTATGGTGAAGATGATAAAAATGCAGCCAAAGGCACCGTAAACACTGAAGAAAAGCGTAAACACATTAAGAGTCTCATTGAGAAAATCCCTACAGCCAAACCTGAGCTCTTTGCTTATCCCCTGGATTGGTCTATTGTGGATTCTGTGAGTAGGAAATTATATTTCATCATGTTATTGGGAGCAGTTGGAATATGCCATAAAAATTCATTAGAAGAAAGAAAATCTCGTTTGATTCTATTAATAACAAATAAGTAGGGATGATCATCTTTATACCAACTCAATGCCATGGTCAAGAAATTAATTGAAAAATTTTTTTTTTTTTTTTGAGACGGAGTTTAGCTCTTGTTACCCAGGCTGGAGTGCAATGGCGCGATCTCGGCTCACTGCAACCTCCGCCTCCTGGGTTCAGGCAATTCTCCTGCTTCAGCCTCCTGAGTAGCTGGGATTACAGGCACGTGCCACCATGCCCAGCTAATTTTTTGTAGTTTTAGTAGAGACGGGGTTTCACCATGTTGACCAGGATGGTCTCGATCAATTGAAAATTTTTGGTGGTACTTGAAGACTTAAGTTAAAAGCAGATGATTATATTTTGATACATATCTGTCTTAGTTCAACTTATGAATTAACATAGTTTAGTCTCAGGAAAATTGAGGCTTTAGTAAATGTGATAGAAAGATAGAATTCTTTAATTCAGTAACGGTGCTTTGTTTTGCAGATACTGATGGAACGTCGAATTAGACCATGGATTAATAAGAAAATCATAGAATATATAGGTGAAGAAGAAGCTACATTAGTTGATTTTGTTTGTTCTAAGGTTAGTCATTTATTCTCTTTCATGCCAACATTTATGTATTAAAATATTAGACAATTTCTAAAATAAAGAGCAAAAGTCTTAGAGTCAAGTTACATGATGGTTTAGGTTCAATTAAGTGATTTATATCTGCTTTTTCAAAATTATTTTTATTTTTGGTGTGTTTTTATTCATTTTTATTCATTGCAGTAAATGCAGATTTGTCTGCTTTAAATGAACCTTTCCATCCCACTTAGATTCCTCACACCATATTTCAAAGGGTCAAGGAGGATGGAATTGCCGGCTACTGCCAATTATGTGCTCTCTCTTCCTGTCCCTGAAAATGCTGTGCCATCATCTTTGGTTGGAAGAATTATGTTGAGATTTTGTGGACATAACCAGTAGCTTTTCCCATCAACTCCTTTGTCAGTCACTCATTCTTTGAATAGGATCAAAATAATCCCTTTCATATCATAATAACAATCAGTGTTTATTGACTGACAGGCTGTATTCTTGGCAGGTATTAGTTGTTTTTTGTTGTTGTTTTTTGTTTGTTTGTTTGTTTGAGTCAGAGTCTTGTCATTGCCCAGGCTGGAGTACAGTGGTGCAGTCATGGCTCACTGCAGCTTTGAACGCCCAGTGTAAAGTGATCCTCCTGCCTTTGCCTCCAGAGAAGCTGAAATTGTAGGCATGCACCACCACAGCCAACTAATTTTTTTTTCTTTTCTGTTTTTTAATTATACTTTAAGTTCTGGGATACATGTGCAGAATGTGCATGTTTGTTACATAGGTATACACGAGCCAGGGTATACCTATGGTAAGTGCTGCACCCATCAACCCGTCATCTACATTAGGTATTTCTCCTAATGCTATCCCTCTCCTAGTCTCCCACCTCCCAACAGGCCGCAGTGTGTAATGTTCCCCTCCCCGTGTCCATGCATTTTCATTGTTCAACTCCCACTTAAGAGTGAGAACATGTGGTGTTTGGTTTACACCCAGCTAATTTTTTGTATTTTTAGTGGAGAGGGAGTTTCACCATGTTGGCCAGGTTGGTCTAGAACTCCTGACTTAAACTGATTCACCCACGTTGGCCTCCCAAAGTGCAGGGATTACAAGGCGTGAGCCACGGTGCCCAGCCAAAGATAAAGTTCTATAAAATGTTAACTCTAGGCCAAGTGTGGTGGCTCATGCCTTGTAATTCCTGCACTTTGGGAGGCCCCCTGAGCAGAACACTTGTGGTCAGGAGTTTGAGACCAGCTTGGCCAACATAGCAAAACCCCATTTCTACTAAAAAGACAAAAATTAGGTGGGCGCAGTGGCAAGTGCCTGTAATCCCAGCTGAGGCAGGAGACTCACTTGAACCTAGGAGGCAGAGATTGAACTGAGCCCTGAGGCAGAAGACTCACTTGAACCTAGGAGGCGGAGACTGAAGTGAGCCCTGATAGCACCATTGTCCTCCAGCTTGGGCCATTAAGAGCGAGATTCCTCATCTCAAAAAAAAAGAAAAGAAGGAACTTTATCTTCTTCCAACCAAACACCCTTAGGATGTGTGTCACGAATATTATACCCATTTTATACATGAGGAAATTGAGGTTTAAGGAGAGATTGTGTCTTGGTTATGCTGTATAATGAGTCTAGTCTCTGAAACCTATGCTCTTAATCACTAAGGCATATCATATCCTTCCATTGTCTCCTAAAACCATAGTCTTAAGTTGAATAAACAGTTAACATAGTAGAAGCACCGTATTCCTGTAAAGGTATACCTATGCTATTTTTCTGTCAGTAGTGCTCTTTTGATGTCATGAACAGTAAATTTCCTTCTTTTCTTCAACTTTATAATTATTGTGGCATTAAAACTGTGTCAAATTTGACTTAAAATTAGACAACAGACAAACATAGAGATTAAGATCCTAGGTTCTGGTGCCTCTTTCAGAGTAATAATCTGAAAATTAAAACATTTGTGGAATGGTTCCTTAGCCACAAGAAATTCCTGTCTGAATTCAGGGGTTAATATCTTAAAATTTCTTGACTATATTGGTAATACTTTGTTTATTTTTCACATGAAAATTATTTGTTTCTTTCAGGTTATGGCTCATAGTTCACCCCAGAGCATTTTAGATGATGTTGCCATGGTAAGTTAGAAATTCACTATTTTTCATCACTATTTTAAAAAAAAGTTTTTTGTCTTTTTTTTTTTTTTTTTTCTCTTTTGAGACAGAGTTTCACTCTTGTTACCCAAGCTGGAGTGCAATGGCACGATCTCGGCTCACTGCAACCTCCGCCTCCTGGGTTCAGGCAATTCTCCTGCCTCAGCCTCCTGAGTAGCTGGGATTACAGGCACGCGCCACCATGCCCAGCTAATTTTTTGTATTTTTAGTAGAGACGGGGTTTCACCATGTTGACCAGGATGGTCTCGATCTCTTGACCTCATGATCCACCTGCTTCGGCCTCCCAAAGTTCTGGGATTACAGGCTTGAGCCACCGCGCCCAGCCCAGTTTTTTGTCTTAAAATAGAGATGGGGTCTCACTATGTTGCCCAGGCTAGTCTTGAATTCCTAGGCTGAAGTGATCCTCCTGCCTCAGTCCCCCAAAATGTTGAGATTACAGGCATGAGCCCCACCATACCTGGCCAGAAGTGCACTATTCTTAATATTTTAATTGGCATCTATAAAAACTCACTTTTGAATTTGATTCACTTCCTGCCTATTTTTGTTCCAGAATCTTTTTTATGCCTGAATTAAAACTTGAATGGCTGGGCACAGTGGCTCGTGCCTGTAATCCCAGTACTTTGGGAGGGTGAGGTGGGTGGATCACAAGGTTAAGAGATTGAGACCGTCTTGGCCAACATGGTGAAACCCCATCTGTACTAAACAAAAATTATCTGGTCGTCGTTGTGTGCGCTGTAGTTCCAATGGGAAGCTGAGGCAGGAAAATCACTTGAACCTGAGAAGAGGAGGTTGCAGTTAGCTAAGATCACACCACTGCACTGCATCCTGGCGACACAGCAAGATTCCGTCTCAAAAAAGCCAAACAAACTTGAATATACATTTAAAAAGGTTAAAGGCATCCACAGCAACAAATCATTACCTAGCACTTAAAAATTGGGGTTTAATTCTTGTCCACCAGTTCCATTCATGTTTTCCCCATGCCCAGTACAGTGTTCTAGAAACATAAGTAGAACAAATGACCTGTAGTAGTGGAGAGACAGGTATTCAGATACTGATACCTTGATGTATTTGTTTGAATTAGATACGTAGAAACGATAATGGAGTTAGAGGAGATAGGGCATCTGATAACATTGATAGCAATTGGGTTAAGCATCACAGGGATTACCACAGAAACTGAGACATGTAGGTTGTATGTGTATGAGTGTACATATATATATAAATATATATATATATATATATATATAAATGCACACACATTTTTTTAAGCTGGATACATGCGCAGGTTTGTTATGTAGCTAAATTGTGTCGTGGGGGTTTGTTGAACAGATTATGTTATCACCCAGGTACTAAGCCTAGTATTCATTAGTTATTTTTCCTGATCCTCTCCCTCCTCCCACCCTTCACCCTATGGTAGGCCCCATTGTATGTTGTTCCCTTCTTTGTGTTCATATGTTCTCATCATTTAGCTCCCACTTATAAGTGAGAACATGCTGCATTTAGTTTTCTGTTTCTGTGTTAGTTTGCTAAGGACAGTGGCTTCCGGCTCCATCCATGTCCCTGTAAAGGACTATTTCTTTATTGCTGCAAAGTTGTACATATATGCTGGTATCCTAACATCTGTTGGACTGGCAGGGATTCTGTCAAATTCTATTGCATTTAATTTGGGATTATAGTCAGTGGTCACATGTGTTTAACACTGTGATTTTGTGAGACAGGAAAGGAGAAGAAAATTGATGGTAAGGGTTGCGAGAGAGATTGAACTATGAGCTCCAAGTTAGGAAGAGAAGAAAATAATACCCAAACAGAGCTGGTGGTTTGAATGAATTAAGGACTAGTGGTTCCAATGAAGTTGTGGAAGGTGAATTGTAATAAAAGAACTGAAAGGAGAGGTTATGATCAAAGTGTAGAAAGTTCAAGTCTGTATGTGATAGGTCACTGTAGATGACGGCAAGGTGCAAAGTATGGCTATGGGAAATTCCTGAGTGTTGGGAGTTGGATTGGAGAGAAATACTCAACTCGTTGCCAGAGTACTCATTTATGTGGGAGAAAGACTGGGTATTTGCTAGATAGCTGCTCTTGCAGTGGATAGGGTGGTGAGAGCTCATGAACTTCCATGGAATTGTTGTTATTTATTTATTTTTTTTTTAACAAACAGTATATAAAGCAGAGAGAAAAACGTGAAAAGGTAAAAATAAGGCAACAGTGAAGATTCACCAGTCATTCCTGTGGAGACTAAGACACTAAGAGTGAGAGACTCCCTGAGACTCCCTAAGAAGTGTCAGCGCTCTAGGAGATAGAGGAGGGTTTCTGTTAAGAGGAAAAACCTAGATAAAGTAGTTGTCAGTGTCTCGTGTAAAATGGAATAGGGCTCCAAAGGGCAGAGTGAGAAGGCAGCAATGGGAAGATAAGGAAGGAAGAATCATCAAGCATGATTTGAAATGGTAGATGTCTGGGAGAATTTGTACTTCCAGCTGTCTCCGAAGATGCCAGGGAAGGACATACTGGGGTTTATAACTAAAAGGAAGGATTGTGAGGTCAAGCTGTTTTGTGTCCAGGCATTATATGATGTCTAAAGCCAGATAACATCCCTTTTCTGCTGCCTCACTAGCTGAATGCAGCTGTTGTTTTAGAACACCTCATAAAACATTTGTGAAAACTTCATTGCCTCAGAGGAAAGGAGAAATGTGATGAATAGATTTCATTCCTTGGGGCTGGATTCTGAACTTGACCGAACTTCTAGCCCCTTTTTTCTTGGGATAAAGGGTGTCATAGTTAGGCCTGAGTAAAGGCATTTTTAAAATAAAACAGGGTGCTAGTGTTTGGCCTCAGCAGAGTTCCCAACATAGTAAAGATTTCATGTCAATATTAATCTAGATTTGTTGATCTGTTAATGTTGCTATTTGAAGTATATTTAGGCCCCTGTTGATTATCATTTTGTGGCTCATTGTTGATTAGAATGGGAGGAAACCAGTTGAGCTCGTGTTGTCAAACACTTCTGCTAGAAAGCTCATGGGCCTTGTAAATATTTCTTGAATAAATGAGGAGACTGTATTTTTAGCGTGAGTACTGTTTTTGTTTATATATAAAAAGATGGGGTTTCACCGTGTTGGTCAGGGTGGTCTTGAACTCCCAACCTCAGGTGATCCGCCTGCCTTGGCCTCCAAAGTGCTTGGATTACAGGCATGAGCCACCACACCCGGCCGCGTGAGTACTGTTTTAACAAAGGTCTGACTTTTTTATACTTTTCTTCATTTTATGTAAATTAAATGAAGTTCGGTTGCATTTTGTGCCTGTATCTCTCTGAAGTATGACTCTGATGTTAACTAGTGTTACAACAGAATTCTTAAACTAAGGTCAAATCTGGCTCATAGAAATCTGATTAAAAGTTCTTTTTTTTTTTTTTTTTTTTTTTTTTTTTTTTTTTTTTTGAGATGGAGTTTTGCTCTTGTTGCCCAGGCTGGAGTGCAATGGCTCATCAAAACCTGCACCTCTCGGCTTCAAGCGATTCTCCTGCCTCCGCCTCCTGAGTAGCTGGGACTATAGGCATGTGCCACCATACCCGGCTAATTTTGTATTTTTAGTAGAGACAGGGTTTTTCCATGTTGGTCAGCCTGGTCTCGAGTTCCTGACCTCAGGTGATCTGCTTGCCTCGGCCTCTTAAAGTTCTGGAATTATAGGCATGAGCCACCATGATTGGCCTAAAAGTTCTTTAATTAATTGCCATAATTGAGACAAATTTCTTTCTTTTGTTTCCTTCCTTCCTTCCCTGCTTCCCTCCCTCCCTCCCTTCCTTCCTTCCCTCCCTCCCCCCCCCTCTCTCTCTCTTTCTTTCTTTTCTCTCTTTTCTTCTGTTTTCTCTTTCTTTTCTTTCAAGTCTTGCTCTGTTTCGCAGTTTGTATGGAGTGCAGTGGCATGATCTGAGTTCACTGCAACTCCCTCTTCTTGGGTTCAAGTGATTTTCCTGCCTCAGGCTCCCAAGTAGCTGGGGTTACAGGTGCCCACCACCATGCCTGGCCAATTTTTGTATTCTTAGTAGTGAAAGGGTTTTGTCATGTTTGGCCAGGCTAGTCCTGAACTCCTGATCTCAAGTGATCCTCCCACCTCACCTTCCCAAAGTGCTGGGATTACAGGCATGAGCCACTGTGCCCAGCCTGACAGAATTTTTTTTTATAGAAATCAAAATTTCTGGCCTCTCCTAGATACTTACTTACTTATTTATTTGTTTATTTATTTATTTATTTTTTCTTGAGACGGAGTTTCGCTCTTGTTACCCAGGCTGGAGTGCAATGGCGCGATCTCAGCTCACCGCAACCTCCGCCTCCTGGGTTCAGGCAATTCTCCTGCCTCAGCCTCCTGAGTAACTGGGATTACAGGCACACGCGACCATGCCCAGCTGAATTTTTGTATTTTTAGTAGAGACGGGGTTTCACCATGTTGACCAGGATGGTCTCGATCTCTTGACCTCGTGATCCACCTGCCTCGGCCTCCCAAAGTGCTAGGATTACAGGCGTGAGCCACCGCGCCCGGCCGACTTATTTATTATTATTATTATTTTTTATTTTTTTATTTTTTTATTTTTTGAGAGGGAGTCTTCCTGTGTCGCCTAGGCTGGAGTGCAGTGGCCCAATCTTGGCTCACTGCAGCCTCTGTGCATAGTATTACAAGCATGCACCACCACGCCTGGCTAATTTTTGTATTTTTAGTAGAGATGGGGTTTCACCATGTTGGCCAGGCTGGTCTCAAATTCCTGACCTCAGGTGATTAACCCACCTAGGCCTCCCAAAGTGCTGGGATTACTAAGTCATTATGCCCAGCCTTCTAGATACTTATTAAGCGCTTGTTATATACCAGACACTCTTCAGAGCACTTAACTACATAACAACTCTTTTAATTTCCACTTAGTACCTACTGCTGTGGTGTTGCTGTGTCCCCTCCACTTTACAGATGAGGGAACTGAGGCTCAGGTTAAGTAGCCCAGCCAAGGACCTATAGCTCGTAAGAGACAGAATAAGTGCAATTTGAACCTATGTAGTCTGACTAGATATTGCGTACTCTAAATTCCTACCCTGAACTGCCTCTACGAAGACCTGGGAACACTGGACCACATTTTGTCAAGACAAAGATACCCTGGAGCATAGTCATAGCTGTCCCCTTTAGAAGGGAGCAAGGTATTCCATTTCACCTCACAGCAGTCCTAATGTAGAGGGCCAGATGTGTGTGGGATGAGGGCAGGAATAGTGGTGGGGACACAAGGAACCTAACTCATAAGTAGAGAGGAAGACAATTTATTCTCCTGTCACTGTAAAAAGACTTGGTATTCAGTAGTCACGTGTGCTCTGTGATGATGATTGCATTTGCTTATTCTGTTTACTATACTAAATACTGACATTCTTATTTAATGTTTAGTGTCACATACACAATAAATGCTGGTTAATATGGTATGGTTGGGCTGTGCACAGCAGCTCACACCTGTAATTTCAGCACTTTGGCAGTCTGAGGTGCGCAGGTTGCTTGAGCCCAGGAGTTTGAGACCAGCTCGGGCAACATAGTGAGACCCTATCTCTACTAAAAAAGCCCAAATTTTAGCCAGGAGTAGCAGTGTGTACCTGTAGTCCCAGTTACTGGCTAGGCTGAGGTGTGAACATCACTTGAGCCTGGGTGGTCAAGGCTGCAGTCACCATGATCATACCACTGCACTCCAGGCTGGGTGATGAGAGATCCTGTCTCCAGGAAAAAAAAAAAGTTTGTGAAATTGTGTTTTTGGGGATAAATGAGATGCTGTATTGTTACTATGTAATTGTATATTTATTTAGTTCTTCATAAATTACTATGTTTTTTATGAAAAGTATATGATTTCCTTAGGAACTAGTTTTGTCAGACATGTGTAAATGCAGTATCTGTAAAGGTAAAAGAATAAAAGGCAGATCACAAAAATATTGTAGTGTTTATGTTTAGTAAGCCATGGAATTTTGAATTTTTTTGCTCTTGGTAATTTACTATCCATCCATCCATCCATCTGTTTATTTTTGAGATGGAGTCTTGCTCTTGTTGCCCAGGATGGAGTGCAATGGCGCAATCTCGGCTCACCACAACCTCCGCCTCCTGGGTTCAAGCGATTCTCCTGCCTCAGCCTCCCAAGTAGCTGGGACTACAGGCATGTGCCACCACCCCTGGCCAATTTTTGTATCTTTAGTAGAGATGTAGTTTCTCCATGTTGGTCAGGTTGGTCTCGAACTCTTGAGCTCAGGTGATCCGCCCCTCGCTGTCCTTCCAAAGTGCTGGGATTACAGGTGTGAGCCACTGCACCCAGCCCATTTATTTATTTTGAGTTGGCGTTCTGCTCTTGTTGCCCAGACTAGAGTGCGATGGCACGATCTCAGCCCACTGCAACTCCCACCTCCTGGGTTCAAACGATTCTCCCACCTCAGCTTTCCGAGTAGCTGGGATTACAGGCACTCCCCACCATATCCCAGCTAATTTTTGTACTTTTTAGTAGAGATGGGGTTTCACCCGAAGTGTTGTCCAGGCTGGTCTCAAACTCCTGACCTCAGGTGATCCACCCACCTCCACCTCTCAAAGTGCTGGGATTACAGGTGTGAGCCATCGCCCCCGGCTCATATTTATTTGTTTGTTTATTTATTTTAAGACGGGGTTTCACCGTGTTGGTCAAGCTGGTCTTGAACTCCCGACCCCAGGTGATCCGCCCACCTTGGCTTCCAAAGTGCTTGGATTACAGGCATGAGCCACCACGTCCGGCCTAGGAAAATTTTCTTTAAGTCATTTTAGTGAAAATTAAACTACTTCCTAAAGAAAACAAATATTTGTTATAAAGAACATAAGTAATTTAGGAAGAACTAGTATATAACTATATAATAACAATACAGAATCTCATATATTACCCCGCTCCCCGCCACCCCGCCAAAACAACCTTAAAATCCTAACTAGCATTTAAGTAATAAGTGCTTAATAAGTCAGTGGATGAAAAACTGTTCTACTAGTCACTGTTGTTGGGAGATGATGATGATTGCTTCTCTTACATGTGTTGCTGTTTTGTTTCCTCTTTAGGTACTTGATGAAGAAGCAGAAGTTTTTATAGTCAAAATGTGGAGATTATTGATATATGAAACAGAAGCCAAGAAAATTGGTCTTGTGAAGTAAAACTTTTTATATTTAGAGTGTTCCATTTCAGATATCTTCTTCACCACCCTTTTAAAGACTTCAAATTTTTCTTTGTCTTCGAAGACATTGTGAGAGCTGTAATTTTTTTTTTATTGTAGAAAATGTGAATTTTTTTGTCCTCTAATTTGTTGCCCTGTGTACTCCCTTGGTTGTAAAGTCATCTGAATCCTTGGTTCTCTTTATACTCACCAGGTACAAATTACTGGTATGTTTTATAAGCCGCAGCTACTGTATACAGCCTATCTGACATAATCTTGTTCTGCTGATTTGTTCCTTGTAAATATTAAAACGACTCCCCAATTCTTTTGCAGAATTGCACTTAATATTGAAATGTACTGTATAGGAACCAACATGAACAATTTTAATTGAAAACACCAGTCATATCTATTACCACCCCTACTCTCTTTTGATCAGAAATGGCAAGCCCTTGTGAAGGCATGGAGTTTAAAATTAGAATGCAAAAATTAGCAGACAATCCATTTCTACTGTATTTCTGTATGAATGTGTTCTATGAATGTATGTGTAAAAGTCTTTCTTTTCCCTAATTTGCTTTGGTGGGGTCCTTAAAACATTTCCTAACAGAATTGTAAAGGAAAAGTTACATTGTTCGAACCCAAAATGTCTGGTATAATTAGGTTGTTAGTTTCTCATAGCATGGTATTCTGGTGTAGTGAGCAACAGTCTGCTAACTGGATGGGGTTTCCATATTAATAAGCTGGCTGCTTCAGTTTCTCTTTTAAAGGAATATGGATCATAGTGATTTTCCCCTTTAATTTTATTGCTCAGAAATGAGGCATACCCTAAAATCCTGGAGAGTTGTATTTAATGCATTTTTGCACTAATTGGTCCTTAGTTTAATTATATCCCTTTATTTAACAAAAAATTCATTTCAAAAGTATAAGTGAAAACCCCCTTTAGAACAAAACAAAAAATGAAACTAGGCAAATTGACAGACAATGAGAGTTTTACAAACATGATAGGTATTCTGCTTGGCAACTTACAAGTTATATTTACATCTTATTTAAGGATGAAGGTAAATCATCAAGGTAATTACCAACCACTAATTTTTTTGTTTCATTTTTGTCCTGTAGAAGGTTTATATCGTTTTGCCTTGGCTCATTAGTGTTTAAAAATGCACTGATGATGTGCTCAGAGAAATTCCTGGGACTCTCTTTGTTGTAGATCAGAATTTCACCAGGGAGCAAAATTACCTGAAAATGTAACAAGTTTCAAACAGCTTTTCACACAAATTAGTTGTAACTGTTCCCATGTCTGAGTACTTATTTAAAAGAAAGGTAAAGATTGGCCTGTTAGAAAAGCATAATGTGAGCTTTGAATTACTGGATTTTTTTTTAAACACCTTGAGAGGACATTTGAAAAAACTGTTCTTACACTTGAACCCTGACATGGTTCCATTATGTAAATATTTCAAATATTAAAAATGTATATATTTGATCCTGGGGACTCATATTCTTTCAGAATCATGTAAATAAATGGCATCGTATTATAATTGTGTGGTGCATACTAGAAAACTTAGAAATATGGGCTGAGTTTTTTTATGGACATGATTTTTATGACTATTGGTATCTAAAGGTCAAGGAAGCCATTTGCATTATTTTTGATGGATCTACTATATATCTGCGGAAATACCTCTTTTTATTATATTTTGAATTCTGGTTTCTCGAGGGAAAATTTCGGAAAAGATGCCCCTTGCCATTTTCAAGTTTCTTTTTCAGCTTTTTCTCAGACACACCCCCAAGCTAAGATCTTGTTTGAGCAATTTATTGTGTCTGTCTTTTTTTTTTTTTTAACATACTACAATTACTGTTTCTAAGGCATCATATTATGTTGTTTTTATTTAGCCACTACTAACATGAAGATTTATTCAGGTAGATTTGATTTCCTTTCCTTGGTTTCTTCTCCTGCTCTGTCAAGTAAACTTATCCTAAAGGACCACTCTAAAAACAAAGCACATCTCTTAATCTGAAACCCTTAGGGAGGTATACTATGTACTGCATAACATCTCCAATGAGGTTTATGGTAGGACCTCTACTAAACATATGAGTTTGTGCAAGTTTATGTATTAAAGTTTCTGCTGCAGAGTGAAAATTGCTACAGTTAAGTGGGGTAGAGACTGTTAATCACTTAATGCCAGTGTAAATCATGTTTTGTGACCAAGCTTCAGTAAAAGCCTTTAGATTGTCAGAGTTGCCTGTTTTTTAGAATTGTAGATATATAAAAACTTAAACATTAAATAGGCATATTCTAGTGCCTGAAAATACACATAAGAAATTTCTGTCAAGTTGTTTGAACTTTGTGGGTTAATTTTACTATAACCACTTAGTTTGAAAACCTTATACAGTATGAATTCATTTTTCCTTTTCAAAGTGAATTGTTATATAAAGAGCATGAAAGTCTTTTTTTTCCTGGAGACGGGATTTCACCCAGGATGGAGTTCAATGGCTCATTGCAACCCCGGCCTCCCAGATTTATGCAGTTCTCCTGCCTCAGCCTCCTGAGTGGCTAGCATTACACAGGCGCCTGTCACCATGCCCAGCTAATTTTTTGTTTTAGTAGAAACCCCATGTTTCACCATGTCCCCAGGCTGGTCTCAAACTCCTCGCCTCAGGTGATCCATCCACCTGGGCCTCCCAAAGCGTTGGGGGTACAGGTGTAAGCCGCCACACCCAGCCAAGAGCATGAAAATCTTAACAACTAGTCTTGATCTGGCAATTAGAAAACTACTTTTCATTATTTGTCCCTAAAAAGAAAATAAACTATGTTCGTGTGTTTACAAGGAGGAAAGGTAAGCTTGAAGTTTTTCTCTAACTTTAATGTGACCCCCAAATCACCTGCGGAGTGCTTGTAGAAACAGAGACTCTGAAGTAGCAAGGCTGGGGTGGCGTCACAGGCTTTGCATTTCTACACAGCTCCCAGCTAATGTTTTTGCCAGCTGATCCAAGGACTACATTTTGATTAGCACTTTAAGGTGTCTGTTCAGTATTATTTTATCCTAACAGACTATATAAATGCAGCTGAATTTTCCTTTAAGTAGATTTTAAAGAGAAACATTTTTTGAGGCAAATATACATGATTAGGAACATAATGTAATACTCCAAAATTATGCCTAAGGAAACCCCAATATTCTAGGCTTTATTCCCAGCCAGCCCTGAAGATTTTTTCCATAGATAAACTTTGTTATTACTTATTCTGGATCTTACAGCACTTTCCTATAAACCAAGTGTAAGCTAATTATTTTGTGAAGAGTGCTGTTTCAGGTGTTAATCTGGCATGAATACTAGATACAGTAGAAAAAACATTTAGCTTGAGAGCCAAATTGAACTAGACAGTATCATTTTTGTCTACTTATGGAGTGAATTTAATGCAAATACATGTAAGCAGGTATACAATGTTGAGGCTTATTTTCTCAACTGTTTTTTTTTTTTTTTTCCACCCCTAGACGGAGTTTCGCTCTTGTTACCCAGGCTGGAGTGCAATGGGGCAATCTTGGCTGACCGCAACCTCCGCCTCCTGGGTTCAGGCAGTTCTCCTGCCTCAGCCTCCTGAGTAGCTGGGACTACAGGCACACACCACCATGCGCAGCTAATTTTTTTGTATTTTTAGTAGAGACGGGGTTTCACCATGTTGACCAGGATGGTCTCGATCTCTTGACCTCGTGCTTTACCCACCTCGGCCTCCCAAAGTGCTGGGATTACAGGCGTGAGCCACCGCGCCCGGCTATTTTCCCAACTATTTTTAACAAGTTTTATGAATGTCCCCAGTTTATACCCAAAAAAAAGCTGAAAGGTTTCATGTAAAATTGATTACAAACTTCTCTGGATTGTATTTCAGTCTTCTGCTAAGTATGAAATTGACAAATAGTTTTGCTCAACGAAAGATGATGAGGAATTGATTTGTGAATGTCACTGGAGATGAAGGTATGAGAAAGAATCAGAAGCCGCCAAAGAAACAGTCTAGGTGTCAAGAAGAAAACGGGCAGTTACATAGCAAACCCAGGAACTATTAATGTAGCAATCACACTGTAGATCAAAGTGAACTTAACTTTTTGATCAACTGACAGATTTTTTAAAAATGTGATGATGGTAACATGCTGATATTTATGTTAATTTATTTGCATTTGAATGCTTGCATTTTCATTTTTTTTTTTTTTTTTTTTTGAGACGGAGTTTCGCTCTTGTTACCCAGGCTGGAGTGCAATGGCGCGATCTCGGCTCACCGCAACCTCCGTCTCCTGGGTTCAGGCAATTCTCCTGCCTCAGCCTTCTGAGTAGCTGGGATTACAGGCACGTGCCACCATGCCCAGCTAATGTTTTGTAGTTTTAGTAGAGTCGGGGTTTCACCATGTTGACCAGGATGGTCTCGATCTCTTGACCTCGTGATCCACCCACCTCGGCCTCCCAAAGTGCTGGGATTACAGGCTTGAGCCACCGCGCCCGGCTTTTTTTTTTTTTTTT
>NW_022436999.1:47069-53804 GCF_009761245.1 Sapajus apella | reverse complement strand
CCCAGCTAATGTTTTGTATTTTTAGTAGAGACGGGGTTTCACCATGTTGACCAGGATGGTCTCGATCTCTTGACCTCGTGATCCACCCGCCTCGGCCTCCCAAAGTGCTGGGATTACAGGTGTGAGCCACCGCGCCCGGCCGCATTTTCATTTTTAATTGACAGAATCTTTGCATTTCATTACTTGAGTCATGAAGGCCAAATTAAAGAATGGCAGTCTAAAATACCCAGGAAAACAATTTCTATAAACAAAACAAATAAAAATTCTTTTTCAAGCCCTGTTGTTTGAATTAAATGATACTCCTGAGTCTGTATACTCATGTTTTTTTGTTGTTTTGTTTTTGAGATGGAGTCTTGCTGTGTCGCCCAGGCTGGAGTGCAGTGGCTCAATCTCCGCTCAATGCAACCTCCGCCCCCCGGGTTCAAGTGATTCTCCTGCCTCAGCCTCCCAAGTAACTGGGACCACAGGCATGTGCCACCACGCCTGGCTAATTTTTTGTAGTTTTGGTAGAGATGGTGTTTAACCATGTTAGCCGGGATGGTCTTGATCTGACCTCGTGGTCTGCCCGCCTCGGCCTCCCAAAGTGCTGGGATTACAGGTGTGAGCCACCATTCCCGGCAGTCTGTCTATTCTTGCCACATCATGTTAGTTGGATCAATGACTTAGATTCTCATGTACAGAACCGGTGCTGAATTGTTAAGCCGCCAAATCTTCTATTTTTGGTATATACTCAACAGTTGCCATTGAAGCTCATGGTGTTGAAGACATGGGCATTCTTAAATGGGTAACTTTACTATGATTAGCTCATTAGAATTTCTCTTGCAGATATATATATATGTATGTATGTGTATATGTACACAGAGTGAACATTTATTACATACTTCATGTGTGCTGTTTATGTTGTAGGCTAAGTGAATGTGAAATGGATATACAAGAGCCTCCTAAGGCTAGGCGTGATGGCTCACGCCTGTAATCCCAGCACTTGGCTGAGGCCGGTGGATCACAAGGTCAAGAGATCGAGACCATCCTGGCCTAACATGGTGAAACCCCATCTCTATAAAAGAAAACAAAGGGAAAAGAAACCCCATCTCTACTAAAAACACAAAAAATTAGCCAGATGTGGTTGCATGCACCTGAAATCGCAGGTACTCAGGAGGCTGAGGCAGGAGAATCGAACCCAGGAGGTGGAGGTTGCAGTGAGCCAAGATTGTGCCACTGCACTCCAGCCTGAGCACCAAAAGCAAAACTCCATCTCAGAAAAAAAAAAAACCCTCAGGTAGCTGATCATCTAGTGGTGGCCCAAAAATAAAAATGAGTTCAGGAACATCATTAGACATAAGTACAAAGTACTATATTATCAATTGTGATGAGCTAACTTTGAGAGGAAAGGGGAAATAGGAAGATTCTCAGTAGAAGTAATATGTGGAAAGCACCTTAGAGATCACGTAGTCTATTTTGCCCAGAGTAATTACGTCAGTCTTCCCTGCAGGTGGTTGTCTAGAGAAGTATATATGAGATTCTAATTTATGGTCTAGCATTGCAGCATCAAATAATAACCACTAATAACAAGTAGTTTTACATGCATTCAAGTGTTATTTTTTGAATTAGGGTCTGGCTCTGTCACCCAGGCTGAAGTGCAGTGGCAAGATCTCAAGTCACTGCAACCTCTGCCTCCTGGGCTCAAGTCATCTTCCCACCTCAGCCTCCCAAGTAGTTGGGACTACAGGCACATGTCAACACAACCAGCTAATTTTTGTAAAGGAAGGATTTCACCATGTTGCCTTGGTTGGCTTTGAACACCTGATCTCAAATGATGCCTTGGCCTCTCAAAGTACTGGGATTACGGTTGTGAGCCACTGCACCTGGCCAAAATTTTTTATTTGTTTAGAGACAAGGATTCCCTGTAAAGCTGGAGTGCAGTGGCATAGTCAGTTTTTCTCACTGCAGCCTCCAATTCCTGGGCTCAGGTGATCCTCCTGCCCCAGCCACCTGAGTAGCTAGGACTACAGGTGCACGCCAACATGCCTAATTTTTTTTTCTTTTTTGTGCAGATGAAGTCTGTGTTGTCTAGGCTAGTCTCGAGTTCAGGGCCTCAGGTGATCGTTTGGCCCCAGCCTCCGGTGTTGAGATTACAGGTATGAGCTTTTTCGGTAAAGGAAAAACTAGTGAGCATTTCACATTGTAGAATCCAAAAACATGAAAGCTCACTGTTTTTTCTGTCAATTTTACAGTTTTGTAAATGTACCCAGGTGAAGAGACTTGTCTGATTGTTACTATAGAAAGAAAAGCTACAAAAACAATTATTTTGTTAGTATACTGTTGAAGCATTTCTAAATGAGAGGTCCCAAGTTCTTGGTTAAGAAGGAACTTAAAAGTAACAAAACAGTAACAAACATAACTCAGCACTTAAAGCTAGAAATACAAGATGAGGAAGACAAGCAACCCCTGATTTTAAGCAGATTCCAGAGCAAATAAGATAAAATGTGGCCAAGCACTGAGCCTTGAGGACAATATTTAACCTCATAACAGTTCCTCTTTCCTCCTATAGGAGGCATGGTAGTGACTGTGTAAATGAAAGCAAACTGTTTTTCTGTGAAAATGTTAATGAAGTGGGTTCCTTTGGAATCAGTGTAAAAGAGCTGGTTTTTTTTTTTGAGACGGAGTTTCACTCATGTTACCCAGGTTGGAGTCAATGGCGCGATCTCGGCTCACCGCAACCTCCGCCTCCTGGGTTCAGGCAATTCTCCTGCCTCAGCCTCCTGAGTAGCTGGGATTACAGGCACACATCACCATGCCCAGCTAATTTTTTGTATTTTTAGTAGAGACGGGGTTTCACCATGTTGACCAGGATGGTCTCGATCTCTTGACCTCGTGATCCACCCACCTCAGCCTCCCAAAGTGCTGGGATTACAGGCTTGAGCCACCACGCTTGGCCAAGAGCTGGTTTTTTGTTTTCAATTGCCCAGAGCCCTGCACTTGAAACTTCCCTTCTGCTTCTTTTTTTTTTTTAGCACTTACTACTTTTGCCACCATTTATTTTATCATTCATTTATCTGTTCCTCTTAAGTTTACAAACGTTTCTGAAGCAAATGGAAATGCACCACTGCAGAGCCTGGGACCTTTAGTGTTAATTGGTCATTCTTTACTTTTCACAGTCTGCAGCTTTTACTGTTTTTGAACCCTCCTTGCTATAGTAAGTATTGAAAAAATATTCACTGAACGACCAGAAGTGATTTGATTTCTTCCTCACCTGGTAAATAATCCTTGTTTTTTCAGTTGGTTTGTTTTTTTGGGATGAAGTTTCGCTCTTGTTGCCCAGGGCTGGAGTGCAGTGGTGTGATCTTGGCTCATTGCAACCTCCACCTCCAGGTTCAAGCAATTATCCTGCCTCAACCTCCCGAGTAGCTGGAATTACAGGCATGCACCACCACGCCCAGCTAATTTTTGTATTAGTAGAAATGGGGTTTCACCTTGTTGGCCAGGCTGGTCTCAAACTCCTGGCCTCAGGTGATCTACCCGCCTTGGCCTCCCAAAGTTCTGGGATTACAGGCGTGAGCCACTGGTGCCTGGCAAATAATCTTTTTTCCTTTTTTTTTTTTTTTAAACAAAAAATAGAGTTATTAGGCACATTCTCTCCAGTTTATGACAAAAATCCATCTTATATGTGTTTTCATAAGCAAATGTATTCCATACATCTCAATCTAGAAGACCCTCTCCCCAGTGGCAGTTTTCTAACTACATACTAGTTTCTTTTTTTTTAATTATTATTATTTTTATTTATTTATTTATTTATTTTTTTATTATTATTTTTTTTTGGGGACGGAGTTTCGCTCTTGTTACCCAGGCTGGAGTGCAATGGCACGATCTCGGATCACCGCAACCTCCGCCTCCTGGGTTCAGGCAATTCTGCCTCAGCCTCCTGAGTAGCTGGGATTACAGGCACGTGCCACCATGCCCAGCTAATTTTTTGTATTTTTAGTAGAGACGGGGTTTCACCATGTTGACCAGGATGGTCTCGATCTCGACCTCGTGATCCACCCGCCTCGGCCTCCCAAAGTGCTGGGATTACAGGCTTGAGCCACCGCGCCCGGCCTACATACTAGTTTCTTGAATCTTCCTCAGGTATTTCCATTATCTGCTTCCTCCCTGGGTCTGGAACATGTTTGGAGGAACAAAACAAAAAATTTATCTTAGATCCTATCTCCTTCCACTATACTGTCAAGATTCCAGAAATAGTATTTTATATGTGCCCTCCAAATTTCTTGAGTTTCACTCAACCTATTCTAGTTTGTATCTCACCATTCCTCTGATGGCTGGTGGCAGCCTGTATGAGAATGTAAGAGGTGTGAAAGGAAAATCTTGGGGGCCCCCAAATCACCAAGCTAAAGGGACGAGTCTAGGTGGGAACTGCTTAGGGCCAACCTGCCTCCCATTCTATTCAAAGTCACTTCTCTGCTCACTGACATAGATGCATATCTGATTGCCTCTCTTCCAAAGACTAATCAGAAACTCCAAAGAATGCAACCTTCGTCTCTCACCTGTGTGTGACCTGGAACCTCCCTTCCAGCTTCCAGAGTCTTCCTGCCTTGTCCTGCTTTTCCAGACCGAACCAATGTACTTCTTACATATATTGATTGATGTCTCATGTCTCCCTAAATGTATAAAACTAAGCTGTGCCCCAACCACCTTGGGCACATGTCAAGACTTCCTGAGGCTGTATCATGGGCGTGTGTCCTCAATCTTGGCAAAATAAACTCTAAATTAACTGAGACCCACCTCAAATTTTGGGGGTTCACAGAGGCTATGCTCTAGTTTATCTTTTAGCGCCATGTGCATTTCCTGTTTTGGGACTCTTAACTTTAAATAGAATTTTCAATGCCACAAAAGAAGTAGCACCGGAATATAAATTTCCTCAGCAAGGCAATTTACTTCTATAGAAGGGTATGGCTCACAGATGGAACAATGGCGAGCCCACACCTAGACAAGGAAAGGAAGGGGTACTTATGCCTGATGGAGGTCGCCACTACTGTTGTGTTTTTCCCCTATTGGCTAGGGTTAGACTGCATAGTCCAGTATAATTCCAATTGGCTATTTTAAAGGGAGCAGGGGTACAAGTCGGAGTAGCAGGGTGGGTAGTTTGGAAGGAAGGATGATTATGGGCAGGTCAGAGCAGGTGACTGGAGCAGCTGATCCGGATGAGTCAGGACGGGCTAGGGGACTGGGGGAACAGATGTGAACCACTGATTAGAACTGGTGGAAAAGGTGGTTTACTGGAACTACAAGGAAGTTAAACTTTAAAGAATTAAAGAATAAGAGAGCTGAACATACTGACATACTGATTCTTTGAAGAGAAACTTGGGGTTCACTCTATCTTAACACTTGGTGTCTAGGATATCACTTTTGCCTTGTTCCTGTAGCCTGTTTTTCCCAGTGTTTTGCTGGCTTCTCCTTGGCATACCTGAGTGTTCACATTTATAAAAAGGTGAAGGTAAACCAGGCAACATATCAGGACCTAGTGTCTACCAAAAAAAAAAAAAAAGGCCAGCCAAGGTGGCATGTGTCTGTAGTCCTAGCTACTTGGGAGGCTGAGGCAGGAGGGTCTCTGGAGGCAAGGAACTCAAAGCTGCGGTAAGCCGTATAATTGTGCCAGTACTCTCCAGACTGGGCAACAGAGCAAGACCTTGCCTCTAAAAATAGTAACAAAAAAAAAATTTTTTTTAAGTTTTATTTTATTCAAGATGGGGTTTCACCATGATGGCCAGGCTGGTCTTGAACTCCTGACCTCAGGTGATCCACCCGCCTTGGCCTCCCAAAGTGCTGGGATTACAGGCATGAGCCACCGCGCCCGGCCAACAAAAATTTTTAAAAGATGTAAGAAATAGCCGGGCGCGGTGGCTCAAGCCTGTAACCCCAGCACTTTGGGAGGCCGAGGCGGGTGGATCACGAGGTCAAGAGATCTAGACCATCCTGGTCAACATGGTGGAACCCCGTCTCTACTAAAAATACAAAACATTAGCTGGGCATGGTGGCAGGTGCCTGTAATCCCAGCTACTCAGGAGGCTGAGGCAGGAGAATTGCCTGAACCCAGGAGGCGGAGCTTGCAGTGAGCCGAGATCGCGCCATTGCACTCCAGCCTGGGTAACAAGAGCGAAGCTCCGTCTCAAAAAAAAAAAAAAAAAAAAAGATGTAAGAAATAAGAAGAATGAGAAGAAAATTATCTCAAAGCTGGTTATTCAAAGTTAGGGTTTGCTCTTTTTTAAAATCTTACTGCCTTTTTTTTTTGCAGGATTTTTTTCTTTCTTTTTTTTTTTTTTTTTTTTTTTGAGACAGCCTCACTCTGTCTCCCAGGCTGGAGTGTGATCTTGGCTTACTGCAACCTCTGCTTCCCAGGTTCAAGCCTCAGCCACGTGAGTAGCTGGGATTACAGGCTCGCGCCACCATGCCAGGCTAGTTTTTGGATTTTTAATAGAGATGGGGTTTCACCATGTGTCCAGGCCGGTCTTGAACTCCCGATCTCAAGTGATTATCCTGCATTGGCCTCCCAAAATACAGAGATTACAGGCATCAGCCACCACACCCAGCCATTCATGAATAATTTTGATGACATTCTGTGAGGTAGTGAACCATAATTTATTGTACCACATTGTTTCCCTTGCTATATAATATTCCATGAATATCTTTGCACAGAACTTTTTTTTTTTTTTTTTTTTTTTTTTTTTTTTTTTTTTTTTTTTT
>NW_022436999.1:45470-46969 GCF_009761245.1 Sapajus apella | reverse complement strand
CCCCCCGAGTAGCTGGGACTACAGGCGTGCGCCACCATGCCCAGCTAATGTTTTGTGTTTTTAGTAGAGACGGGGTTTCACCATGTTGACCAGGATGGTCTCGATCTCTTGACCTCATGATCCACCCGTCTCGGCCTCCCAAAGTGCTGGGATTACAGGCGTGAGCCACCGCGTCCGGCCTGCACATAATTTTTGTAGGTTGTTCCTAAGAATAGTTCACCAGCATTTTAAGACATCCTACTAATATTGGCAATCAGATTGAAGTAGTTCACAAATAGATGGGTTTTAGCTTGTTCAATATTGAACAAGTAAGTATTGGGCACTGTTTTCAGCACTTATAAAATGCATGTGTGCTCCAGAGCGCTGGAGCACTTGTAAAATGTAAATGAACAAACTAAAATCCCTACTCTTTACGTTAAAGTGGGGGAGGTGAAGAATTTTATTTATTTATTTATTTATTTATTTATTATTATTATTTTTTTTTTGGGACGGAGTTTCACTCTTGTTACCCAGGCTGGAGTGCAATGGCGCGATCTCGGCTCACCGCAACTTCCGCCTCCTGGGTTCAGGCAATTCTCCTGCCTCAGCCTCCTGAGTAGCTGGGATTACAGGCACGCACCACCATGCCCAGCTAATTTTTTGTATTTTTAGTAGAGACGGGGTTTCACCGTGTTGACCAGGATGGTCTCGATCTCTTGACCTCGTGATCCACCCGCCTCGGCCTCCCAAAGTGCTAGGATTACAGGCTTGAGCCACTGCGCCCGGCTATTTTATTTATTTATTAATTTTTTGAGACAGAGTTTTGCTCTTGTTGCCCAGGCTGGAGTGCAATGTTATGATCTCGGCTCACTGCAACCTTCACCTCCAGGTTCAAGCGACTCTCCTGCCTCAACCTCCTGAGTAGCTGGCATTACAAACAGGCGCCATCATGCCCTTTAATTTTGTATTTTTAGTAGAGACAGGGTTTCTCCATGTTGGTCAGGTTGGTCTCGAACTCCCAACCTTAGGTAATCTGCCTGCCTTGGCCTCCCAAAATGCTGGTATTAACAGATGTGACTTGAAGAATTTTAAAAACATCTCTTTTCGTTCAACGTTCCCCCATAATTTATCTTTCCCCTTGCTAATGGAAAATGTTACTTTGTTCTTAAATATGAGGCTTTTGTGTGTAAAATGTTTTAGAATCTGATGTTTTTGAGCAGGATTGGCAGTGGGTGGGGGGAGGAGGGATTGGAGATTGATTTGATAGAAATGTGAAGGGATAGCTTGGGGGTGGATTTTAAAATAAACTTTAGAAAAATGTAATTTAAAGCCCGGCGCGGTGGCTCAAGCCTGTAGCACTTTGGGAGGCCGAGGCGGGTGGATCACGAGGTCAAGAGATCGAGACCATCCTGGTCAACATGGTGAAACCCCGTCTCTACTAAAAATACAAAAAATTAGCTGGGCTTGGTGGTGCGTGCCTGTAATCCCAGCTACTCAGGAGGCTGAGGCAGGAGAATTGC
>NW_022436999.1:24402-45070 GCF_009761245.1 Sapajus apella | reverse complement strand
ACCCAGCCTACTTTTGTTTTTTTGAATACCGGTGTTTGACATTTCTCCATTCACCTTGGTTTAATATGGAAGTATTCGTGTTTTAGTTTTAGCTTTCGGATATATATGTATGAGTGTGGTATGCTGCCTAATGAATTAGATGTTGGTTCTGTCTTTACCAAAACTGGACGAAGAGCTGGCAGATGCAAAAATCAAGTGACCCAGCAAACCAGACACATTTTCTTTTCTCAGCTAGCTTACCACCTAGAAAGACTGGTTGTCAAAGTTGAAGTTCAAGAATCACGGAGGATGTTTAAAATGCAGTTTCTCAGGTTCTCACCACCCACTATAAGTTTCGATTCATTGGTTGGTAGGAGAGGGCAGAGATATTTGCAATTTTAACAGCATCCTCTTGATTGTGATGCAGCTGATTCACATTTTGAGAAACTGTACAAATAGGTACCCTACAGAAATGACAGGTGTTAAATTTAGGATGGCCATCGCTTGTACGCCGGGAGAAGCCCACGCTGGGCCCAATTTATATAGGGGTTTTCATTGTCAGCTCAAGAGCAGCCTCAGAGCCCAGATAACCTACGCCAGCACCCGGAGCGGATTCCGCCAGGTGGGAAAGGCCAGGTGGAGCGCTGGGTCCTTCCCGCAATTGTGGCTCCTGGCCGGAGGCTCCGCCCCCTTCCTCTTGGCCCCTCCCCTCTCCGTGGCCCCCCCCCTCCGCCCAGCCAACGACGCCACGACCGGAAATGACGACACCGGTGAGGGCTTTCGGGCGGGGCCTGGGACAGGCAGCCCAGGGGTCCGCGGTTTCACATCGGAAACAAAACAACGGCTGGTCTGGAAGGAACCCGAACTGCGAGCGGAGGTGGCGGCAGCAACGGCGGCGGCAAAGAAGCGTGTGTGCGTGATGGGGAGTCCGGGGAGAGAGGAAGGCGCCGTGGATATGGGCGGCCGCGGGCAGGGCCCGGCCCTTTGTCGCTGCCCTGGCCGCGGAGCCGGTGTCCTGACGGATGAGGGGCGGGGTGCGGCCGGGTGGGCCGGGGAACCCCGCGTGGGAATCCGGGAGGGGCGGCCCATTTCTCGGGCTTCGGGCGCGGCGGGCTGGAGAGAGAGTCCGCGGAGCCTTGGTGCGGAAACGCTGTTTGCTGAAAGGCGTCTCAGGGCGCAGGTGCTTTGGGCCGGGATTAGCCGTCTGGGCTGGAGTGGAGCCGGAGAAAGAGGAAGCGTCCTGGGCTGGGTCTGCTTGAGCAACTGGTGAAACTCCGCGCCTCACGCCCCGGGTGTGTCCTTGTCCAGGGGCGACGGGCACTCTGGGCGAAGTCCGCACGCCTCTCGTTCGAGGCGGAAAACGGGGTCTGATGCTTTCTCCTTGGTCGGGACTGTCTCCAGGCATGCGTGTCCGGTGCCTCTTGTGTTTGCTGGGGCTTCCCTCTCAGGTTCTTCTCACCGTGTGGTCAGCTCTGCTAGGCACATTAATCTGTAGTGACGGCTGGGATGGGTGAGAGAATTGAGGTAGCTTTTCCATAACTCGGGTGAGATTGATTAGAGTTCGATCTGCGGTGGTGGCAGAGGCTTAGAAGAAACACGAACGGGACCTGGCAACCAACTGAGGATCAGGGAATAAAGTGTAAAGTTGATTAGGAGGTTTTCAGTTTAGAACATGACAGAGACATTCTCAGAAATAAGGAAGTTAGGAGGAAGGAACTGGTTTAAAGAGGAGGGCGAGAAGTGGTTTGGAAGTGTCACTTTGGACGTGCCAGCAGGTGAAATTGTCCTGTGAACAGGACTGGAGCTGTAAACGCGAGTCAATTCCATAGATTTCCAGTTGATGTTGGAGCAGTGAAGGAGAAGTCTCACGTTAGGAAGGGGAAGAGGAGGCCAAGGCAGGCACTTAGGAACACTTGTAACGAGGGGGTGGAAGAAGAGCAAGGAGCCAGCTGAGGAGAACGAGTGTGGTTGAAGAACCACCACAGTGCAGGGTCACCAGAGCTGAGGAAGGAATGGAGGAAAGCTTCAGGAAAAGGTTGGCGGGGATTTTGAGTGTTAGGTTTGGTGTAGCGGAAGGAACCGAAGATTTAGAGCAACACTAGCCAATAGAAATATAATGTGAGGCCCGGCACGGTGACTCACGCCTGTAATCCCAGCACTTTGGGAGGCCGAGGCGGGCGTATCCTTGAGCTCAGAAGTTCGAGACCAGCCTGGTCAACATGACGAAACCCCGTCTCTACAGAAAATTAGCTGGGCGTGGTAGCGCGCACCTGTAGTCCCAGCTGCTCCCGAGGGAGTGAGGCAGGAGAATCGCTTGAACCCAGGAGGAGGAGGTTGCAGCAAGCCAAGATCGGGCCACTGCACTCCAGCCTGGGCAACAGAGAGAGAGACTGTCAAAAAAAAAATTTTTTTTTTTCTTTTGGAGAAAAGGCATACAGATTTATAGCGTGCACTTTGGGAGAACCACAAGGTGATTATCCCTATTTTAGATTTTGTAATAAACATATTATTTAGAGACGGGAGCCTCACTATGTTGCCCAGGCTGGTCTTAAACTCCTGGACTCAAGTCATCCTCCTGCCTTAGCCTCCCAGAGTGGTGGGATACAGGCACTATCCACCGTGCCTGGCCATAAACACATATTTAAAGGTAAAAAGAGGCTGGGCGCCGTGGCTCACACTTGTAATCTGCCTGCACTTTGGGAGGCCAAGGCAGGTTGACCACCTGAGGTCAGGAGTTCGAGACCAGCCTGGCCAATATGGCGAAAACCCGACTGTGCTAAAGATACAAAAATTAGCCAGGTTTGGTGGCATGTGCTTGTAGTTCCAGCTACTCAGGAGGCTGCGGCAGGAGAATTGCTTGAACCCAGGAGGTGGAGGTTTCAGTGAGCCGGGAACATGCCACTGTACTCCAGACTGGGTGACTGAGCGAGACTCCATCAGGAGGGGGAAGAAAAAGTAAAACAGGTGAAACCAATGTGAATAATTAATTTTAACACAATATACCTAACATTTTGATTTCAATATCTAACCAGTAAGTATAAAAATTTACTTGTCTTGCCCTCTAGCTAGTAAGCTTACTATCTTACTTTAGAAGATATTGCTTCTAAAGTAAATTGAAGCAATATCTGATTCAGTAGAATTCCCAATCCCATCACAGTGTGTGGTTATATAGAAGAAACCCAGTAAGTGTTGATTGAAAGACACTAATACTTGGGCCAGGCGCGGTGGCTCACGCCTATAATCCCAGCACTTTGGGAGGCCGAGGCAGGTGGATCACGAGGTCAAGAGATCGAGACCATCCTGGTCAACATGGTGAAACCCCGTCTTTACTAAAAATACAAAAAATTAGCTGGGCATGGTGGCACACGCCTGTAGTCCCAACTACTCAGGAAGCTGAGGCAGGAGAACTGCTTGAACCTGGGAGGCGGAGGAGATGGTGCCATTGCACTCCAGCCTGGGTAACAAGAGCGAAACTCCATCTCAAAAAAGAAAAAAAAAAAAAAAAAAGATATTAATACTCCTGCTTGGGTGAGAGAGTGAGAAAAAAGATATTAGTGTTTGCTTTTTGCAATGCCTTGTGTAGTTCTTAAGTTGATCAAAGCAAAAGACAGACTGCAGGCAATTCTAAATATGACCAGTGATTTACAAATTAATTAGATGTAAATAATCATTTTTTCATTAAAAATTAGTTGTATTCTATTTCCACAGAGAATTTTAGAAAATGATTTTGAGTAATCATTCCTCCCTTATAGAGTTATTGAAATTAAATAACTTATTGGGAAAGATTTTTTTATAATTATACAAAGGCATGTAGGATCATAGTCTCATATCTGTAGTTCTGAAGTCCAAAAACTCACGAAAATCAAAAGGTTTTTCATAACTAATTTGACAGCAAAATCTGGCCTAGTTATAGTCTTTATTTTCTTTTTTTTAATTTAAAAGCATTTATTTCACTATAGTGAAATAAAACTATAAATAGTTTTTATAAAAACTATAAATAGTGATTTAAAACTATTCATTTATTTCACTATAGCTTAATAATGGGTTTGCTTTCCTGCTTCTATGATGTAGGGGCATTATGTAACATCTGGTATTTGCATAGTACCTTTACAAAAATCCCAAAAAAATCTGAATACTAAACACATTTAGCCCTAAAAGTTAAAGATAAGGGATTCTGGACTTGCATTCTCAGTCTTTGTTCGTTTTTATTGCATTTTCTGAGCCAACATAACCATTTAAAAACAAGTTGCTATAGTAACTCTACAGACCTCCCCCAAACTCAGCGGCTCAGAGCATGTATTCTCTCTCAAGGTTCTGCTTCAAGGTGTAGGTCTGTGGATCAATGGGGGCAGTTCTTATTTGTATGTCTTATTCTGGGGCCCAGGCTGAAGGGGCAGTGGCTCTCCATGGTAAGCTTTTCTCCAGGCAGCAGAAGTACAAGAAGGCAAGGCCAATTCCACAAGCATAGTTTAAGTGTCTGTTTATGTCACATCTGCTAAGATTGCATTGACCAAAGCAAGTCATATGATAATGGCCAAAGACTTAGGAGTGGGTAGTAGACTGCAACCACCATGCAGCCAAGCAAACTACAGAGCCAAGCTTGTAACATCACTGAAGAGTGGTGTATTCCTCTCTTGGCCAGGCTGGGGGAGGGAGTGAATATTTGCTGAATAATAATCTAATCTACCACAGATGGTTAACAGAGGTGGAGTGGGATGGAAGGAGGAAGAAAAAAAATCACCAAATGGGATGTATCACTACCCTTGCTCATTTTAGCGTCTGCTGCGTGTTCCCAAAGCCTTTTATAGGGCTGGAGAAATGATTAGCTCCTAGTCTCTGAAAAACCAGAGGAGTCTTTTGAGGATGTATTCCTTAAGTTTTAAATTAGTTGAAAAACATTTTAAAATTAATTTCAATTATAGGCTGGGCACAGTGGCTCAACCCTGTAATCCCAGCCAAGGTGGGTAGATCACCTGAGGTCAGGAGTTTGAGACCAGCCTGGCCAACATGGTGAAGCCGGTCTTTACTAAAAATACAAAAATTAGCTGGGCATAGTGGTAGGCGCCTGTAATCCTAGCTATTCGGAAGGCTGAGGCAGGAGAATCACTTGAACCTGGGAGGTGGAGGTTGCAGTGAGGCATGATCAGGCCATTGCACTCCAGCCTGGGTGATGATGGAAAACTATGTCTCAAAAATAATGATTTCAATTATAGGTTCCAGTTTAGAGTTTGGTTACATTTACCTTTAAAAACTTAAGTAGAGGCTTTTCCAGCCCATTCATAAAATCAGAACTTGGGCTGCCTGTCAAGGGAGAAGCTTTCCAGATAACACTAAGCCTGATTAAATACTTTTGTAAAATAAAGAATAAATCGTAAGCTCATTTGACACTTGAAAATTTAGCATCCCAATGCAGATGTAGCAGAAAGTACTTGTAGCAGTTTTCTAAGTGAAAGAGAAACTAGTCAGGGGGGCAGGGAGTTGGGGAGAGAGCATGGGGAGAAATGCCAGATACAGGTGAAGGGGAGGAAGGCAGCAAATCACACTGCCATGTGTGTACCTGTGCAACTATCTTGCATGTTCTTTAAATGTACCCCAAAACCTAAAATGCAATAAAAAAAAAAAAAAAGAAAAAAGAAACTAGTCAAGTAGCTTAGAGACATTAAAACAAGCCACAAGCCCTTTATGCTAGAAATCATGGTTAAAAGTCCCCTGAAGATGTTTTTCTACAGTACAAATTTTATTTACATTTATGTCAGAGTGAAAAACGAAATTGTATCAGTAATTAAGTAACTGTTCTGTAGGAGTTTGAGGTTTAGTTGTTACACTGGGATGTAGTAAGAGAAAAAAAGTATTAATACTTTTCTGTTGGTAGTTTCTTAAATGGGGTTTTTTTTTTTTTTTGAGACTGAGTCTCCCTCTGTAGCCCAGGCTGGAATGCAGTGACTTGATCTCTGCTCACTGCAACCTCCGCCTCCCAGCTTCAAGCAGTTCTCTGCCTCAGCCTCCCAAGTAGCTGGGATTACAGGCCCCCACCACCACACTCAGCTAATTTTTGTATTTTTAGTAGAGTCGGGGTTTCACCATGTTAGCCAGGCTGGTCTCAAATTCCTGACCTCATGATCCACCTTCCTCTGCCTCACAAAGTGCTGGGATTACAGGTGTGGGCCACTGTGCCCGGCCATGAGATTTTTAATAAACTTATTTAGAGGATCTAAACATTGCTCCTGTGATAATTTCTGAAGTGCTGATGGGTAGAAGGTTTTCTGCTTAGACAGACTTCTGTTCAGCACATCTGAGCTTTCAGATTATTTGTAGTTCTCTTGGGGCTTTCTTAATTTCTTTGTATATAATAGATAAATTCTAGTTTCCCATCAGAGAAGGATTTCTTTTTCCTTTTGTCTGATTGAGCAAGGGTCTTGAGATTAAGGAAATGGCTGTCAGTGAATTCAAGTATTGTGCTTTGTCGGTTTTCAGCAGGTGACCAGACAGCAAAAACACCAAAGTAGGTTCTGTCTCTACTCCCACCTGCTCCTCAATTCAGGTCCCATGAAAGATCCTCAGTTCGAAGTAACTTCTTGTCGTCGTCGTTGACAGGGCTGAGAATGTTCACAGCGAAGAATGTTAAAAGTCTTCCAGTGTCTTTTGCCACCCTGCCTGAACAGTGGGATCATTGACCTTCATGCAGTCATCAATTGTTTTCAGCTGTTACTGGACCAAAATCAAATCTAGTTTTGCCTGTCCCTTTCTTTGTACCAGTAGAGCTTGTTTGTTCACCAGGCATGACTGAAGACGTAGCCCTGTTGCCTGCCTCCGCTTCCTACTGAGACCCATGTAAAGAGCAGATTTCCCGGGGAGGCTCACTTTGTAGCATTGTGATCTTTGGAAGCATCAAGGGAGGCACAGAATTTTGCTGGGTGAACCAGAGAAGACCTGGGCTGGGCATCAGAAGACTTGAATCCTGGAAATGGCATTTTTGTACCATTGCTCTGTAACTCTGTGTAGGCAAAATCTTTCACCCTTCTTTCCTGAGGTTTTTTTACATGTCAGCACAGATTCCTTTCCTCATGAGGTTTCTTTAAGACTCAAATGGAAGACTAGATGTGAAAAGAACTTTGAAGATAGTATTAGAAAATGCTAAAGTGTCTGCTATATTATTGATGATTTTTACAGGATTTGTCCGAGAAAGCTCCAGTATGCCCAGTTTGTATCAGCTTGTATGGTTTCTTGTAATAACTGAACAGATCCTATTAGCATAGAGTAAAAATGGAAGCTACTTCTGTTAAAATGACCATTGGCTGCAGTGGCTCAGGCCTGTAATCCTAACCACTCGGGAGACTGAGGTGATAAAATTGCTTGAGGCCAGGAGTTCAAGATCAGCCTGGGCCACATAGCAAGAGCCTTTCTCTAAAATAAATAAAAAAGTAGCCAGCTACGTTGTTTGGTAGGCTACTCCATCTGTTTGGTAGGCTGAGAGGGGAGGATTGATTGAGGCCAGGAGTTCAAAGCTACAGTGAGCTATGATTGCCATTCTACTGCAGCCTGGCAGCCTGGGTGACAGAGTGAGACTTTGTCTCTTAAGAAAAAGATTTGCATTATAGCTTATCCTTTTTTAAAAAAACATAAATACTAGGATTTTGAGATTATACTTTATACTTAGAGCAGTTTTTGAAGTTTAAGATCTCATTTACTTCTAAGTCATAGTTGTGCTAGTAATCAAATCAATTCAAAATGTCATAATCCTCATTGCTGTAAACTCCTGCAGGGCAGGTATGGAGGTTTTTTTTTTTGTTTGTTTGTTTGTTTTTTGAGACAGAGTCTCGCTCTGTCACCCAGGCTGGAGTGCAGTGGCACGATCTCAGCTCACTACAACCTTGCAACCTTTGCTTCCCAGGTTCAAGCGATTCTCCTGCCTCAGCCTCCTGAGTAGCTGGGATTACGGGCACAAGCCACCAAGCGTGGCTTATTTTTGTGTTTTTAGTAAAGACAATGTTTCACCATGTTGGTCAGGCTGGTCTCGAACTCCTGACCTCGTGATCCGCCTGCCTCAGCCTCCCAAAGTGCTGTGATTACAGGCGTGAGCCACTGTGCCCAGCCCACTTATGGAGTTTTATACAGAGGCAATGTAATGTACTCTGTGAATTCCAACCCCTTGCTTGCCAGATGTGACCTTAAGCTAGTTAACTTCTGTGTACCACATTGTTTTCATATGTAAAAGGATAAAATGAACATAATAGTTTATTAAATCTTAGTTTAATAGTGTCTGTCTCTAAGTTTTACACATAAGTAGACAGTATCATTCTTGTTTAGTGAATAATCATTTAATATTTCTAAATTTGTATAAGATTATGCTAATCTTGTTTAGTGCATGGTAATGACTTCTGCTCATTTTTAACCTGTAAGTGTAATACATTTTATTTGCACGCATTTTATTTTATTTTTTTGAGACGGAGCCTTGCTCTGTTGCCCAGGCTGGAGTGCGGTGGCATGATCTTGGCTCACTGCAACCTCTGCCTCCCAGGTTCAAGCACTTCTGTGTCAGCCTCCCAAGTAGCTGGGATTACAGGCACGAGCCACCACGCCCAGCTAATTTTTTTGTATTTTTTTTAGCAGAGATAGCGTTTTACCATGTTGGCCAGGCTGGTCTCAAACTCCTGGCCTCAAGTGATCTGTCTGCCTCGGTGTCCCATAAGGCTGAGATTACAGGCATGAGCCACCATGCCCGGCCTACTTAACTTTTTTGTTTGTGTTACCTTTTCTTTTGCTTATTTCATTTGGCTAAGACTGTCTTGTTTACTTGTTTTGTTTCTGAGGGATTATATGAGACTTCTAAGGATTTTTTAATAATGGAGTATACTTTTATTATATTGCTATTATTTTTTTAGACAGGGTGTCACTCTGTCACTCAGGCTGGAGTGTAGTGGTGCAGTCACTGCTCACTGCAGCCTTGACTTCACGGACTCCAGCAATCCTTCCACCTCAGCCTCCTGAGTAGCTGGAACCACGGGTACCCACTACCTATATCCAGCTCATTTTTTTTTTTTTTGAGACGGAGTTTCGCTCTTGTTACCCAGGCTGGAGTGCAATGGCGCGGTCTCGGCTCACCGCAACCTCCGCCTCCTGGGTTCAGGCAATTCTCCTGCCTCAGCCTCCTGAGTAGCTGGGATTACAGGCACGTGCCACCATGCCCAGCTAATTTTTTGTAGTTTTAGTAGACACAGGGTTTCACCATGTTGACCAGGATGGTCTCGATCTGTTGACCTCGTGATCCACCCGCCTCGGCCTCCCAAAGTGCTGAGATTACAGGCTTGAGCCACCGTGCCCAGCCTTTTTTTGGTATTTTTAGTAGAGACAGGTTTTCACCATGTTGGCCAGGCTGGTCATGAACTCCTGGCCTCAAGTAATCCGCCCTTCTCAGCTCCCACGGTGTGGGATTACAGGCGTGAGCCATTGTGCCTGGCCTCATACAATTTAACTACTTCACTGAAAGTGAACTTGTATGGATACTCAAAAAGTGCAGTTTCTGCTGAATACATACTTTTTTTGCATCATATTAAAGCTGAAAAATTTTAAACTGAACTGTCATCAGGGACCACCTGCATTGTGAAATCTTAATTTTGTCCATATTAAATGACATGGGCAGCTCACACCTGTAATCTTAGCATTTGGGAGGCTGAGGCAGGTGGATCACTTGAGGTCAGGAGTTTGAGACCAGCCTGGCCAACGTGATGAAACCGTCTTTACTAAAAATACAAAAATTAACCGGACATCATGGTACATGCCTGTAATCCCAGCTACTCAGGGGACTGAGGCACAAGAATCGCTGGAACCCAGGAGGTAGATGTCACAGTGAGCGAGATTGTGCCACTACACTCCAGACTTGGTGACAGGGCAAGACTCTTGTCTCAAAAAACGAACAAAAAGGGCTAGGCGCGGTGGCTCACGCCTGTAATCCCAACACTTTGGGAGGCCGAGGCGGGTGGATCACGAGGTCAAGAGATCGAGACCATCCTGGTCAACATGGTGAAACCCCGTCTCTACTAAAAATACAAAAAATCAGCTGGGCCTGGTGGCACGTGCCTGTAATCCCAGCTACTCGGGAGGCTGAGGCAGGAGAATTGCCTGAACCCAGGAGGCGGAGGTTGCGGTGAGCCGAGACTGCGCCATTGCACTCCAGCCTGGGTAACGAGAGCGAAACTCCGTCTCAAAACAAACAAACAAACAAACAAAAAAAAAACCAAAAAGGAATAAAGGTATCAATAACTCTAAATATAAATTTCTACAAAAATCTAGTTTAAAAAAAATTTTTTTTTAAATGAAACAGTCTCACTCTGTTGCCCAGGCTGAGTAAAGTGGCAAGATCTTGGCTTACTGCAGCCTCTAATTCCCAGACTCAAGCAATCCTCCCCACTCAGCCTCCTGAGCAGCTGAGACTATAGATGCATCCCCCCACAACCAGCTAATTATTTATTTTTTTGTAGAGATAGTGTCTTGCTGTGTTGCCCAGGCTAGAGACTGATCTGCAACGCTTGGCTTCAAGCACTTTATTTTTTAAGGAAATGTACACTATGTCTTCAGTTAATATTAATTTGCATTTTGCCTATCTCATGCTAGCTGACAATAGGCTGAAGGTAAGGGGAGGAGAAAGATGGACATGGTATAAAAAAGCATGTAGGATAAAGAGGAACATCATCTTGGTTAAAAATGTGTAATGATGGCTGGGCGCGGTGGCTCATGCCTGTAATCCCAGCACTTTGGAAGGCCGAGGTGGGCGGATCATGAGGTCAGGAGATCCAGACCATCCTGGCCAATATGGTGAAACCCCATCTCTACTAAAAATACAAAAATTAGCTGGGCATGGTGGCTCCAGCCTGTAGTCCCAGCTACTCGGGAGGCTGAGGCAGGAGAATCACTTGGACCCAGGAGGTGGAGGTTGCAATGAGCTAAGATTGCACCATTGCACTCCAGCTCACGCAACAGTGCAAGACTCCATTTCCAAAAAAAAAAAAAACAAAAAAATGTGTAATGATTTGAATGATACAAATATTAAGTAGTTAAGGGTTATTTTGAACTTGATACCTTTACTAGAAGAAAAGTTACTTTATGCATTTTTGATGAAAAATCGTTAGAAGAAAAGAAATAAGAATATTTAGAGGAAAGAGGATCCTGATGTTAAAAGTGAAAATGAAATAGGACATTGAGAAAATGCTTTTATGTAAATGTGTATATGGTAATGTTTTAGATACTGTAAATCAGCATTAGGTATGTACACACATTTTTCCCTTCTATATTTGAAGACTTTCTCTGAAAGGGAAAAATTGAAATCATAAAGAATTGGCTGATGGAAATTAAGATAAGCAGGCAAATGGGAATGTGGCCCCCAGGAGGGTGAACTCTGAGAGACCCAGTCATCCCTGTAAATAAGGCTGTGCCAAGATCAAAGGAGAGGGCTAAGACTGGGAGTCCGGAGTTTGCGATTCTCTCTCTCTTTTTTTTTTTATTTGAGATGGAGTCTCCCTCTGTTTCCTGGGCTGGAGTGCAGTGGCGCAATCTCGGCTCACCACAATCTCCGCCTCCTGGGTTCAAGCGATTCTCCTGCCTCAGCCTCTGAGTAGCTGGAATTATAGGCGTGTGCCACCACGCCTGGCTAATTTTTATATTTTTAGTAGAGACGGGGCGTCACCATGTTAGGCTGGTCTAGAACTCTTGACCTCAAGTGATCTGCCTGCCTCGGCCTCCCAAAGTGCTGGGATTACAGGTGAGAGCCACTGCGCCCTGGCTGAGTATGCAGTTCTTGCCAGGTCTACCCAGTTGTGTCATCTTAAGCAAGTCACTGAACTTCTCTGGATCCCCTTCTCCTTTTGTAAAATAAGCATGTTACCTATTCACACTGCCTTGGGGCATTGTGATAAGGATAAGATGAGATTATAGAATTTTGCAAAATTAGGCCGGGTGCGGTGGCTCAAGCCTGTAATCCCAGCACTTTGGGAGGCCGAGGCGGGTGGATCACGAGGTCAACAGATCGAGACCATCCTGGTCAACATGGTGAAACCCCGTCTCTACTAAAACTACAAAAAATTAGCTGGGCATGGTGGCGCGTGCCTGTAATCCCAGCTACTCAGGAGGCTGAGGCAGGAGAATTGCCTGAACCCGGGAGGCGGAGGTTGCGGTGAGCCGAGATCGCGCCATTGCACTCCAGCCTGGGTAACAAGAGTGAAACTCCGTCTCAAAAAAAAAAAAAAAAAAAAAAAATAGAATTTTGCAAAATTAAAAGTGCTAGACAGATGATTTTACAAAAATATAAAGATTAGGTTGAATTGGTCAGCACAGAAAAAGGAATGTTGAGGAGAACATTCCTTAAGATTACTCAGCTCCCTTTGCTGTAAATATGAAGTCATTAAGTATCTTTGTGGTTGAAAATATTTGGTGTCTCAAGCGGTTCTACTTACTGCTAAAGAGGTCTACCTTGAGCTTATAGTAAATTTGTCAGTTAGTTGAAGGTCATGGCAAATTAATACATTCCTGGTTTACAAATTGGTCTTACAAGTATTTGATTGGTTTAAATGGATTTACTAGGATTTAACTAACAATGGATGACATGGTAAAATCCTATTTCAGACCCAATCTGGGAGCCTGCAAGTGACAGCAGCCCTCGAGGTCCTTAGACAGCTTGGCCTGGAGGAGAACACATGAAAGAAAGGTTTGTTTTTGCTTAATGTAATCTATGAAAGTGTTTTTTAAAACAGTATAATTGTAGTGCAGACAGTTCTGTTTTTCTTTCCCATTTCAGAACCTCAAGAGGCTTTGTTTTCTGTGAAAAAGTATTTCTATACGGTTGCTCCAATGACAGAGTTACCTGCACCATTGTCCTATTTCCAGAATGCACAGATGTCCGAGGACAACCACCTGAGCAATACTGTACGTAGCCAGGTACAGTGTCAGTCTCTGAAACTGCCTTTGCCAGACTGGATTCACTTATCATCTCCCCTCCCTCCAAGAAATGCTGAGGGGGCTGAGTAGGCTTTCTCTACTTTACCAAATTTATAATATATTTGTTGAACTTCAGCTGATTGCTGGGGGACACAGGGCTGTTTAACACATAGGTGTTGATACAGTTCCTACCTAACTCACATATCACCACCTCACTTGAAGCCTTGTCCAGCTTTCCAAGGTCTGTAGCACCTCATAGTTCGTGTTGTTTATTATTTTACCTATCTTGCTCTTATTCTTCTATGGGCTGAGTCCATTTTATTTACTGTGTTCAGTACCTAACAGTTTCTGTTAGTGCTCAGTAAATATTCATTATGATTGTATAATGCAAGGATAAATGTAGAAGTTCTAAGAGTTCAAAGTAGGGAATCGGGAAAGGAGTGTAATCTGTGCTGTTGGACAAAGAGACTCTTCACCAGCTACATACACAAACATTAAATCTGACTGCAGCTCTACTAGCTAATCATTATAAAGTGAGAGCAGAGGCCAGGTGTGGTGGTGCACGCCTGTAATCCCAGCACTTTAGGGGGCCAAGATGGGTGGATTACCTGAGGTCAAGAGTTCGAAGCTACCCCGGCCAACATGGTGAAACCCTGTCTCTACTAAAAATACAAAAATTATCCTGGCTTGGTGGCGGGTGCCTGTAATCCCAGCTACTCAGGAGGCTGAGGCAGGAGACTCACTTGAACCCAGGAGGTAGAGGTTGCAGTGAGCTAAGGTCATGCCATTGCACTCCAGCCTGGGTGACGAGCAAAACTTCATCTCAAAGAAAGAAAAAGTGGCCAGGTGATGTGGCTCACGCCTGTAATACTAACACTTTGGGAGGCCGAGGTGGGTGGATCACCTGAGGTCAGGAGTTCAAGACCAGCCTAGCCATCATGGTGAAACCCCACCTTTAAAAAAAAAAAGAAAGAAAAAGTAAGGAAGGGAGGGAGGAAAGGGAAGGAAGAAGGGAGGGAAAGAAAAGAAAGAAAGAAAGGGAAAACAGACCAGACTGCATGGATGTCCTATGAGAAGGTTGGAGTATCTGTAGGATTCTTAGAGGTGTAACCAGAATAGAGGAAAACACAAGGCCAACCATAATCTATCCAGTTATACTGGGTGTGGAGTCAGATTTTCCTCTGTTAGGACCAGAGAACAGAGCTAGGAACAGTGGTGGAAGCGGAAAGCAGAGCTAGGAATAGTGGTGGAAGTTACCAGGCAGTAAGATCTGGATCAATGAAAATAACTTTCTCGTAGCCTGGCATGGTGATGCATGCCTGTAGTCCCAGCTACTCAGGAGGCTGAGGTAGGAGGATTGCTTGAGTCTGGGAGTTTGAGTCCAGCATGGGCAACACAGAGAGACTTCGTTTTTGTTTTTGTTTTAATTTTCCCACAGTTACGTTACATCTGAAAGACAATGGGCTGCCTTGTAGGCTTGTGTGTACTTTTCACTACAAACAGTCACAAAAGGCTGGAAGGCCACTCTAGTAAGTTCTGCAGAGGATTAGTCTGTGAATTCAGCAGTTGAACTAGAGCACTGAATGGCCTAGAAGTTCCTTTTACACTCTGAAGACTTAGGATCCTTCACTTTTCCCATCAGTAAAATTAGATAATTTACTAGATAATTTCAAAATTTTTTCCTAGCTGGAAAGTTTTGATGTGTCCAGAAGCTAGGATGGCCAGTTGTCCCAGTTTGTCTGACACTAGAGGTTCTAGAACACAGGACTTTCAGTTTTAAAATTGGGACAGTCCTGAGCAATAGGATCAAGTCAGTTACCCTACCAGAAGTATAATCAAACTGAAATAATTCTAGATCTGACTAACCAAGTCTTAGTCACTTAGTTGACTTTCTTGTTTAACTTCGAGTACCATTACAGTTCTATATTGTTAGTGTTCAAATAGAAGAAAACAGCTAAAGCTTTCCTCATTCCAGAGGTCAAACGTTGCCTTTAGCTTCATTTCTTTAACTCTAAGCAAATATGGTGATGAGCTGCTATGGCCTGGAAAATAGTTTTCCTTTTGTGGGCTGCTGTGCATAATCTCATTCATTAAAAGGATTTGAAGTTTGATGACAGAATAATCAGAGAGCTGAAATTGTGTTTGTTTTTTTAGCCCAAATATTTGTTTCTCATGTTTTTGTTGTGAAACGTTTCAAGCACATACAGAAAGTATGGCACATGATATAATAGGCACCCAGGTACCTATCTCCCAACTTTATTATACTTTAACATCTTATTTGCTGTTATTTTTAATAAGCTTTTTTTTTTGTGTGCTTCTATTGCTTATTGATCCTACACTAAATGAAATCCTAACTTAACAAGACTTTGCATTTAATTTGAAAAGAGACTATGTATATGACAAAAAATTTCAAATAAATGCCCCTTCCCCATTCCTTTTTCTTTTTTCTCAGGAAGTTACTATGCTAAATTGGGTATTTATCATGCTTACTATAATAAAATTGGGTGTTTATCACACTTACTATAACATTTATTTACATAAATCATATCACATGTAATACTATTTTGCATGTTTTAAAACTTTTTTAAAATCAGGTTTACTGTAATATTTATGTACATAAATAATATCACATTATAAGGCCGGGCGAGGTGGCTCACGCCTGTAATCCCAGTTCTTTGGGAGGCCGAGGTGGGTGGATCACGAGGTCAAGAGATCGAGACCATCCTGGTCAACATGGTGAAACCCCATCTCTACTAAAAATACAAAAAATCAGCTGGGCATGGTGGTGCGTGCCTGTAATCCCAGCTACTCAGGAGGCTGAGGCAGGAGAATTGCCTGAACCCAGGAGGTGGAGGTTGCAGTGAGCTGAGATTGCGCCATTGCACTCCAGCCTGGGTAACAAGAGTGAAACTCCGTCTCAAAAAAAAATAATAATAATAATAATAATATCACATTATATAGTACTATTTTGCATGTTTTAAAACTTTTTTTTTTTCCTGAGATGGAGCTTCGCTCTGTCATCAGGCTAGAGTTCAGTGGCACGGTCTTGGCTCACTGCAACTTCCGCCTCCTGGGTTCAAGCAAATCTCTTTGCCACAGCTTCCCAAGTAGCTGGTACCACAGGTGCCTGCTGCCACTCCCAGCCAGTTTTTGTATTTTTATTAGAGATGGAGTTTCACCGTGACGGCCAGGATGGTCTTGAATTCTTGACCTTGTGATCTGCTTGCCTTGTCCTCCTAAAGTGCTGGAATTACAGGCATGAGCCACTGTTCACAGCCCTTAAAACTTTATATAGTGTGTGTCTGAAAGTTGAAGAGAATTTCCACATACATGTCAGTATATGTTGCAAAAGAGACATTCCTACGTAAAATTTTAGGTATTCCTGTATATGTAGATGTATGTAGCTCTAGCATTTTTCTCTTCTCTTGTGAATATATAGAAATTATTCTGTTTACAAACATTTGGTAGGTTCAGGTTTTTCACAGTAACCGATAGTGCTGCAGTAACATACTAATTCATTAGTCTTTTTGCACTTCTGTGAGTTTCTCAAAGATAGTTGCTGTGATTGGATATATGGATCTTAGAACCATTTTAAAGATTGCTAGGATTCTTCCAGAGTGGTTATGCATCAAGAATGTATTAAAGGCCAGGTGTGGTGGTTCATGCCTGTATTACATCTATCTCAGGAAAAATAATAGAATAAAAACATGGGTGATTTCCTCCTTTCATTTTCTAAATGTTTTATAATACAGTTGTTTAATAATTTAAAAAGCTACTTTGAAAAAGTAATCTTGCTCTGTCACCCAGGTTGGAGTACAGTGGTGGAATCTCGACTGTCTGCAACCTTGACCTCCTGGGCTCAAGTGATCCTCCCACATCAACCTCTCAAGTAGCTGGGACCACAGGCGCATGCCACCATGCCTCGCTAATTTTTTGTATTTTTGGCAGAAAAAGGGTTTCACCTTGTTGCAAGGCTGGTCTCAAGTGATCCGTCTGTCTTGGCCTCCCAAAGTGCTGGGATTACAGGTGTGAGCTACCACACCCAACCTAAAATATTTTTTAATGGGCCGGGTGCGGTGGCTCAAGCCTGTAATCCCAGCACTTTGGGAGGCCGAGGCCGGGCGGATCACGAGGTCAAGAGATCGAGACCATCCTGGTCAACACGGTGAAACCCCGTCTCTACTAAAAATACAAAAAATTAGCTGGGCATGGTGGCACGTGCCTGTAATCCCAGCTACTCAGGAGGCTGAGGCAGGAGAATTGCCTGAACCCAGGAGGCGAAGGTTGCAGTGAGCCGAGATCGCGCCATTGCACTCCAGCCTGGGTAACAAGAGCGAAACTCTGTCCCAAAAAAAATATATATATATTTTTTAATGTGAGGAAAAGTCACAAAAGAGTAGTATGCCACCTGAGGAATATCTGTGGAAAGAGATCAAGCATTCAAGGTTTTCTGTTACGACTGACTAAAGTCATAGAGTTAGAAAAGCTGATATAAAAGAAACCAAAAACGGCTGGGCGTGGTGGCTCATGTCTGTAATCCCAGCACTTTGGGAGGCTGAGGCAGGTGGATCACTTGAGGTCAGGAGTTTGAGACCAGCCTGGCCAACATGGTGAAACCCTATCTCTACTAAAAAAAAAAAAATAGTCACTGGGTGTGATGGCACGCACCTGTAGTCCCAGCTACTCAGGAGACTGAAACACGAGAATTGCTTGAATCCAGGACTTAGAGGTTGCAGATCATGCCACCACACCCCAGCCTGGGCGACAGAGTGAGACTCTATCTCAAAAAGAAAGAAAGAGAGAGAGAGGGAGAGAGAGAGAGACCGACCAAAAAAGTCAGAGATTTTTTTTTCCCCCATTTATTTATTTTATTGCATTTTAGGTTTTGGGGTACAGGTGAAGAACATGCAAAATTGTTGCAAAAGTCAGAGATCTTTGAGAGCATTCTTTTTTTTTGAGACGGACTCTTGCCCTGTTGCCCACGCTGGAGTGCAATGGCACCATCTCACCTCATTGCAATCTCCCACCTCCTGGGTTCAAGCGATTCTCCTGCCTCAGCCTCCTAAGTAGCTGGAATTACAGGCGTCCACCACCATGCCTGGCTAATTTTGTATATCTTTAGTAGAGGTGGGGTTTCACCACGCTGGCCAGGCTGGTCTCGAACTCCTGACCTTGTTATCTGCCCACCTCGGCGTCCAAAGTGCTGAGATTACAGGTGTGAGCTACTGCACCTGGCCTGAGAACATTCTTATATTCTTATTGGTAATTGGAGTTTATACTATGCCCTTGTTGTCAATAAAAGCTTCAGTTATGTTTGTTAGTTTCAATTGGAAAAAAAAAAATGTTGGCTGGGCATGGTGGCTCACAGCTGTAATCCCAGCACTTTGGGAGGCCAAGTCAGGTGGATCTCTTGAGGCAGAGTTCCAGACCAGCCTGCTCATCATGGTGAAACACTGTCTCTATCAAAAAATACAAAAATTAGCCAGGCATGGTTGTGCGCCTTTATAATTCCAGCTACTTGGGAGGGTGAGGCAAGAGGATCATTTTCAAGGTTCACCTAGGAGGCCAAAGCTGCAGTTAGCTGAGATCACACCACTGCGCACCAGCTTAGGTCACAAAGTGAGGCCCTGTCTCAAATAAATAAATAAAAATAAACAAAAAACAAACCTATAAGCTATTTAAAAGACCTTGAAGGGAAACAAAATAAGAGGCAGATCTTAAGTTAAATCTAATCTGCAGGTCCAGTCAGCCTTTGACAGTGTTCCTGTACTGTTTATATAAAGAATTTGTTTTTCTCAGTTGTGTTAAAGTGGAGTAAGGCAAAAAAGAACTTAAAATCTTGCTGGACGAGGTGGCTTATGCCTGTAATCCCAGCACTTTGGGAGGCTGAGGTGGGTGGATTGCCTGAGGTCAGGAGTTTGAGACTGGTCTGACCAACATGGTGAAACCCTGTTTCTACTAAATACAAAAAATTAGCCTAGCATGGTGGCACCTCCCTGTAATCTCAGCTACTTGAGAGGCTGAGGCAGGACAATTACTTGAACCCGGGAGGCAGAGGTTGCAGTGAGCGGAGATTGTACCATTACACTCCAGCCTGGGCAACAAGAGTGAAACTCCATGTCAAAATAATAAATCAAATAAAATAAAATCTCAATGACCTCCAGAGAAACATACTAGCTTTTGCATGAGTAAAATCTTGTAGGCACAAATCTTAATAATATGTTAAGAGACTTTAGGCTTAAGCCTAACACAACAGCCCCACAAATGTTCAGTATTATCTCTAATCAGTTAGGTCAGCTGTTTTAGGAAATGACAGACTTTCTTGGCATTAGAGGAATGGTTAAACCTCTAACTCCAGGGAATCACAAAGCTTGGTCAAGTGCTGAATGCAATTCTGTGTGTTGTTGGAAACACGTTCCCTATGATTAATAAATGTTTTCAAGTTTTCCACTTAACTTGCCAGTTCTTTGGTTAAACCACTCTTCTAGTTCTGTCCTACAGAGCAGGCTTAGAGCCCCACATTTCTAATTGTAGAAATCCAAACAGTATACATTAAGTCTTTTTTTTTTTTTTTTTTTAAGATGGAGTCTTGCTCTGTTGCCCAGGCTGGTGTGCCGTGGCATAATCTTGGCTCACTGCAACCTCTGCCTCGGGTTCAAACAATTCTCCTTCCTCAGCTTCCCAAGTAGCTGGGATTATAGGCACTTGTCGCCATGCCCAGCTAATTTTTGTATTTTTAGTAGAAATGGAGTTTCACCTTGTTGGTCAGTCTGGTCTTGAACTCCTGACTTCGTTGATCCACCCATCTTGGCCTCTCAAAGTGCAGGGATTACAGGTGTGAGCTACTGCACCCGGCCCATTAAGTCTTAAAGGATTAATATATTTTCATTTCTTTTCTTTTTCTTTTTTTTTGAGACAGTCTTGCTCAGTTGCCCTGGCTGGAGTTCAGTTGCGTGACCTTGGCTCACTGTAGTGTCCGCCTCCCAGGTTCAAGTGATTCTCCTGCTTCAGCCTCCTGAGTAGTTGGGATTCCAGGAGTGTGCCACCGCACCTGGCTAATTTTTATATTTTAGGTAGAGACCGGGTTTCACCATGTTGGCCAGGCTGGTCTCGAGCTCCTGACCTCAAGTGATCTACCCACCTTGGCCTCCCAAAGAGAGCTACTGTGCCTGCCAATACATTTCTTATAAATATTAATTATTGAAAACATTTATTTTAAGTCAATATTCAGACTATAAATACATCAACATAATTGAATACGTTATAACCACGTAGTCATGTTAACTGCCTACGTGTATGCATGAGATATTAAGGGAAAGGGGTAGAATATAATGTTTGCAAACACTTGTAACTGTGTATACATTGAAAAACATTAGGATTTTGGGGTGTTGTAAAAATAAGTTTCTGGCCAGGTACAGTAGCTCACACCTGTAATCCCAGCATGTTGAAAGGCCGAGGGGGGCAGATCACTTGAGGTCAGGAGTTCGAGACCAGCCTGACCAACATAGTGCAACCCTGTCTCTACTAAAAATAAAAAAAATTAGCCAGGCATGGTGGCAGGTGCCTGTAATCTCGGCTACTCGGAGGCTGAGGCAGGAGAATCACTTTAGCCTGGGAGACAGAGGCTGCAGTGAGGCAAGATCATGCCACTGCACTCCTGGGCAACAGTGTGAGACTCCGTCTCAAAAAAAAAAAAAAAAAAAAAAAGGCCAGGCGTGGTGGGTCAAGCCCGTAATACCAGCACCTTTAGAAGCGGAGGGGG
>NW_022436999.1:16481-24302 GCF_009761245.1 Sapajus apella | reverse complement strand
AAAAAAAAAAAAAAAAAAAAAGGCCAGGCGTGGTGGTTCACGCCTGTAATCCCAGCACTTTCAGAAGCTGAGGTGGGCAGATCATGAGGTCAGGAGTTCGAGACCAGCCTGGCCAACATGGTGAAACCCTGTCTTTACTAAAAAACTACAAAAATTAGCTGGACATGGTGGCGCATGCCTGTAATTCTAGCTTCTTGGGGGGCTGAGGCAGGAGAATTGCTCACGGGAGGCAGAGGTTGCAGTGAGCCAAGATGGCACCATTGCACTCCAGCCTGGGCAACAAGAGCAAAACTTGGTCTCAGAAAAAAAAAAAAAAATTGTGTTTTCCTTATAAAATTACCTAAGTTCATATTCAGCTACACACAATTATAAACTTAATTGTAGGGCTAGGTGTGGTGGCCTATGCCAATATATTCCTAGTGGGAGGCTGAGGCAGGAGGATTACTTGAGGTCAGAAGTTTGAGACTAGCCTGCGTAACATAGCGAGATCTCATCTCTACAAAAAAAAAAAAACTGAAAATCAGTGGGGTGTGGTAGTGTGCTCCTGTGATCCCAGCTGCTTGGGAAGCTGAGGCAGGAGGATTGCTTGAGCCCAGGAAGTCAGGGCTGCAGTGAGCTGTAATCATGCCACTGCACTTCAGCCTGGGCAAGAGAGCAAGACCTTGCGTCAAAAAACAAAGTGTGGCAAACACTGTTGTGAACAAAGTCAAAAAACAATCTAGGACAAAGGTTTGAAATACATGACAGATATATCCTAATATACATAAAATTCTTATGAAATTAAAAGGAACATGAACAACTCAGCAAAGATTACAAGCAATATTTATGGAATAAGAAATAGAAATGACGATAAATACATGAAAAGCCTAGTTGATCAGCCTTACTGATAGTCGGAGATAGTTTCTTACCTATCAGTAAGAAAAAGTTGATATATTAGGCCGGGCGCGGTGGCTCAAGCCTGTAATCCCAGCACTTTGGGAGGCCGAGGCGGGTGGATCACGAGGTCAAGAGATCGAGGCCATCCTGGTCAACACGGTGAAACCCCGTCTCTACTAAAACTACAAAAAGAAATTAGCTGGGCATGGTGGTGCGTGCCTGTAATCCCAGCTACTCAGGAGTCTGAGGCAGGAGAATTTCCTGAACCCAGGAGACGGAGGTTGCAGTGAGCCGAGATCGCGCCCTTCCACCCCCGCCTGGAAAAAAGGAAAAAACCACCATAAAAAAAAAAAAAAAAAAAAAAAAAAAGTAAAAGTTGATATATTGCTACTGAGGTTGTAGGGAAATAGGCTTTCTCATACGCCGTGCTCTTTGAAGTAAAGTTAGTATTTATTTGGAGGTAAGCTGTTAATTGAATCTACAGATACACATGCCTTTTGGAAATAATTTAACAATTAAATCTGACCTAATCTAATCTGACCTAGCATTTTACTTCTAGAGGTTTATCCTATAAAAATGTTACAAGGCCAGTGGCAGTGGCTCATGCCTGTAATCCCAGCACTTTGGGAGGCTGAGGCAGGTGGATCACCTGAGGTCAGGAGTTGAAGACCAACCTGGCCAACATGGTGAAACCCCATCTCTACTAAAAATACACAAAAATTAGCCGGGCATGGTGGCACATGTCTATAATCCCAGCTACTGGGGAGGCAGAGGCAGGAGAATTGCTCGAACCTGGAAGGTGGAGGTTGCAGTGAGCCGAGATTGCACCGCTGCACTCCAACCTGGGTGACAGAGCAAGCCTCCGTCTCAAAAAAATATATATGTATTACAAGAGGAGTGTCAATAATTTTTTTTTTTTTTTTTTTGTTTTTTTTGAGATGGAGTTTCACTCTTGTTACCCAGGCTGGAGTGCAATGGCGCGATCTCGGCTCACTGCAACCTCCGCCTCCTGGGTTCAGGCAATTCTCCTGCCTCAACCTCCTCAGTAGCTGGGATTACAGGCACGCGCCACCATGCCCAGCTAATGTTTTTGTATTTTTAGTAGAGACGGGGTTTCACCGTGTTGACCAGGATGGTCTTGATCTCTTGACCTCGTGATCCACCCGCCTCTGCCTCCCAAAGTGCTGGGATTACAGGCTTGAGCCACCGCGCCCGGCCTTGTGTCAATAATTTTTATTGAAATTTTATTTATAACAGTGAGAATGTGGAAATAATCCCAATCTTTATCATTAATTGCTTATGGTTTACCCAGTTAGTACTATAAAGATACCAGTTAACAGTAGGGTCTCTTGACTAAACAGTGGGACTTTGAATCTCTGTTCTATAGAACTTCTTAGCACTAGGATCTTTGGCAGCTTATCTGGCCTCACTAAACTTCAATTTCTTTATCTGTTAAATGAAGTTTATAGCAGTTAACTTAGAGTTTTATTTAAATTAAGTGAGATAACCTGAATGATTAGTACACTATCTAGCACATAGTTCAGCAAATATTAACATTTCCTATAAAAATTGCCATATATAAGAGTGAGTTATATTTATATGTCTAGCATAGAATCAAATACATATTATCATTATATATTTTTTGGAGACAGAGTCTCCCTCTATCATCCAGGCTCTAGAGTACAGTGGTATGATCATAGCTCACTGCAGCCTCTAACTCCTGAGCTCAAATGATCCTCCCATCTCAGCCTTGTGAATAGCTTGGAGTACAGGTGTGCCACCATGCCTGGCTAATTTTTTATTTTTTAGTTTTTAGTTTTTACCTTTTTTTGTAGAGCTGGGATTTCGCTATGTTGCCCAGGCCAGCCTTGAACTCCTGGGCTCATGCGATTCTCCTGCCTTGGCCTCCTGGAGCATGCAGAAGACTTTTTAGGCCAGTGAAACTCTTCTGTATGATACTGTAATCATGGAAACCTGTCGTTGTATGTTTATACACCAAAAGTGAACCCTCAGATAAACTATGAACTGTCAATATAGGTTCATCTGTTGTAACAGTTTACCACGTGATGCATGATGTTGACAGGGAGAGAGGCTGTGCCTGTTGGAGGGGGTATATGGGGACTCTCTGTACTTTCTGCTCAATTTTGCTGTGGATCTAATACTGCATTTAAAAATATTTTGAGGCCAGGCATGGTGGCTCATACCTGTAATCCTAGCACTTTGGAAGGCTGAGGTGGGTGGATCACTTGAGACTGCCAGGAGTTTGAGTCCAGCCTGGGCAACATGGTAAAACCCCATCTCTACAGAAAAAAAAAAAAAAAAATTAGCTGGGCACGGTGGCATGTGCCTATAGTCCTAGCTACTTTGGAGGCTGAGGTGGGAGGATGACTTGAGCCTGGGAGGTGGAGGCTGCAGTGAGCCATGATCATGCCACTGCATTCCACCTTGAGCAACAAAGCCAGACTCTGTCTCAAAAACAATAATAATAAAGATAAAAATGTTTTGAAAGAAATGGGCTATCAAGCCACAAATGCAAAAGGCTTCAAGTTCCTATCTTTTAGAAATACATACTAAAATATTTATGAAGGAAATGATATATCTAAGATTTGCCTCAAAATAATATTGGAGTGGCAAAGTGAGCGGGGGAATAGACACGATTAGTCATGAGTTCACAATTACTGAAGGTGAATAAATTGTACATGGGCTTCATTCTACATTTCTGACAGTGTTTGTTTGAATTTTTTCCATAATAAAAAGTTTTTTTTAAATAGCTTTACAGATAATACCATGCTTAAGTCATCATTCTCATATTTAGCTACTAAGATTTTTTCCTTTTGGAAATCCCTCCGTATTCTGTTACCACCTTCCTCTCATTTGACACTTTTCAGAGTACCTACACACTCCCTTGAGAAAGATATATTTTAAAAAACAGCTTTATATGGTGTAATTGACATAAAATACACATATTTAGACAGTATGATAAGTTTTCATATATAGGTATACTCTTGAAACCACCACCACAGTTAAAATAATGAGCATGTCCATTACCTCCAGAAGTTTTCTTCATGGTTTGTTGTAATCTCTCTCATTCCTTCTCCCTGATTCCTCCCTATCCTCAGGCAGCCATGTTTTGTCACTGTGCTGGACCATTTACTATAATTTTGTATAAATAGCATCATACAGGCTGGGCACGATGGCTCACACCTGGGAGGCCGAGGTGGGCAGATCACCTGAGGCCAGGAGTTCGAGACCAGCCTGGCCAACGTGAAACCTCTTCTCCACTAAAAATACAAAAATTAGCTGGGTGTGGTGGCGTGTGCCTGTATTCTCAGCTTCTTGGGAAGCTGAGATACGAGGATTGCTTGAACCCAGAAGGTGGAGGTTGTAGTGAGCTGCTGAGGTTGTGTCACTGTACTCCAGCAGCATGGGCAACAGAATGAGTCTCTGTCTTTAAAAAAAAGGAATCATGCAGTGTCTTGTCTGGCTTCTTTCCTTTAGCATAATTACTTTGAAATTCATCAGTGTTAGCTGGTTCCTTTTTATTGCTGAGTTCTGTACCATAGTTTTTGATCTATTTACTTGTTGATAGATATTTGAATTTCCAGTTCTGAAGCATTACAGATAATTGCTGCTGTGGATATTCATGTACAAATCTTTGTATGGGCATATGCTTTCATTTATCTTGGGCAAATACCTAGGAATAGAATATGATTCAATATGGTAGGTGTATATGTAACTTTTTTCCTATTTATTTATTTATTTTTGAGACAGCGTTTCGCTTTTGTTGCCCAGGCTGGAGTGCAGTGGCTCGCTCGATCTTGGCTGACTGCAACGTCCACCTCCCTCCTCCTGGCTTCAAGTGATTGTCCTGCTTCAGCCTCCCCAGTAGCTGGGATTATAGGCACCCACCCCCATCCCTGGCTAATTTTTGTATTTTTAGTAGAGATGGAGTTTCACCATGTTTGGCCAGGCTGGTCTCAAATTCCTGACCTTAAGTGATCTGCCCACTTCAACCTCCCAAAACGCTGGGATTACAAGCATGAGCCACCGTGCCCAGGCAATTTTTATTTATATTTTTTAGTAGAAGACAAGGTCTCTCTGTTGCACAGGCTGGTCTTGAATGCCAGGCCTCAAGTGATCCTCCTGCCTTGGAGGTGGGATTATAGGCATGAGCCTCTATGCCCAGCCTTATATTTAACTTTTTAAGGTACTACCAAACAACTTTCCAAATTGGTTGTATAACTTTACATTTCTACCAGGAGTATGAGTTCCAGTTCCTCCACATCCTGTCAGTACTTGACACTGTCTGTCTTTTACATTTTTTAGCCCTTATGAAAGGCAGTATATTGTTAAAGCTCATTTTGGTTTTAATTTACATTTCTCTAACGAGTAATGATGTTGAGTATCTTTTTATGTGCTTCTCATCCTTCTATCTTCTTTGGTGATGTGTCTGTTCAAATCTCTTGCCCATTTAAAAATTTTCTTTCTGGATTTTGAGAATTATTTTCACAGTCTGGATACAAGTCCTCTGTAATATATATAATTTGCAAATGTTTTCTCCCAGGCTGTGGGTTTTCTTTTTATTAACAGTGCTTTTTGAAGGGCAGATTTTTTTTTTTTTTTTTAAAGAGATAGGGTCTTCCACCGTCACCGAAGCTGGAGTATAGTGATGTGATTATAGCTCACTGCAGCCTCAAACTCCTGAGCTGAAAGAGTTCTTCTGCTTTGTTCTCCAAAGTAGCTAGGACTACAGATGTGTGCCACTGCACCCAGCTAATTCAGTTTGTATTTCGTTATTGTGTTTTTGGTGTCACATCTTAAGAAACTTTGGCCTACCTCAAGTTCTCAGGAGTTTTTTCCTACATTTTCTTCTGGAAGCTTTATAGTTTCATGTTTTACATTAGGTCTGTGATCCATTTCATGTTGATTTTTGTACATGGTCCAAGGTATGGATCAAAGTTTATTTTTCTGCATATGAGTATTCAGTTGGTTCAGCACTGTTTTTTGAAAAAGTCTATTGTCTCCACTGAAGTGCCTTTGTACCTTTGACAAAAATCAGTTGTCTGTATACGTGTCAGTCTCTTCCATCAGTCATTGCTCAAAGGGTGTTCTCATGAGGAGGCTTTGTAACTTGAAAAACGGAAACTCTGTACTCATTGAACGACTTTATACCCATTGAATGACTTCCCATTTTCCATTTCTCTCAGCCCATGGCAATTGCAATTATACTTTCTGTTTCTATAACATTGACTACTTGAGTTTTTTGGTGGTTTTTTTTTTTTTTTAAAGACAAGATCTCACTCTGTCGCCCAGGCTGGATTGCAGTGGCGTGATCTTGGCTCACTGCAGCCTTCACCTCCTGGGCTCAAGTGATCTTGCCACCTCAGCCTCCTGAGTAGCTGGAACTACAGGTGCGCACTGCCATACCTGGCTAATTTTTTACTTTTTCTAGAGAGACCAGTTCTCGCCATATTGGCCAGGGTGGTCTCAAACTCCTGGGCTCAAGTAATCCTCCCACCTCAGCCTCTCAAAGTACTGGGATTATGGGTATGAGCCATCATGCCCAGCTGGCTAGATACTTCATATAAGTAGAATCATACATTATTTTTCTTTTTGTGACTTGCTTATTTTGCTTAGCATAATGTCCTCATGGTTCATCTATATTACAGCATGTGACAAGATTTCCTTTTTGAAGACTGAATAATATTCTGTTATATATATACCACATGTCTGTCAGTAGACATTTGGGTTACTTCCACTTCTTTTTTTTTTTTTTTTTTTTTTGAGACGGAGTTTCACTCTTGTTACCCAGGCTGGAGTGCAATGACACGATCTCGGCTCACTGCAACCTCCGCCTCCTGGGTTCAGGCAATTCTCCTGCCTCAGCCTCCTGAGTAGCTGGGATTACAGGCACGCACCACCATGCCCAGCTAATTTTTTTGTATTTTTAGTAGAGACGGGGTTTCACCATGTTGACCAGGATGGTCTCGATCTCTTGACCTCGTGATCCACCCGCCTCGGCCTCCCAAAGTGCTGGGATTACAGGCTTGAGCCACCGCGCCCGGCACTTCCACTTCTTGACTATACTAAATGCTATGGTGAATGTGGCAATGCACATACCTGTTTGAGATCTTGCTTGTAATTCCATTCTTTTTTATATATTCTCATTGGTATGTATATAAATGGGAATGCTGCATCATAAGGTAAGTTTTTTTTTTTTTTTTTGAGATGGAGTTTTGCTGTTGCCCAGACTGGAGTGCAATGACACGATCTCGGCTCACCGCAACCTCCGCCTCCTGGGTTCAAGCAATTCTCCTGCCTCAGCCTCCCGATTAGCTGGGATTACAGACACGCACCATCATGCCCAGCTAATTTTTGTATTTTTAGTAGAGACGAGGTTTCACCTTGTTGACCAGGATGATCTCGATCTCTTAACCTCGTGATCCACCCGCCTCGGCCTCCCAAAGTGCTGAGATTATAGGCATGAGCCACCGCGCCCAGCCAAGGTAATTTTTTAAAAAGTTTTTTGAGGAAGCTCCATATTGTTTTCCAGGGTGGCTGCACCATTTTACATTCCCACCAACAATGCACAGTGGTTCCAATTTCTTCACAACTTACCACTGCTTGTTACTTTCTGTTTTTTTGGTAGTGGCCATCCTAATGGGTGTAGTTCTGATTTGCATTTTTCTAATGATTAGTGATGTTGAGCATCTTTTTTTTTTATTCCCCCATATTACGTAGATGTAGAGCATCTTTTCATGTGCTTGTTGGCCATTTGTATATCTTCTTTGGAGAAATATCTATTCAAGTCCTTTGCCCATTTAAAAAATCTTATTTGTTTTTTTTCATTTATTTAATTGTAGGACTTTTTAATGTATTCTGGATATTAATCTCTTACCAGGTACATGATTTGCGATTTTTTTTTTTTTTTTTTTTTTTTTTTTT
>NW_022436999.1:0-16381 GCF_009761245.1 Sapajus apella | reverse complement strand
TTTTTTTTTTTTTTTTTTTTTTTTGGGTACAGGGTGCTGCTCTGTCACCTAGGCTGGAGTGGTGCAAGCTGGGCTCACGGCAATCTCCGTCTCCTCGGCTCAAGTGATCCTCCCACCTCAGCTTCCTCAGTAGCTGGGACTGCAGGGACTTTTTGCCACCACACTCAGCTGATTTTTGCATTTTTTGTAGAGATGGAGTTTCACCGTGTTGCCCAGGCTGGTCTTGAACTCCAAGCCTCAAGCAGTCTAACCGCCTTAGTCCCCCAAAGTGCTGGGATTGTAGACGTGAGCCACCACACCCAGCCTGATTTGCAGATACTTTCTCCAGTTCTGTAGGTTGCCTTTTCATTCTGTTGACTGCTTCCTGTGGTGCATAGAAGTTTTAAAGTTTGGTATAGACACATTTGTCTATTTCTGTTTTTGTTCTTTAATTTCTCTTAGCAATATTTTGTAATTTTCATTGTACAGGATATTTGGGGATCTGTAAGACTACCCTCAGGTTCAGTAATTTAAGACTGAACTCAGAAAAGGTTTTATATTCAAATTGTAGTTTAGTACATTGAAATGATATGGATTAAATTTAGCAACAGAAAAAAACACATAGGGCAAGGTTCAGGAGACACCACCAGGCACAAGCTTTCAATAGTCTTCCAGTGGAGTTGTGCACACAGTGCTTCATTGTTCCAGCAGCAGTGTGTGACAACATACTTGGAATATTGGCAACCAGGAAGGCTCACCAAGCCTTGGTCTCTGAGTCACACGTGGCTGACCTTAGTTCTGTGCTTCCTTCAGAGGCCAAGCTGATGAGTGACCCAAGGCCCCCACCGTAGATTACATTATTAGCGGAAACTAGTTGGCATGACCCAGTGCCTCATGTAAACAAAATAGTTTTTTTTTTAATTAATTAATTCAAAAAATTTTTTTTCTTTTTGAGGTCGAGCTTCACTCTGTCACTGAGGCTGGAGTGCACTGGTGTGATCTGAGCTCACAGCAAACTTCGCCTTCCAGGTTCAAGTGATTCTCATGTCTCAGTCTCCCCAGTAGCTGGGATTACAGTCACACGCCACCATGCCTGGCTAATTTTTGTATTTTTAGTAGAGATGGGCTTTCACTGTGTTTGCTAGGCTGGTCTTGCTTGAATTCCTGGCATCAAGTGGTCCACACACCTCAGCCTCCCAAAGTACTGGAATTACAGGCATGAGCCACCACACCCAGCCAGGAAGTCTTTAACAGGCAGGGTAGTCTAAGGTTTTCGAGGTTGTCTTCCAGGAGCTGGGCAGGGAAAACAAACCGTTCTTGACCTGTGCAGAGTTTGGGCAACGCTGATAATGTTGAGTTACTCCCTTTACTGTACTGCAGGCCTTGTACATCTTTTCATCCTTCGGGTTTCGGCTCATGTTGTCGTACTTCCTCAGACAGGTATTTTCTGGCCATATTATTTAAAAGTAGTCCCATACAAGGTGTTCTTTATCATATCACCTTATTTGTTTGTTTGTTTTTATTTTTTTTTATTATTATTTTGAGACGGAATCTTGCTCTGTCACCCAGGCTGGAGTACAGTGGCACGATCTTGGCTCATTGCAACCTCCACCTCCTGGGTTCAAGCGATTCTCCTGCCTCAGCCTCTCGAGTAGCTGGGACTACAGGCGCATGCCACTACGCCTGGCTAATTTTTTGTGTTTTTAGTAGACACGGTGTTTCACTGTGTTAGCCAGCATGGTCTCAATCTCCTGACCTCATGGTCTGCCTGCCTTGGCCTTCCAAAGTGCTGGAATTACAGGCGTGAGCCACTGCACCTGCCCTATTTTTTTTCTTTTTTAGTTGTCTTCTTGTGGAGCTGGGCTAGCCCATGGGCATTGCACTGAGAGTAGCCTGTTTATTCCTTTTATAGGACTATCCCACTGTTTAATTATCCTGTTTATTATCTGTTACCCTCTGCTTTAAAGTAGTTCATGAGAACCAGGAACCTTACCTGTTTGCTCCCTGTTGTATCCCTGGCACTACACCTGGCACAGTATCTGGCACATAGCTGGCATTTACCTATTTTAGGGGGAATAGTTCCCAGTGAAAATTGGAAAACTTGCTAGACAAATTTTAAAAGAGCTGTTGTAACACTTATTTTTTAAATTATGTAATTAATAATTAGTAATTAAATTAAGGCCTGGCACCATGGCTCATGCCTGTAATCCCAGCACTTTGGGAGGCTGAGGCAGGAGAATCACTTGAATCTGGGAGAATCTTGGAGAATTGCTTGAATCTCTGTAGAGCGAAGGAGAGATACAGTCTTCAGGATGAGAGACTATATATATATATAGAGAGAGAGAGAGAGAGACAGACAGACAGACAGACAGACAGACAGGCAGACAGATATATTCTTCAGAATGAGAGACATCACTCTGCCAGACACTTGCATGGCTCCAGCACCGGCATCCAATATCTGACCACATGTCAGCAGCCACTGCTGCCCCCGTGCGTGTGCTTGCTCTCTCTCTGTTGCCCTCGCTCGCTCTCTCGCACTCGCTCTCTCTCTCTATATCTCATATATGTCTGATATATATATAACATATATCTCATATATATATCGTATATGATATATTGATACGTATATTTTTTGATGAAGTCTTGCTCCGTTGCCCAGGCTGGAGTGTGGTGGCATGATCTCGCCTCCTGGGTTCAAGCTATATATGATATATATATATATAATATATATTTTGACTCTCATATATGATATATATGACATACATATATACTGTACACTAATATATACATATATACATATATGTATGATGTATGTAAATGTACATATGTATGTATAGAATATATATGTGACACATATATGTGTATCATATACATATATATCATGTATGTAATATCAGGAAAAAATATATATATATAAATATATATCACTTGAACCCAGGAGGCAAGATTGTGTCACCACACTTCACCCGAGACAACAGAGCAAGACTCCATCTCAAAAAAAAAAAAAAAACCATATATATATGTAAATATATGTATATATATTATATATACATATTTATCATGTATATAATACAAATATACATATATCACATGATATACATATATGTTGTCATACATATATATCAGTCAGAATTTAAAATGCAAATATACTTTGACCCAGCAATTATAGTTGAGAGAATTTACCAGTATGCCTACACATATGTTAAATGACTTATAGGGTACATTCACTGGCAGCATTGTTTGTAATAGCAAAACACTGGAAACAAATGTTCATCATTGGGGAATTGACCAAATAAATGATGATACATCGATATACTTGCAATGTACCTGGTTAATTATTTTTTGTTGTTTTTTTTTTAATTTTATTTATTTTTTTAAGAGATGAGGTTTCACTATGTTGGCCAGGCTGGTCTCGAACTCCTGACCTCAGGTGATCCACCCATCTCCGCCTCCCAAAGTGCTGGGATTACAGGTGTGAGCCAACACGCCCAGCCTAAATTAATTTTTTTTTTTTTTTGAGACGGAGTTTTGCTCTTGTTACCAAGGCTGGAGTGCAATGGTGCGATCTCGGCTCACTGCAACCTCTGCCTCCCGGGTTCAAGCAATTCTCCTGCCTCAGCCTCCCGAGTAGCTGGGACTACAGGCGTGCGCCACCATGCCCAGCTAATTTTTTTATTTTTAGTAGAGACCGGGTTTCACCTTGTTGACCAGGATGGTCTCGATCAATTGACCTCGTGATCCACCCGCCTCGGCCTCCCAAAGTGCTGGGATTATAGGTGTGAGCCACCGTGCCTGGCCAGTTAATTGTTTTTTTTTTGAGACGGAGTTTTGCTCTTGTTACCCAGGCTGGAGTGCAATGGCGCGATCTCGGCTCACCGCAATCTCCGTCTCCTGGGTTCAGGCAATTCTCCTGCCTCAGCCTCCTGAGTAGCTGGGATTACAGGCACGTGCCACCATGCCCAGCTAATTTTTTGTATTTTTAGTAGAGACGGGGTTTCACCATGTTGACCAGGATGGTCTCGATCTCTTGACCTTGTGATCCACCCGCCTCGGCCTCCCAAAGTGCTGGGATTACAGGCTTGAGCCACCGTGCCCGGCTAATTGTTTTTTAAGAATGAGGACTACCAGACATGGTGGCTCACATCTGTAATCCAGCACTTTGGGAGGCTGAGGCAGGAGGATCGCTTGAGCCCATGAATTTAAGACCAGCTTGGGCAGCACAGAGAGATCTCATCTCTGCAAAAAATTTTAAAAAATCAGCCAAGAATGATAGCACATGCCTGCAGTCCCAGCTACTCAGGAGGCTGAGGTGAGAGGATCGCTTTAGCCTGGGAGGTCAAGGCTGTGGTGAGTTGTGATTATGCCACTGCACTCCAGCCTGGATGACAGAGTGAAAATCTGTCTCAAAAATAATAAGAATGAGGATGTTCTTTATGTACTGATTTGTAGGAAAAATCTCTGAGATTCATAGTTAAATGGAGAAAATGCTGCATGGTACATTTACTGTACTACCATTTGTGTGAAAAGGGGAGTAAGAATATCTGTATTTGCTTGCATATGTAGAAAGAAACTTGGAAAAGATTCACGGGAGAACAATAATGGTAGTAAGCAGGGGGATTAGGAAACTAGGTATGTATTAAGAGGGAGACTGTACTTTATACCTTTTAATGCTTTCCTTGGAACCACGTGAATGTTTTACCTGCATATTTATTTAATTTTTAATTTTCTTTTCTTTCTTAATTTTTTTTTGAGATGGAATCTCGCTGTTGCCTGGGCTGGAGTGTAGTGGCACGATCTCAGCTTACTGCAACCTCTGCCTCCCGGGTTCAAGTGATTCTCCTGCCTCAGCCTCCCGAGTAGCTGGGCTTACAGGCACACACCACCGTGCCAGCTGATTTTTTGTATTTTTCATAGAGTCGGGGTTTCACCATGATGGCCAAGCTGGTTTTGAACTCCTGATCTCAAGTGATCTGCCTGCCTCGGCCTCCCAGAGTGCTAGGATTACAGACATGAGCCACTATGACCGGCCTTATTTTAAATTTTTGTTTTACCTGTTTAAAGAAGTAAATTGTACTTTTTTTTATTTTTTCGAAGAGCTCTATTTTTATTTCCTTTCAGTTATCTGTAGATTCTTATGTCACATTTTACTTTAACAGCACATTTAAATGGAATACAATCTTTAAATGGAAGCTGACAATTTATTTCCCTGGAGAATTTTTGAAGTATAATAACATTTGATTGATTGAACTTTATTTAGTAAGAACTCTTAGCAAAACTCCCTCCCAGGCACACCCACACAGTGCTTCCTTTTCAGTGAACTACAAATCTCTGAAACTCAAAACTCCAATCTAAAAGTACAAGATTGCTGGACTCAATGGCTCATGCCTGTAATCCCAGCACTTTGGGAGGCCAAGGCAGAAGGATTGCTTGAGCCCAGAAGTTGAAGACCAACCTACGCAACATGGTGAAACCTTGTCTCTACAAAAAATTAGTCAAGCTTCACCAACAACCTTTTAGGAATCATTCATTAATTAACTCAGTAAATATTTTCTGAGTATGTACTCTACTACAGGAGACAGTAGAGATCCAGCAAAGATTAAGAACATGTGTTGCCCTTAGAGAAAATTTACATTCTAAGGAGATAAAGATGAATAATCAAGTAACAAACAGGAGCTACATCAAATGATCATAAGTACTATTCAGAGAATTAAAACCAGCAGATCAACATAGAGAAAAGCTTTCTTACATTTGATAGGAAATTCTCTCTCTACCAGGAGAGAACTGAATGACAAGGTAGTCAGGTGGGAGAAGGGCATTCCAGCTGAAACAGCCCTGAACAGAGAACTAGAAAGGCAAGTTTGAGAAAAGGAATGGAGACAGGAGTAACAGTATGTGGTCAGAGCAAGGACCAAACCGTTTTAGACTTCATGAGCCTAAGAAGTTTTGATTTTGCTGGTAGCATGAGAAGAGGCCATATAATCGAGTTTTAAGTGGAGGAATTATATGATCTCATTTTGTTTAAAAAATCATCCTGGCTGTAGTGTGGAGAATGGACTAGGGGAGCATAAAAGCAGAAAGACCAAATTAGAAGCCTATTAACAGTAATCCAAATGACAGATAATAGTGGTTTGAACCACAAAGATTGTGGGCATGGAAGTAGATAGAACCAGGAGACATTTTAGAGGTATTCTGGCAGAATTTTTGGCTGACTAGATACAAGTACTAAGGAAAATAAAGGAATCAAGAATAATTCCTGTATTTGGGACTTGAGAAACTGAGAGAATGGTGCTGCTGTTCACAAAAATGGAGAAGATGGAGGAGAAGCTTAGAATAGTAGGAGAAGGGCCGGGCGCGGTGGCTCACGCCTGTAATCCCAGCACTTTGGGAGGCCGAGGTGGGTGGATCACGAGGTCAAGAGATCGAGACCATCCTGGTCAACATGGTGAAACCCCGTCTCTACTAAAAATACAAAAAATCAGCTGGGCATGGTGGCACATGCCTGTAATCCCAGCTACTCAGGAGGCTGAGGCAGGAGAATTGCCTGAACCCAGGAGGCGGAGGTTGCGGTGAGCCGAGATCGCGCCATTGCACTCCAGCCTGGGTAACAAGAGCGAAACTCCATCTCAAAAAAAAAAAAAAAAAAAAAGAATAGTAGGAGAAATCAGAGATGGAAATAAATGTTTGGGAAACACATTTTTCTACTTCCATAGTGCCTACAAATTTCTGTTGATAGACTAAAAATGTCTGGAATTTTATATGCAATTTCATCTGAACAATACCCTAAGAGGAGATCAGTTATACCTTGGCATATGCTAGTAGCCATAGGAATGTATATATGTAGAATAAATGGTCAAACTACTGAGTGCTTAGTATCTATCAGACACCATGACATACGTCTTTGAAGTACTATCCCAGTAGAATTTACAACAGCCCTATCAGGAGACACTTTTTACAATCATCATTTTACAGATGAAGACATTGAAGTTCAAAGAGGTTAAATAACTTGCCACAAGTCACATTATATAGAAGAGAAATCCAAATCGTGGTAGTCTGACCCCAGAACTTGGGCTAATTACCACTATATAATGCAGTGTCACTGGGGTAAACCCAAGATAGTCTTAACATAAGTTAGAGACTTTTAAATTCCAAATTTCACACACTGTGATTTCACCCATAAAATGTAGTGATGCAGCCATGGTCTTCTGATGAGTTGGAGCACCCTATAAAATATTTTCAGAACTTGCTTCTTTTATTTTCACATGTGTATGTTCATTCATAAATTAAATCTGGGCAACCAGTGAATCTGCCGTTTTTGTCTCTAACCAACACTTCTTTAACCAAATTGTACTTTTTTTTGAGACGGAGTTTCACTCATGTTGCCCAGGCTGGAGTGCAATGGCGTGATCTCGGCTCACCGCAACCTCCGCCTCCTGGGTTCAGGTAATTCTCCTGCCTCAGCCTCCTGAGTAGCTGGGATTACAGGCACGCACCACCATGCCCAGCTAATTTTTTGTATTTTTAGTAGAGACGGGGTTTCACCATGTTGACCAGGATGGTCTTGATCTCTTGACCTCGTGATCCACCCGCCTCGGCCTCCCAAAGTGCTGGGATTACTGTACTTTTTTTTTTTTAAGATGGAGTCTCCTGTCACCCTGGTTGGAGTGCAGTGGCATAATTTTGGCTCACTGCAACCTCTGCCTCCTGGGTTCCAGGGATTCTCCTGCCTCAGCATCCCAAGTAGCTGGGATTACAGGTGTCCACCACCATGCCCCCCCAAATTTGCATTTAAAAAAAAAAAAAAAAAAAGAAATTAAAACAATTTTTTTTCCTTAGAGATGGTGTCTTACTACATTTCCTGGGCTGGACTTGAACTCCTAGGTTCAAACTATCCTCCTGCTTTAGCCTCCTGAGTAGCTGGGACTAGGCATGTGCCACCATGCCTGAAACAATCAGTTTTAAAAGTATTGTCTGGCCAGGTGTGGTGGTTCACACCTGTAATCCCAGCACTTTGGGAGGCTGAGGCTGGTGGATCATGAGTTCAGGAGTTCGAGACCGGCCTGGCCAACATGGTGAAACCCCATCTCTACTAAAAATACAAAAATTAGCCAGGTGCGTTATTGAACACTTGTAATCCCAGCTACTGGGGAGGCTGGAGAATTTCTTGAACCTCGGAGGGGGAGGTTGCAGTGAACAGAGATCGTACCACTGTAGTCTAGCCTGGGTAACAGCAAGACTCTCTCTTGGTGGGGGGGGAGCGGGGGGGGGGGGGGGTTAAAAAAAAAAAAAAAAAGGTAGTGTCCATGGTCTGGCGTGGTAGCTCATGACCACAATCCCAGCACTTTAGGAGGTCGAGGCGGGCAGATCACTTGAGGCCAAGAGTTCAAGACCAGCCTGGCCAACATGGTAAAAACTCGTCTCTACTAAAAATACAAAAATTAGTCAAGTGTCATGGTGCATGCCTGTAATCCCAGCTACTTGGGAGGCTGAGGCACTAGAATTGCTTGAACCTGGGAGGCAGAGGTTGCAGTGACCCAAGATCATACCACTGCACTCTAGCCTGGGTGATATAAGGAGACATTGTCTCCAAAAAAAAAAATAAATAAAGATAAAAGTAGTAATCCCAGCACTCTGGGAGGCTGAGGTGGGTGGATCACCTGGAGTCAGGAGTTTGAGACCAGCCTGGCCAATATGGTGAAACCCCATCTCTATTAAAAATACAAAAATTACTTGGGCATGGTGGTGGACACCTGTAATCCCTGCTACTTGGGAGGCTGAGGCAGTAATAATAATAAAAGTAATATCCAACATACTGCAAAGAGGAAGGGTTTGTGAATGTGTGTATTACTGTTAAGCAGTGTTCTAGTATCCATCTCATTATCAGTCTTGGGCAGGGCAGGGCAGAGCAGGGCAGGGCAGGGCAGGGCAGGGTTGAGTTAGCTAATGTTCATTATAAACCAGATCATCCAGTTGAGGATTGTGAATGAGCATATGATTGCCCCTTTCATGCTAGACTTAGCTAATTAAACTGTTCATATGACATAAAAGGATGGCTGTGTGGTGCTATAGAAAGAACACAAGTTTTGAAGCAAGAGACTTTGGTTTGATTCTTAGCTCTGCTGTTTTCTGGTTTTGAGATTTTGGATAAATTGCTTTTGTGTTCACTTACCAAAACTTCTCGAGACATATAATAAATGAGACAATGTGACAGTGCCTTGTAAATATCAAATACCGTATAAAGATGGCTATTATTACTTGTATATTTATTGTAAACGTTAATCAGCCAGTCAAGTTTTTCAGACTTGTATTGCTGAACATCAATTGCAGATATAACATTCTTGGCAGATGACTTAAGTCACCTCCTTCTCTGGAAGAATAGGAGTATGAATTCGCAATTCTCAATTCTCCTGCTGCTCCTTGCTTTCTGTCACACTGTTCTGGTCCCTTTGGCCTCACCTTCCTTATAAACATTTCCATTGTACTGGGCTTTAGCCACTCTGGAGACTTATGTTCAGCAAAAATAATCTTTGTTGATGGGTGGTGTATATATTTCTACCTGTTATGCTTTAGAATAATTTCCTTTCCATTTCTCATAGGGTTTGGGTCTTCATAACTATTTGAAGAGAAATCCTGACCTCCAGACTGAAGGAGAGGGAACCATGCCTTTATAAGGGCAGCCTCTCCTCTTTTTTGTTCCCCTCTGTCTTAGTTCATTTTGTATTGCTAATAAGAGAATACCACAGACTGGGTGATTTATTTATTTGTTGTTGTTTGTTTTCTTCTTTTTTATCTTTTTAAATTCTTTTGTTTTTCTGAGACTGGGTGATTCATAAAGAAAAGAAATTTATTCAACTCATGGTTCTTGAGGCTGGAAGGTCCAAGAGTATGGTTCCAGTATCTGAGGAGAATTATCCCATGGTGAATAGGCAGAAGGGCAAGAGAGAGCTTGCCTTTTTTTTTTTTTTTTGAGACGGAGTTTCACTCATGTTACCCAGGCTGGAGTGCAATGGCGCGATCTCGGCTCACTGCAGCCTCCGCCTCCTGGGTTCAGGCAATTCTCCTGCCTCAACCTCCTCAATAGCTGGGATTACAGGCACGCACCACCATGCCCAGCTAATGTTTTGTATTTTAGTAGAGACGGGGTTTCACCATGTTGACCAGGATGGTCTCGATCTCTTGACCTCGTGATCCACCTGCCTCGGCCTCCCAAAGTGCTGGGATTACAGGCTTGAGCCACCGCGCCCGGTGAGAGCTTGCTTTTATAACAAAGTCACTCCCATGATAACCAACCCATTCCTGCGATATTGACATTACAGGTTGAGTATCCCTAATTTGAAAGTCTGAAATTCAAAATGCCCCCAAATCCACAACTTTCTTGAATATCAACCTGAGTCTCAAAGGAAAGGCTTATTGGAGTATTTTGGATTTTGGATTTTCATATTTGGTATGCCCAACTTGTAAGTATAATGGAAATATTCCAAAATGCAAAATCTGAAACACATCTGGTCCCAAACACTTCATATAAGGGATACTGAACCTGTAATTCTTTCATGAAGGCAGAATCCTCATGACCCAGTCACCTCCTAAAGGCCTTACCTTGTGATACCACAGTGGCAGCCAAGTTTCCAGTACATGAACTTTTGTGGGGGAACATTCAAACTATAGCATTCTCCTTTATTATGCCTTACCCTAATCCATTAGTTTTAATCCCCACTTTGTCTCTTCCTCTAATCTTTTGTTATATATGTAAAAAAAACATCCATCCTATAGGCTACCAATCTTCCTCTGATCTTAAGTCTACACTTTGACTCGATTGGTATGCTTAAGTCTCTATAGCTCTAAAATAACCTTTTCTAGTTTTTTTATTGTCTTCATTTCCAGTGGGGTTGGATAACTTTTTCAAGTTTAAATCCCCCTCTATTGCAAGCCCCTTTCACTTTTTTTTTTTTTTTTGCTTCAAAGAATGATTGCCTTTACCTTCTCAATTCTCACTTATTTTCCAGTCCATTATGATTTATGACCCTGATAACAAAGAGCTGGGTTCCTGGTTAAACTTCACCCTTAAGCCTGCAACTGCAGCCTTAAGTGAAAACAGCTTTTTTTCCCCACCCAAATGTTACCTTTTTGGCCTGCCGCTCCCCTATCCTGTGCCCCAAAAAAAGATTTCAGCTGGGCTGGGCACACTGGCTTACGACTGTAATCCTGGCTCTTTGGGAGACCGATGCAGGCAGATCACCTGAGGTCAGGAGTTCAAGACCAGCCTGACCAACATGGCAAAACCCTATCTCTACTAAAAATGCAAAAATTAGCTGGGCATGGTGGTGGGCGCTATAATCCCAGCTACTTTGGGAGGATAAGGCAGGAGAATTGCTTGAACCTGGGCAGGGGAGGTTGCAGTGACCCCCCCCTGCACCACTGCCCTTCCCCCTGGCAGCAGAACAAAAACACCTCTCAAAAAAAAAAAAAAAAAAAAAAAAAAAAAAAAAATTCAGGTGGCAGAACAACACAAACAACTAAATGTCAGGGATATAAATGGCTGAGTGTTGGAAATACAGGTGGCTGATCATCAGAAATACAAGCGACTGAGTGTCAAGGATACAAGCGGCTGAGCAGTGAGCAGAGAAGCAGCTGAGTGTTGGAGGCTATGGACAGATGTGGTAACTTCAGATGGTGCTCCTTTGAAGAAAGCGCCTGGCTGGAGATGGCCTAGCTTCAGGGAAAGATCACCTTCTTCCCACACCGTTCCCTTTCCAACTCTCCATCCTGCTGAGAACCACTTCCATCATGCAGTAAAATCCGCTGCATATACTACCCTTTAATCTGTTCGTGTGACCTGATTATTCCTGGATGCCAGACAAGAACCTGGTTGCCAAGAGGAGAGGGCAGGGGCTGCCACCCTGACCCCCCACTGAGCTGGTTGGCACTTGGCCATCCCCGAACGGCAGAGTTGAAGGAGCATTAGTTGTAACACGCTTGGACACTGCTGCAGGGCCCGCACAGAGGCTGCTCCCGCCAGAGAGGAGCAACGGTTGCTCTCGTTCCCACGCTCGCTCCCTGCCTCTTGCAAGGGGTTTGAGTGGGTGGTTGGTTGCCTTGCCAAGTAAACAAGCTACACCCAGAGCCATGAGGGCATCAAGGGAATTATCCTGTCTCATCTTAACCTGACTTCCCTCTTCACAGTTTTACTTTCGTAAAACCCTTGATGAACGTCCCATTGCCAGCTCAGCGTCTTTTTAGCGCTCACCCTGCCAGACTGTTGATGACACCTCTTTGATTTGTGCTCCTCTTTTGGCTTCCATGTTATATTGATTCCTGAGTTTTCTTCCCTTTCCTTTATTCTCAATCTCTTGCTGGTTTTCTCCCATCACCTGCCGCTTATGGGTTATTTACACTTCTCCCTTTGGTCATCTTTTCACTGTAATTTTCCGTCCACAGCTATTTCATTCATTTCTGAGACCTGAGATTTTATCCATTTCTGAGGCTATAGAGACCAGTGACTTCCTGTGACTCTTCTGAGCTTGAAATTCCTATTGGTAACTGGCATTGGACCTAACTGCCTGTTTATCTCTCTAAAGCATTTCTGTCTTCCAGCCTGCTTATCTTGTGTTCCTTATCTCTACTAATACCATTACCACCTACCTAGTTCTTTATGCTGGATACCTCATTCATTGCCACTCAATCAAGTTTCCTAAAAATGAAACATCTGATTATGTTATTTCTTCAACCTTACCAATTTTTTTTTTTTTTTTGAGCCTCACTTTGTCACCTAGGCTGGAGTGTAGTGGCACAATCTCTGCTCATTGCAGCCTCCATCTCCCAGATTCAGGTGATTCTCTTGCCTCAGTCTCCTGAGTAGCTGGCACTATAGGCTCCTGCCACCACGCCTGGCTAATTTTTATATTTTTAGTAGAGGTGGGGTTTCACCATGTTGGCCAGGCTGATCTTGAACTGACCTCAAGTGATCCACCCATGGTGGCATCCCAAAATGCTGGGATTACAGGCCACCGTGCCTGTCCCACCGTGACAATTTTTATGACTTTATATTGCCTAGGGTGAAGTCTGAAGTCCTTGGTATGGCAGAGTTCTTTAAAACCTGTTTCGAAAACCAGCTTATGAACCTTTTAAGGACAGTCTCTAGATCTTATTAATTTCAGTATTGCCACAGCAGAGTACTTGGAATATAGAATTTTGATAATTACTTGTGGGATGAATATATTTAAAGTGAAATAAGAACCTTCAGCTCACACTGGGTCTGTAGAGCTCCCATGTTTGTCTTGTGAACAGCAAAATAAGAGGTAGTTAAGAACTTGATTTCTGAAGTCAGGCTTGCCTGGGTTTAAACCCTCTCTGTAATACTCACCGGCTGTGGCTGTTTCCCCACCTGAAAAGTGGTGATGATGGGGTGACTGAGAATTAAATGTAAAGCATATATCACAGTCCAGGGTACACTAATCATTTTAAGCTGTTATTAAATGTGCAGTGTTTTTTTGTTGTTTTGTTTTAGACAGTCTGTCTCTGTCGCCTAGGCTGGAGGGAAGTGGCACGATTCAGCTCACTGCAACCTCTGCCTCCCAGGTTCAAGCGATTCTCCTGCCTCAGCCTTCCGAGTGGCTGGAATTACAGGCGTGTGTCACCACGCCCAGCTACTTTTTGTATTTTTAGTAGAGACAGTGTTCACCATGTTGGCCGGGCTGGTCGCAAAGTCCTGGCCTCAAGTGATCCACTAGCCTTAGCCTCCCAAAATGCTGGGATTACAGGTGTGAGCCACCGCCCAGCCATCATGGAGTGTTTTTTTAAATGAATAGGAGTAATACTTGTTAGTAATAATTATACCGTGTAGTTGGAAAGGAGGTCCGAGAGAGGCTTGCTTTCAAATGATTTTCCTAACAGAAGCTTAGCTTACTCAAGCTTGTTTTTTTGACCCTTAACAGTAATGCTCAATCTACTTTCACCTCCTATTTACTTATCCGGGAGTGGGAGGACCTGGTTTTTTCAGTCATGTATTTTTAATTGTTTTTAGTTTTTTTCTTATTTTAGAGATGAGGTCTTGCTATGTTACCCAGACTGCACTTGAACTCCTTGGGCTCAAGTGATCCCTCTGCCTCAGCCTCTCAAGTAGCTAAGACTACAGGTACATGCCACTGTGCCTGGCAAGTCACCTATTATTTTTATTGTTATTGCTCGTGTTACTTACCTTGCTCTTTACAAAGACAGTACTTGAAGATATGAACAATGACACTGAAAAAAGAAGTGCAACTTTTTTTTTTTTTTTTTCAGACAGGATCTCACTCTGTCACCCAGACTGGAGTGCATTGGTGCAGGCTTAGCTCACTGCAGCCTCCACCTCCTGGGCTCCAGAGATCTTCCTCCTTCAGCTTCCAGAAAAGCTGGGATTACAGTCACATGCCACCAGGTCCAGCTGATTTTTTTATTTTTTGTGGAGGCGGGGTTTTGTCAGGTTGCCCAGGCTGGTCTTAATCTCCTGAGCTCAAGCCCAAGCGATCCACTTGCCTTGGCTCCCCAAAGTGCTGGGATTGCAGGTGTGAGCCACTGCACCTGGCCTGAACTTTAAGAATAGGAAAAGATAAGCCCAGGATAAGGATAAAAGTGTTAGAGGAGAGGGGTCCCAATCCAGTCACTAAGAGAGGATTCTTGGATTTCGAGCATGAAAGAATTCGAGACTAATCTGTAAAGTGAAAGCAAATTTATTAAGAAAGAAAGGAATAAAAGAATGGCTGCTCCATAGGCAGAGCAGTAGCTTGATGGCTGGGTGCAGTGGCTCACACCTGTAATCCCAGCACTTTGGGAGGCTAAGGCTAGTAGATCACTTGAAGCCAGGACTTTGAGACCAGCCTGGCCAACATGGTGAACCCTGTCTCTACTAAAAATACAAAAATTAGCTAGGCGTGGTGGTGTACGCCTATATTCCAGTTGCTTGGAAGGCTGAGGCAAGAGAATCGCTTGAACCTGGGAGGCAGAGGTTGCAGTGAGCTGAGATCGTGCCACTTCTTCCAGCCTGGGTAAGAGATACTTATTGTTACTTCTTTGTGTTTTTTTTGAGACAGGGTCTCACTCTGTCACCCAGGCTTGAGTGCAGAGGCATGATCTCAGCTCACTGCAAACTCCGCCTCCTGGGTTCAGGCGATTCTCCTGCCTCAGCCTTCAGAGTAGCTGGCATACCAGGAGCGCACCACCATGCCTGGCTAATTTTTTTTCTTTCTTCTTTTTTTTTTTCCCCCAGATGGAGTTTTTGCTCTCATTGCCCAGGCTGGAATGCAGTGGCACGATCATGGCTCACTGCAACCTCCACTTCCCAGGTTCAAGCCATTCTCATGCCTCAGCCTCCTGAGTAGCTGGTGGGATTACAGGCATGCGCCACAATGCCCGGCTAATTTTGCATTTTTAGTGGTTGGGTTTCTCCATGTTGGCCAGGATGGTCTCGAACTCCTGACCTCAGGTGATCTGCCTACCTTGGCCTCCCAAAGCGCTGGGATTTCAGGCATGAGACACCATGCCCAGCCAATTTTTTTGTATTTTTAGTAGGGGAGGGGGTCTCACCATGTTGGCCAGGCAGGCTTGTCTTGAACCCCTGACCTCAAGTGATCCACCTTGGCCTCCCAAAGTGCTGGGATTTCAGGCATGAGCCACCACATGAGGCCTATTACTTCTTGATTATATGCTAAACAAGGGGTGGATTATTCATGAGTTTTCTGAGAAAAAGGTGGACAATTACCAGAACTGAGAACGCTTCCCTTTTTTAGACCATATAGGGTAACTTCTGGACATTGCCATGGCATCTGTAAACTGTAATGGTGCTGGTGAGTGTGTCTTTTAGCATGCTAATTATTATAATTAGCATATAGTGAGCAGTGAGGATGACAGAGGTCACTCTCATTGCCATCTTGGTTTTGGTGGGTTTTGACCAGCTTTTTTATTGCAGCCTGTTTTATCAGCAAGGCCTTTATGACCTGTGTCTTGTGCTGACCTCCTATTTCATCCTGTAACTAAGAATACTTAACCTCCTGTGAATGTAGCCCAGTAGGTCGCAGCCTTATTTTACCCAGCCCCTCTGACAGAAGGATTTTAAAGTCTTAGTAAGGTAAGGTAAGTTCCTTGCATAACTGGTCTGGAATCACAGTTAAAAAGCTGAATTGAAAAAGGTGTTTGGCGCTGCAGCCAATATAAAAGGTTCTATGCAGGTGTCAGTATTTAAGCTACATCTCAAAGGTTAAGCAATTGTATCATGCTGGGATGAACAGAGAGAATTAAGCAAGCCAAGACCCAGGTAAAAGAGAGGACCTGAATTCCTTCAGTGAACAGTGATAAATAATCTAGACTTTTAAACTTCATACTTCTTATAAATTGTTTTTTTCTTGCATCAGGTTTTTAGAACTCATGCAGTGAT
>NW_022436998.1:14506689-14519801 GCF_009761245.1 Sapajus apella | reverse complement strand
CAATCCAGAGCATTTCAGACTGCTTGTTTTGTGGGAGTGGTACCCGCCAAGACAGATGGCCTAGCTTCCTGTCTCAGCCCCTCCCTTTCAGTTGAATGGGTGGCTCTGTCTCCCAGGTGTTCTAGGCCCCAGTTGAAATGGCAGCCCAGATTTGTGTGAGTTTCTGTGTGCCAACCCGCGCCACCAGCTGGGCTGAGATCTTGTGGTGCCTTTCAGCCTGGGAATCTCCTGGTCTGTGGGCAGTGAAACTTGTTTGGGAATGCATTGAGCACTCACTCTCTGTGTTGTTCTTGCTGGGAACTTCATTCTGGAAGCGTTCCTATTCGGCCATCTTGGATCCTCTCCACATCTTTATTTTTGTAAGCGAATGCCAACCATTTTTCAAAGTTATTGAAAATTCAAAATATTATATTGCCTCTCAGAATGTCTGAGAAACTTATTTACTCTCCATTACCAGAAGTTGGCATTGTTGGATTTTGAAATGTTAGCCTTTCTAAACGTTTCGAACTATTATTTTCATTTTATATTGCATTACTTGATGATTAATTATGTTCAAAAATGTATTTGCTTATTGGAAATATTTGTATATATTCTTTATTGTAGCATCAGTTCGAGCATTTTTCTCTTTCTAGTGAGATATGTAAGCCTTCTATTGTCATTATACAAGTTCAACTATATAAATTTTAGCATAGGAATCAAATTGAGCAGCAATTTTCCAGGAAGTTGAAGATGCTTTACAAGCTTCTCCTAGATCTTCATCTTTACTCTTAATTAAAAATGCTTCAAGAAGGCTTAAATTTTTATAATAAAATGGAAATAAACTTATGAGTATTCTAGAAAATTATTTGAACTTATGATGCTGTGAGATACATTGGTAATTACAGTAAAATGGAAATAAACTAAAGAGTATTCCAGAAGATTATTTGAACTTAAGAAGCTGTGGGATACACTGGCATTTATAGACAAGGCAAACTTTCCCCACAGAACTTTGGCCATCATTTTACTTAGAGGTATGCCTAAAATCGTGGAGACTTCAAATTATAAAAGTGTGAACAGCTTAATTGCGGCTCATTTTTGGAATAATGTTGGAAACCTTATTACTACAACATTTAATATGGTCTAGAGCCACTGGTATATGATATTTAATATCTTTAAATGTAGTAGATTGTCATTCCTATACACAGAAGTATTCACTGTTCCTGCATGATCCATAGTTCAGAAATTAGAAAACACACCTGTCATTTTAAATGAAAGCTAAAATAGATGATGTATTACAATGTTTATAATGGGCATAATAATTTTATTTTTGAGTTGGTTTATTGGTTTGTTGATTACATAGCAATAATATTCACAGATGTTTTCTCAACTGTTTAGTGAAGAACATATTTATTAAAATATGCAAGTGGCATCTTGAAAAATTATAGTCACCTACTTAATATTTTTTACCTGTTAATGACTGTATAAATCATGTAGTATATAAGCCTTAATTAAAAAAAAGAAAGTTTTGGTTTCGGAGAATAAAACACTCATAAGATTGTTTTTATTTGACATTGCCCATTATAACACATATTTTCCAATGAAGAGTTGTCAAAATATATAGAGTGTTCTGATTTCAAGCTATCCTCCTATTTCATAAACAATTTTATTCTAAGAACAAAAGTGATACAAATAGAATAAAAGTGGCAAAAGTTTGCACCTTGATGAATTAATTGTACTTAATTTGCCCATTTTAATGCTAACTGCAGGACTGATTTTTATTTTTTTAAATAAGCAATTTGAAAACAGAATTCTTACCTAAATTCAAGGCTGATAGTGTTAATAGAGTAAAAGCAGACAAAAAATTCAAAGGGTAAAAAATCTTTTCTTCTTCAAAGCTTCTGCACAGCAAAGGAAACAATTTAAACAATGAAAAAGTAATCTACAGAGTATGAGAAAATATTTGCAAACCATGTATCTGATAAGGGATTAATATCCTAAATATGTAAGGAACTAAAACAATTCAATAGAAGAAAACAAATCAATTAAAAAATGAACAAAGGATCTGAATATGCTTGTCCAAAAAAAGACACACACACAGTCAACAGTTATATAAAAAGTTCTCAACATCACTAATCACCAGAGAAACACAAATTAAACCTATGTGAGATATCTCCTCACACCTGGTAGCATGATTAATATTAAAGAGATAAGAAGCTGAGTGCGGTGGCTCATGCCTATAATCCCAGCACTTTGAGAGACTGAGGACGGTGGGTCACCTGAAGTGAGAAGTTTAAGACCAGCCTGGTTAACATGGTGAAACCCTGCCTCTACTAAAAAATACAAAAATTAGCCGGGCATGGTGGCACATGCCTGAAATCCCAGCTATGTGGGAGGCTGAGGTAGGAGAATCACTTGAATCTGGAAGCTGGAGGTTGCAGTGAGCTCAGATTGGACCATTGCACTCTAGCCTGGGTGACACAGCAAGACTCCATCTCAAAAAAAAAAAAAAAAAAAAAAAAAAGAAATATTATACTGTTGGTATGAAAGTATATTGTGCTGCTACTATGGAAAACAGTATTTAGTTTCATCAAAAAATAGGACTACCATGTATGCTAACAATCCCACCACTGTGTATATATCCAAAGGAATTAAAATTAGGTTTCTGAAGATATATCTGTACAGCCATGTTTATAGCAGCATTATTTGCAATTTCCAAGATGAAAGCAACCTAAATGTCCATCAATGGATGAGCAGTTAAAGAAAACTTGGTACAGTAGAATATTATTCAGCCTATAAAAGAAGGATATTCTGCCATTTGCAAAAACACAATGAACATGGAGGACATTATGTTAAGTGAAATAATCTAGAAACAGGACAAACACTACCACTTATATGAGGAATGTAAAATAGTCAAATTCATAGAATTGCAGTGGGTAATGGGAGCTATAAGGGTTTGTGGAAAGGGAGAGATATGGAGGTGTTAGTCAAGGAGTTCAAAGTTTCTAGAGATCTACTTTGCTGCATAGTGTCTATAGTTAACAATACTGTATTGTATACTTAAAATTTTGCTAAGAGGTTAAATCTTATGTTGTTCTGCTATCAAACATACTTACAAAAATGAGAAAAATAAAGATGGTAGGAGGTAACTTTGGGAGGTGATGAATGTATTTATGTCAGAGAATGTGGTGATGGTTTCATGACTATATGTTTATCTCCAAACTCATTCAGTTGTATACATTAAACATGTATAGGGTGGGGGTGGGGGCTCATGCCTGTAACCCCAACATTTTGGGAGGCCAAGGCAAGTGGATCATCTGAGCTCAGGCATTTGAGACCAGCCTGGCCAGCATGGTGAAAGCCTGTCTTTAATAAAAATACAAAAAATGTCCAGGAACAGTGGCTCACGCCTGTAATCCCAGCACTTTGGGAGGCTGAGGCAGGCAGATCATGAGGTCGGGATATCGAGACTATCCTGGCCATGGTGAAACCCCGTCTCTACTAAAATACAAAAAATTAACCGGGTGTGATGGCTCACGCCTGTAGTCCCAGCTACTAAGGAGACTGAGGCAGGGGAGTCACTTGAATCTGGAAGACGGAGGTTGCAGTGAGCTGAGATTGTTCCACTGCACTCCAGCCTGGCGAATGAGCAAGACTCTGTCTCAAAAACTATATATACAAAAACTTAGCTGGGCATGGTCGAGGGCACCTATAATCCCAACTACTTGGGAGGCTGGGGCAGGAGAGTGCTTGAACCGGGGAGGCAGAAGTTGTAGTGAGCCTAGATTGCACCACTGCATTCCAGGCTGGGCAACAAGAGTGAAACTGTCTCAAAAAAATAAATAAATAAAAAGTAAATATAGATAGCTTTTTGTATGTAAATAATGCTTTCATAAAACAGATTAAATAAAAAATAGTTATGTTCATACAATGGAATTTACTCAGCAATAACAAGAAGTAACTAGTTACACACACTACAATATGGACAAATGTCAACATCATATTACATACATACTGTAGAATTATATTCACTTGAAGTTCTGCAAAAGACAAACAGTAGTCATAAAGCATATCATTAGTTGCTGGCACTTGGGAAAGAAAAGGACTCATTATAAAAGGATATAAGAGAATTTGGGGGGTTAAAGATTTGTTCTAAACGTATCTGCATTGGGATGTTAAGGGTGGCTGCACAACTATGTGAATTTATCACAGTTTATTAAACTGTGCAATTCAAAGGATGACTTTCAGTTCTATAAAATATGCTTTAATAAAGCTGTGAATAAAATTTAAAAAACCGAAGAAGCACCTATTACATCTGTATATAAATCATTACTTTGAAAAGTAATTTACCCTCAGACTTTCATCATCTCACTTTGGGGTTATTACAATAATTCCTAACCAGTGTGCAGTCTAAAGTTTTTTCAATCTGTTTTACATGATACATGTCAGATTAATATTAAAATATGGCTACAGCCATTGAGATTTTGCTGCTAAATAATGCTCCCATTGTTCCCCATTTCTGTAATACTATACCTTTTGTTCCCACTTTTTCTGTTGTTTAAGTTATTTATTTATTTATTATACTTTAAGTTTTGGGATATGTGTGCAGAACATGCAGGTTTGTTACATAGGTAAATACGTGCCATTCTGGTTTGCTGCACCCATCAACCATCACCTACATTAGGTATTTCTCCTAATCCTATCCCTCCCCTATACCCCAATACCCTGACAGGCCCCAGTGTGTGATGTTTCCCTCCCTGTGTCCATGTGTTCTCATTATTCAACTCCCACTTATGAGTAAGAACATGTGGTGTTTTGTTCTCTGTTTTTCTGTTAATTTGCTGAGAATGATGGTTTCCAGCATCATCAGTGTCCCTGCAAAGGACATGAACTCATCCTTTTTATGGCTGCATACTATTCCATAGTGCATATGTGCCACATTTTCTTTATCCAGTCTATCATTGATGGGCATTTGGGTTGGTTCTGAGCCTTTGCTATTGTGAATAGTGCAGCAGTATACATACATGTGCATGTGTCTTTAGAGAAGAATGATTTATAATCCTTTAAGTATATAATGTTATTTCTAGTTACAGATTTTTCAGGAATCACCATACTGTCTTCCACAATGTTTGAACTAACTTACACTCCCACCAACAGTGTAAAAATGTTCCTATTTCTCCACATCCTCTCCAGAACCAGTTGTTTACTGACTTTTTAATGATTGCCATTCTCACTGGCGTGAGAAGGTATCTCACTGCGGTTTTGATTAGCATGTCTAGTGACCAGTGATGATGAACTTTTTTTCATATGTTTGTTGACTGCATCAATGTTTTCTTTTGAGAAGTGTCTGTTCATATCCTTTGCCCATTTTTTGATGGGGTTGTTTTTTTCTTGTAAGTTTGTTTAGGTTCCTTATAGATTCCAGATATTATCCCTTTGTCAGATGGATAGATTGCAAAAATTTTCTCCCATTCTGTAGGTTGCATATTCACACTGATCATAGTTCATTTTCCTGTGCAGAAGCTCTTTAGTTTAATTAGATCCCATTTGTCAATGCTGGCTTTTGTTGCCATTGCTTTTGGTGTTTTAGTCATGAATGGTATGGCCTAGGTTTTCTTCTAGAGTTTTCATCATTTTAGGTCTTACATTTAAGTCTTTAATCTATCTTGAGTTAATTTTTGTGTAAGGTGTAAGGAAAAGGTCCAGTTTCAGTTTTCTGCATATGTGTAGACAGTTTTGTCACCACCATTTATTAAATAGGGAATCCTTACTCATTGTTTGTTTTCGTCAGGTTAGTCAAAGATCAGATGGTTGCTGATGTGTGGCATTATTTCTGAGGTTTCTTTTCTGTTTCATTGGTCTATATATCTGTTTTGGTGCCAGTGCCATGCTGTTTTGGTTACTGTAGCCTTGTAGTGTAGTTTGAAGTCAGATAATGCGATGCCTCCAACTTTGTTCTTTTTGCTTAGGATTGTCTTGGCTATGCAAATTCTTTTTTAGTTTCACATAAAGTTTCACATAAAGTACTTTTAGTTTCACATAAAGTACTTTTTTCTAATTTTGTAAAGAAAGTCAATGATAGCTTGATGGGGATAGCACTGAATTTTTAAATTAATTTGGGCAGTATGGCCATTTTCACAATATTGATTCTTCCTATTCATGAGCTTGAAATGTTTTTCCATTTGCTTATGTTGTCTCTTACTTCCTTGAGCAGTGTTTTGTAGTTCTCCTTAAAGAGGTCCTTCACATCCCTTGTAAGTTGTATTCCTAGGTATTTTATTCTCTTTGTAGCAATTGTGAATGGGAGTTCACTCATGATTTCTCTTTCTGTTTGTCTATTATTGGTTTATAAGGATGCTTGCGATTTTTGCACATTGGTTTTGTATCTGAGACTTTGCTGAAGTTGCTTGTCAGCTTGAGATTTTGGGCTGAGATGATGGGGCTTTCTAAATATACAATCATGTCATCTGCAAACAGAGACAATTTGACTTCCTCTCTTCCTGTTTGTGTACTCTTTATTTCTTTCTCTTGCCTGATTGCTGTGGCCAAAACTTCTGATATTATGTTGAATAAGAGCGGTGGGGGATGGCGTCTTTGTCAAGACACTTTTGTAAGTGATGATACAAGTCATTTGGTTTATCCCAAAAGAAGTGATGGTCTTAGGAATTTAACCATGTCAATGTAATTTTTTACGTTATTAACTAGAGAAAAATGGGTGCCCTTTATAAATTGTTTAAGATTAGGAAACAAAAAGAAGTCAGAGGATCCAAACCAGAACTATAAGGTGGATGTCTAATGATTTTCCATCAAAACTCTTACAAATTTCCTGTCTCAGAATGAACTCATTTTTTTCTGTGATCTGAGATGGCAAAATGATTTTATCTCTAGACACAAACTCACACTAGTTTTCAGGGATTATGGGACCAAGTGCAAAGGACTGAGCTGAGTAGGAGCTGTCTTTGTTCTCTCATTGTTACTATCCATTTCTTGTAGGCTTCTCTATTTGAAAATATGAAACAGCTCTAGCAGCTGAGTAGCTGCTGGTGTTGTTCAGTTTTCCTGGAGTAAAACAGTCTCTGTAGCTTTCTTATTTTTGAATTGCGAACTTTTCTCCTTACATAATTTTTAAGAGCCAAATAGGTTTCTATAACTCTGTCTACCAGAAGTGCTGAACATTTTTATCTTATCTGAAAGTGCCTTCAACTCTGTATCCTTTTCTTGGCCTGAGATTCCAGATTTGGTTTTACAAATACTGAAAAAGAATAACTACTGTACAACACCAGCAAAGTGTTAATCATGTGTGAAGTAGATGGAATTTGCTTTGGAGAATTTCCTGAATTTTGTTCATATTTTTACTCCTCTCTACTGATTATTATCTTGTGTCTTATCCTTGGCTGATTGTTATGAGCTAGTATTTAGCAATTCATACCATTCTTCCAAATTTCAATTCCTATTTTAATGATATCTGATATCCCAAAATAATGCATTCCCTAATGGTGAAATAAGAAAAATAGGAGGCAGTGGCTAAAGGAAATAAACTACTTTTAATTCACCTGAAATTATATAGTGTGAGCAATTAACATGTCTAGCCAATCATGCCACCAGTTCTTTCATGCTTCATAAGATATTAGCTGTTTTATTACAACCACCTGGATGCAGTACTGCATAATGGCTGAGGCAAATTGGAAAATGAATATCAGCATGCATTTGTGTACCTTCCTTTGAGCAGGCTACTCAATATGTCTTGGCCTCAGTTTCCTTATCTGTAAAACAGGGATAAAAAAATCTCCTAATAATATTGTTGTCAGGATTTAGTCAAGATTATATACTGTTATCCCTTGTTATGTGCAGGGGATTTGTTCCAGGATACCTGTGGATACTAACATCAGCGGATCCTCAGGTCCCTTACATAAAATTGCATAGTATTTGCATATAACCTATGCACCTCTTCCCTATACTTTAAATCATCACTAGTTTACTTACAATGTCTAATACAATGTAAATGCTATGTAAATAGTTGTTACACTGTATTTTATATGTGTATTCTTTTTATTGTATGTTTTTCTTAAATATTTTTGGTCCACCATTGGGTAAATCTGATGATGTAGAATCATGGATACAGAGGACTGGCTGTACATGACCTATCACATTGTTTGCAATAATGTATCAAGCTCTCAAAACTGAACCATATGGCAACATAATGTTAACCATCTTGTATTAATAATGAGAGGATAATAGTCCAGAATTTTGGTGATTTGTATAACTTAACATGATGAGTTAGTTAAAAAGAAATGGACTAGAAGCTAGGTACTGTAATTTCAGGGCAAAAATAATTCACTGACAATGAGTAACACATCAAATTAATTGGAAAGTGTATTTTTCAGGTACTCTGTTATATTAATGCTAAGGGTTCACAAAAATATGTAATATATTTCAAGATTATGATTTGCAGAAATTGATTAGAAAACCTCCTGCAACACTGAAATAAGCTTCTTTTTTTATTCCTTTGCTGGTGTACTTGTTTTACATTTAGTATTTTATATTGTTTTGTTAGCAACACATCTCAAATTGTCAATAAATAACCAGTTGTTTGGATATTTTTCCTCTTATTTCAGTCACATTGTTTTTCCTTCCCTTCTTGATGGATATTTTGTGCCCCAGTCCTGGTAATAATTTTTTTGTTTATTTGTTTTCCTTATAAAGACACTGTTTTTAAGATTCATAATATACATCCTTTCTAATGATAAAAAATCCATTTATAGCTTTCCTTTGGAATAAGCACGCTTTATCAAATTTGAGTATGTTTCAGTTTATTAAATTATCCTAAATATTGAACCAGAAATATTTAACAATGCAATGATATTTAGAAAACCTATCTTGTTTAGCCTAAACAAGATAAAACTAGCCATGTTTAGGACATTTCTACCTCATTATCTTTCTGTCATTTGTTTTGTGTGATTGCCTCAACATCAGTTTTCATCAATTTTATTAACATTACTATGAAAATTTTTATACATAATATTATTTTACTTTGAAGAGCATAAAGACATTATTTTCTTCTTACTATTCTTTTTTGTTCATTAATTGTTGTTATTGAGGTTTTTCGGGGTGAGTGCCTTCTATATTCAGATTAGATCTATGTGGCATTTTCTAGATTTGTTGGCCTTACTTCCTTTAGTTTTATTATCCTTTTCCAAATATTTTTTATTTACAATTTTGAATTTTTTCTTAATTGTTTTAGATACTTATTTTAACCATCCTATTATTGTTTTTCTTTAATTGTATTTTAAGGTTGCATTTCATCGAAATATCTTCTGCTTTCATGATTTTGTTTCTTTTTCTTTTTAGTATTATCCTGGATTTGCTTTAGGGATGCAGTATATTCCCAAATCTTTTTAACATAAAAATTTGAATTTTGAAAGGGTTTAGAATATTTTTCCATTATAATTAATTTTTTTTAGAAATAGAAAACTAGAATAATAGCATAGTGCCTTATAAGTCAAGTGAATGAAGCGATTACTATCAGGAAGGGGGCTTGAATAGACAGTGAAGTTGTAGAACAGCTCTGGAAGAGAATGGAAGATGTAGCACAACAAGAACATAAGAAAAGATGATAAGGAGTAAAAGGACTTTCCCTGAATTGATGACGATGTATTGCAAATGTTATTAATCCATGCCTCAACTTTACTGGGAAATAGAGTCTGCTACAACAATGTCTTCACATTTAATAGCTAACAGTTTAAGAAATGCAATAAATTTATCATAGCGTGGTTATACATTTTATCTAAACATTTACAATACCAATGAATAGTTTAATTAAAAAGGGGTCCCTCTTGCCAGGAGAAGTAAATTTCAGGAAACAAATAATATGCAATTTATTTATATATGAATGTATTTTTATATATATTTGCTTCTTGTTAATTTAAATTTCCAACTATGGCTTTCTAAGTTATATGAGTTTCAGTGTGACATTTTTCAAGCTCTACTACCTGATACTTTTTATTATAACTTGTTTTTACCATTAATTGAATAGTTCTATATATTTTTGGTGATATTTTTATAAATGTCCTCAAAAGGGAGATTGCTATGTGTTACATTAAATAACATACCACTCCAAATCTCAATGGCTTGAAACACTAAGGGTTTGCTTGGCTCACAGATTTGACTGAGAGTTGGTAATTTACATCAGTCTCTCTTGGTTGGTTCTTCTTGTTTCCATATGGATCACCATGTAGTTGGCAGTTAGCAGCTGAGCAAGGACAGGGCATTCTGTCTCTCATGTTTTAGTAAACTAACATGGATATGATATTAATTTTTCACAATAGTGACTGAAGGAAAAAAATAAGCCCAAGTGTATAGACCTCTGCTTAGTCACATTTGGTGACATCCCTTTAGCCAAAGGAAGTCTTACGGCTAAACTCAGAATTAAAGGGCAGGTGAATACATAACAACTCTCTGGGGGGAACTGTGAAGTCATAGTGCAAAAGCAGGTGAATACAAGCAGGACGCTTACTACAATCCATATGCAGCATGAATTTATCATTGATTAGTGATGTATGCATTAATTATAATTTTAAATGAAATACTTGGACTTCCCATTTCTAAGTAGAAATATCTTTTGTATAATAATTTAGTATCTATGTCTCAAAAAGCCCATTTTGACCTTTCTTCCTGAGTGTCTATGTTGTGTGTGTGTATGTGTGTGCATTTAGCACCTGCTTTAATCTAGGCATGTACGGCAGGCTGTGGAGGAATGCTAAGGATATTTCCATGACGGTATCTCGTATAAGGAGTGTCAAAGGCAAATAGTGGAGAGAAGGATTGGAGCAGAGCTTGGGCTCTGTTTTCATGATTGGCAGATTAGTGATTCTCTAAGAATTCTGCTGAAGTTTAAATATGTTGGTTTCTTTTTCCCTGCCTTAAATTGTATAAATTGCATCTGAAATAAAATGCTCAAGCTTGGCTGGGCACAGTGGCTCATTCCTGTAATTACAGTACTTTGGGAGGACAAGGTGGGAGGATCACCTGAACCTAGGAGTTCATTTGTGGTAGAGTAATTGGTAAAAGATACAAAGCATTATAAACATCATATTATGTTAGAAAATCCATGGAGAAAGTGTAATGGTTGTATGAATTTGTAGACATAATAGTATACTTGAAAAGCTCACTCAACTATATCAACAAAAGCGTCACCAACAACAGGATTAATCTTTGTAATTTTCAGGCTGGGGTCTTATTTCCTACATGTAGAATTAACTTTTCTTTAGATAGGCCAGCTTATCAAATCTGTTTCACTTATTTCCTGTAGTGGTCATGTACATGTTTCCTTGATTGCAACACATTTATTTATCTCAATTCTTTTTAAAGATCATAATTTAATTTGGAGCTGAACATTATATTTCTATGGCTCTTCAGGTTTGGTGCCCTCCAGGATTGGACTCCATGAAAGCAAATTTGAGAGTTTCCTGAAGTAATAAACATGTACCCCACACTGAGCTCATAGATCTCTTCAACCACAAAAACCTGGCATCATTTTTTTCCTGGTTATCAGGCATGCCATCTTGTGCAATAATTACAATGTTTCCCCACACATTTTCAACTGCAGGCTCTAATTTTGTTATGTTATCCTAACACGCAATCCTAACACATTCCTAACAACAAAACCGCATAATTTACCAGTTTCTGCCTTACTATTTACCTCTTGTCAAAGGGATCTTCTTGAGTGCAGATAGAGCTATTCATTCTGGATGCAAAGTTAAGGATATTTATCATAAGAAGTGAAATGTCAACTAATGAACTTGGTAATGAAATTTGGAACTCTCAAGTGTTTATACTTTTTATAATAATTTGAATTAAATGACTTAGGCATATGTATTATCAACATAAAGATTGCATGATTAGTGTATTTTACCAACTAAGCAATTATATTAAAATGTGTATAATTTATATATTGTGATTATTATAATTTAACAGAAGCACTGAAAATAATGAAAGATTTCCACAGCTAAAATTTATAAATGTAATAATTTTTTTTGTTTTTATATATATCTTTTTCTATTTATGTAAGATGTTACATCACACGTTATTATAGCTGTTTTATGTTTCTATATCTTCATTTAGATTATCAGCTAATTGAAGGCAACGTCTGCATTATATTCTTCATTGACTCTCCAGATTCTTTTCTCGGTGTCTATGGCAAAATTTGATGCTTTTTAAACATTTTCTTAATGAATATCTGAATAAATGAGTGAATGGAGTAGAAAATATAAACCTTACTGAAGTCTTTTTCTGCCCTTCTCCGTCTTACTCATTGCCTCGAATACCATAAAAGACACAAATAGTCACCTTCTGTTCATCAACAAGGTGATTTCATTTATAAGGACCAAATGAGGGGCTAACATTGAAATCAAAGTATGCCAGGATATGTGTTGTTATGTCTAGTTAGTGACAAATTGTAAGATAATATCAAGGAATTATCCAATATGTAATTTTAGCCATTGAAAGAATAAAAACAGGTTTCTTTTAATGCAAAAGTATATACTGTAGCTTACAATAAGTAATTTAAACTGAAGTTTACAACCATAACATCTTGGAAAGCATTAATACCACAGAATAATCCAGAATTTTTTTTATCTTGTTTGAATGGAATTGGGACTACATTGCACATGAATAAAATTTATTTGGTAATTGCTTGATCTATATTTAATTTTGTAGTGAATAGTGAGAAAAGCAGGATTCAAAGGAACTTAGAGTTTATTTACTTCAAGGTTTGGAAACAAAATCAAGAAAGAGGAAGGAACAAAAGTAGGCAGCAGGATAGCATTTGGCTCACAGGCTCTAGTTTGCCTAACTTGTATTTGAAACAAAGTAGAAACTGATTTGGAATGAAAATTTATCTCTAGTTTGCTGTAAACTGCTTTTACAGTTTCTTAGAAATGTGTTCCTATCTCAGGGCAATGTAATGGCTGATGACTTTCTTTCCAGTGTGTGGCAATCAATACTTATTTTAAAGAACTTATTAAAGGAGCTTATCATACCCTCCCCTGTTACTGAAGCCTAGCAAATTTTAAACTAAGAGGGTGTGTGTGGTGTGTGTGTGTGTGTGTGTGTGTGTGTGTGTGTGTGTGTGTGTGTGT
>NW_022436998.1:14152780-14506679 GCF_009761245.1 Sapajus apella | reverse complement strand
TGTGTGTGTGTGTGTGTGTGTGTGTGTGTGTGTGTGTGTGTGTGTGTATTAATTTGGATTTGAAACAAAGTAGAAACTTTAAGTTTTGGAATGCATGTGCAGAATGTGCAGACTTGTTACATAGGTATACATGTGCCATGGTGGTTTCCTGCACCCGTCCAACCCGTCATCTAGGTTTTTAGCCCCACATGCATTAGGTATTTGTCATAATGCTCTCTCTCTTCTTGCCCCCAACCTCCCTACATGCCCTGGTGTGTGATATTCCCCTCCCTGTGTTCATGCATTCTCACTGTTCAACTCCCACTTATGAGTGAGAACATGTGGTGTTTGATTTTCTGTTCCTATGTTAGTTTGTTAAGAATGATGGCTTCCAGCTTAATCCATGTCCCTGCAAAGGGCATGAACTCATTCTTTTTTTACAACTGCATAGTTTTCTATGGTTATATATGACAGATTTTCTTTATGCAGTCTATCATTGATGGGCATTTGGATTGGTTCCAAGTCTTTGCTATTGTAAATAGTGCTGCATTAAACATACATGTGCATGTGTCTTTATAGGAGAATGATTTGTAATCCTTTGGGTATATACCCAATAATGGGATTGCTGGGTCAAATTGTATTTCTAGTTCTAGATCCTTGAGGGATCACCACACTGTCTTACACAATGGTTGAACTAATTTATACTCCCACCAACAGTGTAAAAACATTCATAATTCTCCAAATCCTCCCCAGAATCTGTTGTTTCCTTACATTTTAATGATCATAATTCTAATTGGCATGAAATGGTATCTCACTGTGGTTTTAATTTGCATTTCTCTAATGACCAATGATGATGAGTTTTGTTTCATACATTTGTTGTCCACATAAATGTCTTTTTTTTGAGAAAAGTGTCTGTTTATATCCTTTGTCAACTTTTTGATGGGGTTGTTTGTTTTTTCTTGTAAAGGTGTTTAAGTTCCTTGTAGATTCTGGATATTATTGAAATAGAGCCCTGCCTATTCCTTTACATATACAGCTACTTGAACCTACAAAAACAAACTTGAATAATTACTACAGAAACTATACATCTACCTTTTTACCATCTGGCTCTGCATAGAAAAGATTTGCCAACCTTTCTCCTAAGCTGTACAAAATTACACTGCTTTCCCCAGCAATATCACATCTAAGACTTCACCTTTAAGAAAGAAACATAGAAGTGTAAGCAGGCATGCTTATATTTAAGCACTACTCTTTATTTTTAAAAATCCACAAACCAATAGCTCATTAAATAAATTATGATACAGTGGCAAACTAGAGAGCCATTAGACATCATGAAGAATATCTATATTTACAGACATGGAAAGATATCTGTGATAGGGAAAGATATCTATGATATTATCAAGTTTTTTAAAAGTCACATATATATGTAGTATCATCCCTTTAAGTAACTACTATACATTCATGCATTTGTATGTACTTGTAAATGAAGAAAGATGACAAAAATTACATTAACAGTTTCCTGGTGGTAGCCCTTCAGGTAGTTTTCTCTCTTTGTAGTTTTCTTAATCAGATCTGCCCAATGAACATGTATCCTTTTTACAAAAGTTGGATTAAAAATTTTAAAACTAATAAAAATTAAAATCAGAAAAAAGGTAAAGGAACATTGTGGAAATCATAGTCTTTTTAAGAACAGACATACATAACCTTAGTCCTATTTCTCATTTTCTTTCTACAGCATTATTTTTCACCATTTTATCACAAAATTTCTCCAGCTAAAAGATTTGTTTTAAAAAGAAAAAAAAAACTTTTTTGATGTATACAATATGTAATATAAAATATATAAAATGCACCAATATTAAATTAACACTCAATATTTACCTATGAACCACCACATATCATGATGCCAATTCTCATACACGTCTTCAAACAAGTATAATACAACTTTGACATAACTGTGACCCAGATTTCAGTTGTGTAAAATGAGATGTTTTATTATTCCTAGAGTTAATAAACTGATGGGAGGCCTGCATATACAGCTAACTTGCATATAATTTGCGTATCCAGTTGCAAGATAAAAATCTGCCCTGGGACATATTGTAAATTGGTGCCACCTACTGATCCTTATATATCAATGGGTGCAATTCCAATCCTATGGCTGACTGGTATTCCCTAGAGAGTAGCTAAGATTTCAAGAGTCTTCCAATTAGTTTATGCCCATAGGACTGATCTCAAGTGACTGAGTCAGAGAAAAGGATATGAAGACCCATACTCAATCTCTTTGTTTTGAGTTGGAGTTACTTTCCATCACTTGATATTTTCCCCATCCTTCTCTTCTTTCACATCCTTCAACTTCACCTCAAAAAACAAGCTTCAGTTTGAGAAACAAACAAAAAATAAGGCTGGGCAGAATATGCAGCTCATTGGTATTCATGATACAACATTGTTTCAAATGTTATTATAAAGCTTTTATTTTCTACCTTAGGATGCTTTAAAAAATGAGAAATTCTGATTATAATTCCAGTTACCTTTTGTGAGAATATTTATTTTCCTTAAAAATTCTTTTTCAGGCTATAATTAATATTATTCCAACTTCCTATTACACACACAAGCAAACATACATGCATAGTGTGTTCTCTCTATATCTATCTATAGATATTGACTTACACAGTGAGACATATACACACAAATATCTATTTGCATATATATCTCCATTTATATAATACTAATTTCTAGAGCAACTGAAATGAAAGAACTCAATTGCTATTTCTCTGCATCCTCTCCAGCATCTGTTGTCTCCTGATTTTTTAATGATCGCCATTCTAATTGGCGTGAGGTGGTATCTCAACATGGTTTTGATTTGCATGTCTCTAATGACTAGTGATGATGAGCTTTTTCTCATATATTTGTTGACTGCATAAAAGTCTTCTTTTCAAGTGTCTGTTCACTTTTTGATAGGGTTGCTTTTTTCTTGTAAATTTGTTTACATTCTCCGTAGATTTTGGATATTAGCCCTTTGTCTGATGGGTAGATTGCAAATTTTTTTGCCCCACTCTGTTGGTTGCCAGTTCACTCTATCGATAGTTTTTTTTGCTGTGCAGAAGCTCTTAAGTTTAATTAGATCACATTTGTTTATTTTGGCTTTTGTTGCCATTGCTTTTTGGTGTTTGAGTCATGAAGTCCTTGCCTATGCCTATGTTCTGGTTAGTATTGCCTAGGTTTTCTTCTAGAGTTTTTATGGTGTTGAGTCTCATGTTTAAATCTTTAATCCACCTGGAGTTCATTTTTGGCTGCTGCTATCTTTTATGGTGTTGCATGTCCAAACATTTTCCCTGGTCAGATGTTTTTTCCTGGGTTCTTCAGAGACTTGCACTTCCTGGGCTGTCCAGACTCCTCTGGCTCATTTCTTATCTCACTCTCCCAATCCTCCAGCAACTATTCCTCATTGACTCCTTTTCTCTCTCAACTCTAGGCCTTGGATAAGTTTTGTTTTGTGTTTCTTTTTATCAGTAAAGCCTAGATTCCTTCCTTCAAGTCTGTCTTTTGAGGGGAACTATTTAACTGCCCCTATCAAATTATGTAAGTGTAAGGAAGCCTCCTTTCTTCACCTGCCTCCACAGCCTCCAGACTTTAGAATTTTTCAAGTCTAAGTCTGATAACAATTATATTTCCTTCATACTCTGGTGATGCTTTAGGTGGTTCTGAAGTCCTTCTCACTTGGCTTGAGATAGCGAATGAAGAAACACGAATGTGTTTCAGAGATCATATGTTAGTAATGTGTACTTGGGAAGAAGAGAGATTGTCAGCATTAGTTGTGCTTTTCAGTTTGTTTACAGAGGGTGAAAGATAGCAGAGAGGAAAACAGGAGAGAGCTAGAAGATGTTGGTTGGTGTTATAATCTGGTTTAACTCTCTCCCTCTCTTCTCCAGGCAATCCCACAGCCATCTGCTAGAATTGCATAGCCTGCTATTTGCCGATGGGAAGGAATAAAGGCAATTCTCAGGGCCTCTTAGTTTGCTGGCTGCTGTGTTCACCTCCAGTGTCAGCTAGCCTCAGGGTATCTTGTCTTCTTACAGGTCATACATGGGTACTGCTTTGTTTCATGTCCAAAGACGACTTTGGGGGAGTTAACGAGCCATACCCAGCAAAGAGTGGAGTTAAGAAATGAATACACCTAGAAAGTTCTGTGGCAAATGTCCCTCATTTACCTTCTGCCATTTGGTTCCAACACCAAGATCTAAATCGCCATCTGTTCCCCCAAGGTTTTCTCAGTGTTTCACTTCTGTAACATCGTCAGGGTTGAGATTTGTGCACATACACCATCTCGTCCTGACTGTTTTTCAACATATTTTGGAACAAATAATTTATTTAAAAACCTCTATTTTCAAATAAAAAAGAAAAGGTAATTTGGTCAAACAAATATGGTCATTTTAGCTTCTGTATGGTTTATAAATTATTTATTAAGATTTTACTTTATTAGACAGTAAATTAGTAAAAAATTATAAAGAAAATGAATGCTGCAAGCATTACTGCAGTTTTTTCTATGAATTGCAAATATTTAGAAAAAATGATGTAAACAAAATTACATCACAGGTGGCTGACTAAAGATATGGGTTTATTAGACTACTCAAAAAGGAATAGGCAAATCATTTTCGTAGGAGTTATTCTTTTAATTTTGATTATTAAACGTATTGCTGCCTCTTGGGACAATGAGTTTGTATAGATACACTGATTGTCAGAAGAGGAACTATGATGTCATCTATTTATATAATACCTTGATGTATTTAAATAAATTCTTTGAGTTTATTGTTTATAATAATACTGTTATGTAGGTAGGACCCTTCTTTATAATCCTTTTTTCATACTGAGGAAACCAAACAGTGCATGTAAGTCACTTGCCTAAAGTCTCAGTGAAAGTGGCCATATCAAATTGAAACCATGTTTTGTACACTTCCCATTGCTTTTCTACCACATGTTCTCTCTCACAGGTTTTGTGAGCATGAGTGATATTCTTCCCGTGCCTTTTCCCACCTCTAACATATAAAATGTTATTTTTATGCCAAATGATTTCTTCATGAAACCCTTTCTAATTCTTGAGTTATATTTACAGAAAATATTTTTAAAAGTTAACTGATCCTCTTCTTTTTAAGAGAAAGACTGCAAATAATGTATTAGTGCAAATATTTGAGATAAATTATAATTATCCTAATGTGTATGCCTCTTATTTGATTTTTGAAACCAATTACTCTTAACATAGAAATATTCGTACCCCTTGTCTTTGGTTTCCTGTTGTGAATGCAGAATTTTATATAAACTGTGCGTGCTTTAGATATCTCAGTTGTTATTAAAATGGAAGATTGCTATTTTGAGTTTATAAAGGTCATAGCTGTGTGGGAAAATCATGCATATTTTGCTGAATTTCTGCTACTTAATAGAATAACTTTTTTAAAGTGTCAGAGTTCATTATTCAGCCTTGTTGGAACAATAAATGTGTGTTGGTCAGATAACTTTGAAATAACAGAATAATGAGCACTCATCAAAAAAGCAAACTTTTCAGTAAGGTAATTACTTCTAGAGTAACATGCATCAAGTGTGCCAGTATTTCTTTGGTGTCAAATTTTCTGAACCACTTTTCTTATTTTAACTCTGACAGAAACAACCAATCGAGTCTGATATTTGTGTACAGACAAAAGGAGATTTTTTTAATATGTGGATTTGCTGTGTGAAGACACTGTCAGGAGCAGACTTGTGTCTGTCTATTTAAGCAGGGGCTGGGGAGTAAATACCCTGATTGCAGGAGCATGAAATGGCCAGGTAGGAGGAAAAGAGTCAAAAGAAAAGACTGAAAAAAATAGGGTGATCAGCCTGATTTCAAATTTTTACTTTACGTTATGGGAGAAGAATGTTGAGGCAAAAATATTTAATTGAGTAACAATAATGACTTTAACTAATTGATCGCTTTTTTAGTTAATAAGTTCATTTATTCAAAACCTCTTGTTGAAAAACTATGTAAAACACTTGGCTTAAGGAATAGAGGATAACAAAAATTACACAAATCAAGAGTTATTAAAAGCAATAGGTAAAATAGTTTTCATAGAGAGTTACTCTTTTAATTTTTATTATTAAAAGTATTGCTGCCTCTTGGGACAATGAGTTTGTATAGATTCACTGATTTTCAGAAGAGGAACAATGATGCTATCTATTTATATATCTTGATGTATTTAAATAAATTGTTTGAGTTTATTGTTTAAAACAATACTTTTATGTAGGTAGGACCAAATGATAATCATTTGCCATTAAATATAATCTTAGGTAGACTGTGAAAAATACATGAGAGTTTAGATCCTTGAGGAGATTTCAGATTAAAGTGAGATAGATTTCAACAGAAAAGCTATGAGAATAAAGTATGTCACTTCAGTTGAGTTTTGGTAAATAAGTGGAATTCTATTATGCAAATTTCCTAAGGGAGATAATAAAAAGCAAGAGAAAAATGTGAGAAGAATCATGGAGTTCAGAAATTTGGGATAGGCTAGGAATACTGAAGTTAATCTAGATGTCTTATAATTGATCTTCAAAGAAAATATGAGGTAAATTTAGAAATGAAAATTTCTCCCATATAATGAAGGGTTTAGAATTAGGATTATTTTAACTAAAAAACTACCTTTAAATATAAAATTGTATTCATTGTAAAAGAAAAAAAGTCACAAAATGGGAAAATATATTTGCAACACATTTCACTTAATGTTAGAAATAATAATTCTAAAATAGGAAACATTAAATAGCAGTTACTGTGCACCTTGCACACAGTTCTGAATTTTTAACATATTTTATTGGACCCAAGAATGCATTAAAATGGCCTATCAGAGTGTAAACTCTTCTCTGTAACCTGGCCATTAATCATCTGTTTTAAATGGTGAGTTTGGTGGAGGGAAGAGACTGCTCAACAATTAGGAAACTATTAGAGTGTTCTAGGCATAAAAAGAGACTCTGATAGTGAATGCAGCTAGGATGGAAAATGCAACAAAAAAGATAATAGATAGTAAAATACATATATGCATACTAACTGAATATAGAAATGGGAGATAGAATTAACTATGTTGTCTCTTCTAATATACGATTATTTAAAAGAATTTGGCACATTGAAAAGAGCAAGAAGTTTGGAGAAAAAACATTTAATTTGGTAAATGTAAACACTGAGGCATGAGGAAGATCTATGACACCATTTGTAATAAGTTCTGGATTTTAGGTGTGAATATAGAGAATGATACCAAAATTTTGAATTAAGTTGCAAGTAGAGGAGGCATTAAGCCTAGTCTGTAGGGATGCCCCAAGGTCCACATTGGTTGTATCACAGAATGTGATGTTCTGTCACTAGGAGACTAGGATGCTATACCATCAATAAAAGAGAAGTTATTAACTGTCTGCAAGATTAGAAACATTTTGTGAAAGCACTGGTGCTAAGAGAAGAATGTCCCCACTTGTAATGCAATAACTCACATTTTTAAAATAAAAGCAAATCTGAGATTTAATCCAATTTTTTTTTTTTTTTTTTGAGATAGAGTCTCACTCTGTTACCAGGCTCCAGGATGGCGTGCAGTGGCGCGATTTTGGCTCACTGCAAACTCCGCCTCCCGGGTTCAAGCAATTCTCCTGCTTCAGCCTCCCAAGCAGCTGGAATTACAGGCGTGCACCACCATGCCCAGCTAATTTTTTGTATTTTTTAGTAGAGATGGGATTTCACCACGATGGCCTGGAGGGTCTCCATCTCTTGACCTCGCGATCCATGCTGGCTTCCCAAAGCGTTGGGATTACAGGCATGAACCACCGTGCCTGGCCTGATATTTAATCTTACAAATTATGTTTTAATAATGTGCAAGTGGAAATATGGAAATACATGTGGGGATTTGAAGAAGACTTAAGAACAAATATTTGACATTGCTTAGTCAGCATTCTCAAAGGAAGAAACTCTAACTAAATTGTGTACTTCCCATTTACAATCTGCTAAAGGCCTTCAAATCTTAGATCCACAGTCTGGAATGTGTATACTTAACTTCCTTCTGGACATCTATAGTATATGCATAATTGAATATACCTTCCATTTAATTATATTCTGACAGTGGTATTCCTTATCTTTATGGCATTATCATTTACTGAAGATAGGAAGCTTCAAGCTATCATTAAATTCTCAAATCCATGAAAACCATAGAACTTTTACAAATTATCTAGATTGTACCTTTAGTATGTTTCTCGAACTTTTCTCTTTCTTATATGTCTACATGGTATTTGCCACTGTTTTTGCTTAGATCCTGATCTTTTATTGCCAGAACTTGTGTAGTAGCATTTTATCTGGCCTCCTTGCTCACATTTGCTCCTTATGAAAATACAACATTCAAAATTGCCCCCGAAGGACTCATTATAAAATGAAAATGTGATTATTTCATGTACTTTGTTAGGAAGTTTAATTGGGACTTGACATTTTATTGAATGCAGAAAAATAACTTTATAAGCTAATCTTAATCTATATTTCTATCATTTTAATTCCAATCACACTTTCTTAGAAGTTTTCCAATAAAGACAGTCTCACTCTAATAGCACATAAAACATAGTTATATCATAACACTTATCATAGTGTTTGCCATTATTTGCTTGACTGCCCTCTCACTAAATGAAGAGGCAGTGTTTTATTTATCTTTCACTAGATACAGTTTGAGAAGCAGTAGAAATTGTTAGACACTTAATGTGAGTTGAATTAATTAATGAATTATTCATTTACTCTTAGAGCCTGCTGACTACTCTTGAAATAAATAAAAGTAATTTCAAGGTTTTACCAATCCAACTGCATTATAAATAAACATTATCATATTATGTCATATTATTTAGTTGGTTTAATTAAATCATTCTATTAGAAGTTTCTTATTTATTGAAGTAAGTACCCTGGAAATTTCAACAGTCTAATTCAAGGACATTCATGTTGAAAAGTGGTTCTTCCAAAAAAGAAAAGAAGCCTCAAAATGATGTCTAATACCTTCAGAGTATTTTATATTTTATAGAGATGCTTATCATCATATAAAAACAAATATAGAGCTGACATAACTAAAGGTCACTGGCAGTAAAGGGATGTTTTAGGAAGATGCATTTTATCACATACATTTTATAAATTTTAAGTCATGTTTTTGTGTTTATGATATAAGCACATTCACAAATTCTTTGAAGGAGCTGATTATGTATCTCTCCTCATGATATTCACAAGTGCACAGTAGCATGGTGACATTTGGGGCTCATTAGTCACTTTTTCAGATTTTCTACTGGAACTATTACAAACTAATTGTTCTACATTTTGATGTTCTTTCTCATTATAGTATTTAACTTTTTTTCTGATCACTTATTAAATGCAGGAATTTCAATGTAATGCTTCCTATGTTTCTGTTTTTCCTTCAGGCAGTTTATTTTAGTGTCTTCACCTTTCCTCACAATCACATACAGAAAAATCTGTAATTTATTTGTTTTTTCTTTTTTTATTATACTTTAAGTTCTGGGGTACATTTGCAGATCATGCAAGATTGTTACATAGGTATACACGTGTCATGGTGGTTTGCTGCCTCCATCACCCTGTCACCTACATTAGGTGTTTCTCCTAATGTTATCCCTCCCCAATCTCTCCACCCACTGCTATCCCTTCCCTAGCCCCTATAACCTGCAACAGGCCCCAGTGTGTGATGATCCCCTCCCTGCGTCCATGTGTTCTCATTGTTCAACAGCCACTTATGAGTGAGAACATGTGGTGTTTGGTTTTCTATTCTTGTGTCAGTTTGCTGAGAATGATGGTTTCCAGTTTCATCCCTGTCCCTGCAAAGGACATGAACTCATCCTTTTCTATCGCTGCATAGTATTTAATGGTGTATATGTGCCACATTTTCTTTATCAGGTCTATCATTGATGGGCATTTGGGTTGGTACCAAGTCTTTCCTATTGTAAACAGTGCTGCAATGAACATACATTTGCATATGTCTTTATAATAAAATGATTTATAATCCTTTGGGTATATACCCAGTAATGGGATTGATGGGTCAAATGGAATTTCTATTTCTAAATCCTTGAGGAATCTCCGCATTATCTTGTACAATGGTTGAACTAATTTACACTCCCACCAACAGTATAAAAGTGTTCCTATTTCTCCACATCCTCTCCAGCATCTGTTGTCACCAGATTTTTTAATGATTGCCATTCTAACTGGCATGAAATGGTATCTCAATGTGGTTTTGATTTGCATTTCTCTAATGACCAGTGATGATGAGCATTTTTTCATGTTTGTTAGCTGCATAAATGTGTTCTTTTGAAAAGTGTCTTTTCATATCCTTTGCCCACTTTTTGATGGGGTTGTTTTTTTCTTGTAAATTTATTTTAGTTCTTCACAACTTCTGGATATTAGTCATTTATCAGATGGGTAGGTTGAAAAATTTTTTCCCATTGTTTTGGTTGCTGGTTCACTCTAATGATTGTTTCTTTTGCTGTGTGGAAGCTCTTAAGTTTAATTAGATCCCATTTATCTATTTTGGCTTTTGTTGCCATTGCTTTTGGTGTTTTCATCATGAAGTCCTTGACATATGTCCTGAATTGTATTGCCTAAGCTTTCTTCTAGGGTCTTTATGGTGTTAGGACTAATGTTTAAATCTTTAATTCATCTGGAGTTAATTTTTCTATAAGGTATAAGGAAGGGGTCCAGTTTCAGCTTTCTTCACATAGCTAGGCAGTTTTCCTGACACCATTTATTAAACAGGGAATCCTTTCCCATTGCTTGTTTTTGTCACCTTTCCTCACAATCACATACCAAAAAATCTGTAGTTTATATTTTTATGTTTGAATGTCCACCTGAATGCTTTGTTTTTAATTTTAGCTGACATATTAACCTCTATCCCTGGAAACTTGAGATTCAACTTGTCTTAAACTGATATCTTTGACTCTGTCTCTACTATCTATTATTGTGGTGGTATTTAAGTTAATATATTACCATACATTTTGTGGTGAAGGCTTTATAATTCAAAATTATTCTGTATGCCTTTTTCTCCCTTAATTACCATGTTAAAATGGTAAATAATTCTACCAATTCTGTGTTCTGAAAACACTAGTATTGTAAGTTCTTTTTAGTTCTATATAGTAGCACACAAGATATAACGGCTTGTGTTTGAAATTAATGTTACAATATCATAATTTACTTCAGCTATTGCAATAACAATGACATATAATTTATCAAACTTAAAAAATAGACCTTTGGGGTTAATAGGAAACTCCTAAACAAATGTAAATGAATAACAAAACTAAATATTTTACAAAGATGTGATTTTAATTAAGCAGAGAAAAAAATTTTTTGACACATGATATTGTCAAAATTTGCTAGCTCATTATCTCACAGCTCATAACATATGCAAAATTAAATTTCACATACATTAAAAATTTGAGTGTTAAAACATTAGAAAAAGTAAGTGAATAAATGTATAATATTATGTTTTACATTTTTTGAAAACAAGTAAACCCAGAAAACATAAAAAATAAATACTAAGTATTTAGCTATTAAAAATTAAGCAAAGCATATTAATGAAGTTAAAAAACAAACTTTTTGTTTAAATATTTACATAATAGAAAAATAGAAAGAACATTATTACTCCCTAGTAATAAAAGAAACAAAAACAAAATCGGAAAAAAATTTCAAGTAGCAATTTGAAAAAAAATCTAAATGAGGTGTATTTTACATGTATTATTCAGTGTTATTTTCAAGTTGCTCATTCTCTCTTCAGCTGATCTTAGTACTGATATGTACAGTGTTATTAATTCCTGGGCCTGATGGATTAAAGACTTAAATATAAGACCTAACACCATAAAAACCCTAGAAGAAAATCTAGGCAAAACCATTCAGGACGTAGGTGTAGGCAAGGACTTCATGACCAAAACACCAAAAGCATTGACAACAAAAGCCAAAATAGACAAATGGGACCTAATCAAACTCCACAGCTTCTGCACAGCAAAAGAAACAGTCATTAGAGTGAATTGGCAACCAACAGAATGGTAAAAAATTTTTGCAGTTTACCCATCTGACAAAGGGCTGATATCCAGAATTTACAAAGAACTAAAACAGATTTACAAGAAAAAAGCTAACAAGCCCATTCAAAAGTGGGCAAAGGATATGAACAGACACTTTACAAAAGAAGACATACATGAGGCCAACAAACATATGAAAAAATGCTCATCATCACTGGTCATCAGAGAAATGCAAATCAAAACAACATTGAGATACCATCTCACGCCAGTTAGAATGGTGATCATTAAAAAATCTGGAGACAACAGATGCTGGAGAGGATGTGGAGAAATAGGAACACTTTTACACTGTTGGTGGGAGTGTAAATTAGTTCAACCATTGTGGAAGACAGTGTGGCCATTCCTCAAGGACCTAGAAATAGAAATTCCATTTGACCCAGCAATCCCATTACTGGGTATATATCCAAAGGATTACAAATCGTTCTACTATAAGGACACATGCACACGAATGTTCATTGCAGCACTGTTTACAATAGCAAAGACCTGGAACCAACCCAAATGCCCATCGACGATAGACTGGATAGGGAAAATGTGGCACATATACACCATGGAATATTATGCAGCCATCAAAAATGATGAGTTTGGGTCCTTTGTAGGGACATGGATGAACCTGGAAACCATCATTCTCAGAAAACTGACAGAAGAGCAGAAGATCAAACACCGCATGTTCTCACTCATAGGCGGGTGTTGAACAATGAGAACACACGGACACAGGGAGGGGAACACTACACAGTGGGGTCAGTTGGGGGGAAATAGGGGAGGGATGGTGGGGGGTGGGGAGCTGGGGAGAGATAGGAAGGGGAGAAATGCCAGATGTAGGTGATGGGGAGGAAGGCAGCAAATCACACTGCCACGTGTGTGCCTATGCAATAATTTTGCATGTTCTTCACATGTACCCCAAAACCTAAAATGCAATAAAATAAATAAATGAAAAAAAAAAATTCCTGGGCCTATATTTTACATATTCACACAATTCTGCTCTAATCTTTAACTATGTGCCATAATTTCATTTCTGTCTATTGATTTACAGTTATTTGTTTTTTAAATTAGTAATTTATAATTTTGAGTAAATTATGATTATTTTATTACATTTTGACAAATTATAGTTGTATATATTTATTGGGTACAAAATGGGGAATTGGGTGATGATAGTCAAAGGGTACAAAGCATCAGTTTAATAACCATTATTTTAAATTAGTAAACATTATACTTTTACTTTATCCATTTTATAAAATTAATTTTATTTGAGTTAATTCATGTACTGTTTATTCTGTCTTGTGCTTTGCATGGAATTGGATGTCATACTTTGATTTAGAATTTGGATTTAGAGGACCTCCAGTGGTGCAATCGATTAGTATGCAGTACTTACACAGAATTTGGAGTACTCACACAGTTTAAATCAAAAAAGATTTAAACACTACTTTTTGTGTTTATTTCTGTTTTTTTCTTCTTCGTGGGCTTAGCTTTCACTATCTGATGGTTGTTTGTATTATTTTCACCCATCAAAGCCTAGAATATACTCTTGTAATAACAGTAAGGTGTCCCTAGTTTGTGATCACATTGAGGATTTAATAAAGCCTGCAATTAATGCAATGTGATGATTGGTTCAGTTCCAGCTCGAAAAGCTGTATCTTTGAGTTACCTCCTCAGGTCCACTGCTTGGTATATGTAATGTCTCAGGTAACTCTTGGCAACAGTTATGTTTAAGGCTTCCTTCATGAGCAGTCCCTATAACTTATTATTGATCCTAGTTCTGAACCTTATTGTAAGTCAAACACTGTAGCCTATGTTAGCCAATAGCTGCTGAATTTCTGTCAACACCTATATTTACCCTTGCATACTATTTTGCATTTCTCTTCTGCTCCTGGCTCATAGAAATATTTATCCTTATTTTGAAGGTCTGCCATGTCTTTGTGGGTTTTTCTTCCTCTATTTTATCTACTATTACTATAAATGTAAGGCACAAGGTGTCTATTAAATAATTTTTTTGCACAAACCTCTCTAGAATTCTATTCAGAGAATCAAAACATCCCAGGGAAAAAAAATTCGAAGGGAAAAAAAATTCGAAGGGAAAAAATTGAGATCAATAAATAACATGTATTTTCTTTTGAAAAAGATGAAATGGCAAGTTTTTCCTGTGGTAGAGTTGCTAGATCAAGCAATACTCTGGTGATTTTTCCAACATGAGTTGTGACACTATTGTGAAATCATCCACTGGAGCTAAAAATCCTTTGGTTTTAGTGTTTATAGCACTGGTGAACAGAGAAAGCATTGCAGCATGACTGGTTTGGTTGTCTCCTCTCTGCATGAAATGTTTTCATTAGGTGCTTTGATTTATTAAGTGGTGAAAATATGCTGGTGAGAATCCGCTCCTGTTATATTAAGATGTTAACAGCTCTGAGCCAAGCATACCTGCTCCCAAATACAGATTATATTTTGTGAGAGTTTTCATTTGTACCAGGACTTTAAAAGAAGATTTTCTTAATCTTGACTGTCCTCGCAGAAACAAAATGTAATTGTCATTGTCAAGGATATAAAATTCTGAAATACATACACTTTCTAATATTCTCACTCAATTCAACTCATAATATTTAATCTCTAGCTTTTATTACAGCTTATAGGTCTATAACTGATATGCAAAAACCTACATATTTTAATGTATACAATTTGATGACTCTGGACATATTTATGCACCTGTGATACAATAGCCATAACCAATGAAATACACATAGTCATCATCACCTCCAAAGGTTTTCTTGTATCTCTTTGCTTTTTTTTTTTTTTTTTTTGGAATAAGAACACTTAACATAAAATCTACTCTATTATCAAATGATAAGTGCATAACACTGTATTGTTAACTGTATTATGTTACACAGCAAATATCTAGCATTTATTCATCTTGTAGAGGTGTAATTTACACCCATTGAACAACTCCTCATTTTTCCTTCCCCGTATCCTGTCAATCACCATTCTATTTTCTTTTTCTATAAATTTAAGTATTTCAGATACCTCACATAAGTGTAATTATGTAGTATTCGTCTGTTGGTGACTGACATTTCACTTAACAAAATTTCTTCCAGGTCCACCATGTTGTCTCCAATAGTAGAAAATTTTCTTTGTTTTCCATGTTGAATAATATTCTATTGTATGTGTGTGCCTCCTTTCCTATATCCATTGATCTGTAAATCTGTGGGTTTATTTTTGGCCTCTCTATTTCCACAGGTCCTATGTCTGTCTTTATGCTAGAATCATATTGTTTTAATTACTGTAACTTTGTACTTACTGTATTCTGAAAACAGGAAGTGTGATGCCTATAGCTTGTTTTTCTTTCTCAAGTGCACTTTAACTGGTCTAGGCCTTTCATTGTTCCATATGAATTTTAGGATTGATTTTTTTCTATTTCTGTAAGAAATACCATTGGGATTTTGATGGGAGTAGCATTGAATATGTAGATCACTTTTTGAGTAGTACAAACATTTAAACAATATTGTCTTCCAGTTTATAAACAGAATATCTTTCATTTATTTGTGTCTTTAATTTCTTTCATCAATGTGTTGTAGTTTTCAGTGAATAAGTTTTTCATGGTCTTGGTTAAGTTTATCTAGTAAAATTTCAGAAAACTGAATCAATATACAAAAAATAGTTGTGTTGTTTATACTAAAAATAAACTCTAGTTTTTAAGTTTACCCTTTTAGCAATACAAGTTTTATCTATTCTACTTTATTTTTCACTATTTGGATTTTAATTTAGGCAACCATTGTTTGTGTTTTAAAACCAATTTGTAATATACAAATTATTTTTCTAACATAAAGTTGAAAAATCATGAGTACCATTTTTCAGAGGCTTGCACATGAGATTAGTTTTGTAATGCAATAAATGGAACTAATTAGGAAAATATGATAGAACACAAGCTAATAAGTCATGTGTCCTTGAGAAAATGGCTTCTTATTTGTAAATTTAGGGTCTTAACCAAGAGTTTTATGTTTGTTAGAGATTTCACAAACCTTTTGGGTAATCCTGTGATAACTCCCATGTTTAGGAAAAGGCACATTTTTATCTCCCCAAGATATAACATTTTGCATTATGTTTAAAGAATTGAAGACTATCCCTAGATCCTGTTTTAAATCCAGGAATCCTAGATCAACAATATTTATTATGATTTTCTTCTCATGTCACTTTCTCCTCCAATATTTGTTTATTTTTAGTTATTGAGGTATGATTTACATAGTATAAATTGTTACAACGATTTTTTTAAGTACCGTTTGAGTCAGCAGTTATGACGAATCTATGAACTGGGATAACCACCAGGCCAAACAAAATTGAAAACATTTCTCTCACTCCAAAAGGTTTCAGTGTGCCTATTTCAGTGTACCTCATCTTTCCCCAAAACAGCTACTTTTCTTATTTTGCCACCATAAACTACTTTTGAAATCATGTAGTATATACCATTCTGTGTCAGGCTTATTTCACTAAAATAATGTGATTTAAATCCATTCTAGTTGCACTCTCACCTGTCTCTCTCTCTCTCTCTCTCTTTTTTTTTTTTCTGAGACATATTCAGTTATTCAGAATATGTCTCAGACATATTCAGAAGCATATTCAGCGATGGTTCTTCTTTTTAGAAGAACCATCAGGAATCACAGTCATGGGATTATGTGATATTAGATCAAGAAGAGGAGGGTGAGTAGTAATTCTGGAATTAACATATTTTTCAGAACAGAAAACAGTTTTATCCCAACAATAAGTAAAGCTATGCATTACCCAGCACATTAAATTCTGTTATTATTTTTAAATTTCAAAATGTTCATTTATCCTTTAGTCTTTCCTTATGAGCCAAATAAACTGATCAGAAGTATGATTATCTATATATATAATAGCATACAATCCTATATATATATATATATATATATATGCTGTACCTCTGGTTTGTTGTTTTTCTCATGACTTGATTCCGTTATTAGAACACCAGATTACATGCATTTGTAATCTCATTAATTATTATATATTTCTAATGAATGTTTAACTCTGTAGTCTTTCTGTAAATAATTCTGTGCTCTGGACCACTGTTAACAGGTTCACATCTAGTTAACACTAATTTGTATTGTCCTTCTTCCAACTGTTTGTATTTTTTTGTTTTTATTTGTTTCCATGGCCTTATTTCATTTATATCATTTTGTGTGTAATTTTTAATTCTTATTTTGTTTTAAAAATGATCTTTCTTTTGATTGAAAGGAGTTCCAAATGGTTTGACCATATTTAGCTTACATTTGTAATTTTAATATTTTGAGAAATAATATATTTAATCATATCAGCAAGAAACTTCAATGCTTGAACTTTCATGTGTAATCAGATGGCTTAACTTCATTTTCTTCAAGTCACTGAATCACAAACAACTCATAAAATAAATGTTATCTGACCTTTAAGAGTTCCATTTTAGAACAATTGTGTTTCTAATCAAGATTGGCACACCAATTAAATTGCAGCCCAGTCTTTGTTCTTCAACACAAAACACCTTAAGTATATTGGAAGGGCTTCACTGTACTTATTTACAGTATCACATTGAAACAAATTTCGTGTTTCACAGAAAGCTTAGAGAGAGAGAAAGGAGACAAATAGATCTTTTATCAGTGTAAAGTCGGAGAAATGAAACAGGATAAACTTTTCCTTCACCCCAACAAATTTTTAAGTAGAATTCCTACTGCATTCTAACAGGAACATTGACTCAATGTTATAGATTATATATTCAAGAGTAGATATGAAAAGTGGATGTAATTTTTGATAAGGTTTGCAAGGAACACACATTGGGGAAATGAGTCTCTTTAATAAATGCTTTTGGGAAGTTTGGGTATCCACATATAAAAGAATGAAATTAGGCTCCTATTTTTCATCATAAAAAAGTTAACTCAAAATGGATGAAAGACTTAAATGTAAGAGCCAAACCTATGAAACTAATAGAAGACAACAGGACAAAGGCTTCCTGACATTGAACTGGGTGCCATGATTTTTTTTCCCCATTAGTGTCTACATATTTTGTTCAGATTTCTTTTCAGGTATGTCAGGTAAAAGTATCACATTATAAGTAATAAAAATTATTTTTACAGTATTGCTTATTTTATCTTTATATCAAATCTAGCTTATATTTTAATTATGTTTTATTCATTTACTTATTTTTTTATTGTACTTCAAACTCTGGAGAACATGTGCACATCCCGCAGGGTTGTTCATCAGTACACACATGCCAGGGCAGTTTGCAGTCTCTGTCCCCTGATCATCTACATCAGGCATTTCTCCCAGTGTTTTCCTTCCCCAGCCTCCCTGACGCCTGCTCTCCCTCCCCTAGTCCCCACCCCACAACCTACCCCAGTGTGTGATGTTCCCCTCCCTGTGCCCACATGTTTTCATTGTTCAACACCTGCCTATGAGTGAGAGCATGCAGTGTTTGGTTTTCTGTTCTTGTGTCAGTTTGCTGAGAATGATGATTTCCAGAGTCATCTATGTCCCTACAAAGGACATGAACTCCTCATTTCTTATGGCTGCATAGTATTCCATGGTATATATCTGCCACATTTTCTTTGTCCAGTCTATCATTGATGGGATTTTGGGTTTGTTCCTGGTCTTTGCTATTGTAAACAGCACTGCAATGAAGATACGTGTGCATGTGTCTTTATAATAGAACAATTTATAATCCTTTGGGTGTATACACAGTAATTTGATTGCTGGGTTAAATGGAATTTCTATTTCTAAATCCTTGAGGAATCTCCACACTGTCTTCCACAATGGTTGAATTAATTTACACTCCCACCAACAGTATAAAAGTGTTCCTTTTTCTCCATATCCTCTCCAGCATCTGTTGTCTCCAGATTAATGACTGCCATTCTAACTGGCATGAGATGGCATCTCAATGTGGTTTTGATTTGCATTTCTCTAATGACTAATGATGATGAGAATTTTTTCATATGTTTGTTGGCTGCATGAATGTCTTATTTTGAAAAGTGTCTGTTCATATCCTTTGCCCACTTTTTGATGGGGTTGTGCTTTTGTTTTTTTGGATTTTTTTTTTTTTTTTTTTTGTAAATCTGCTTTAGTTCTTTGTAGATTCTGGATATTAGCCCATTGTCAGATGGGTAGATTGCAAAAATGTTGTCCCATTCTGTTGGTTGCCAGTTCACTCTAATGATTGTTTCTTTTGCTGTGCAGAAACTCTTTAATTAGATCCCATTTGTCTATTGTGGCTTTTGCTGTCATTGCTTTTGGTGTTTTAGCCATGAAGTCCTTGCCTATGCCTTTGTCCTGAATCGTACTGCCTAGGTTTTCTTCTAGGGTTTTTATGGTGTTAGGTCTTATGTTTAAATCTTTAATCCATTTGGAGTTAATACTAGTGTAAGGTGTAAGGAAGGGATCCAGTTTCATCTTTCTGCACTTGGCTAGGCAGTTTTCCCAACACCATTTGTTGAACAGGGAATCCTTTCCCCATTGCCTGTTTTTGTCAGTTTTGTCAAAGATCACATGGCTGTAGATGTGTGGTGTTGCTTCCAAGACCTCCGTTCTGTTCCATTGATCTATACCTCTGTTTTGGTACCAGTACCAGGCTGTTTTGATTGCTGTAGGCTTGTAGTATAATTTGAAATCTGGTAGCTTTATGCTTCCAGCTTTCTTTTTGCTTAGGATTGTCTTGGCTATGCAGGCTCTCTTTTGGTTCCATATGAAGCAGTGATTTTTTTGGATAAGACCTTAAAAGCACAGGCACCAAAAGCAAAAATAGACAAATGGGTTTACCTCAAACTATAAAACTTCTGCATAGGAAAGGAAGCAATTAACAAAGTTAAGAGACAACACACCACAGAGAATGGTATAAAATATTTGCAAACCTATATTCTGGATATTAGCCTCTTGTCAATTTGCATATATCTGACAAAGGGTTAATATCCAGAATATATAAAAAACTAAATTCAATAGCACAAAACAAATTATCCAATTACAAAAATGGAAAAAAAATCCTTAATAGACATTTCGCAAAAGAAGATATATAAAAGAGCAAAAAGTACACGAAAAATTCTCCACATAAATAATCATCAGTGAAATACAAATAAATATCCAAATACTCAATCCAGTTAGAATGGCTATTATCAAAAAGGCAAATACTTGTCGATGACGATGTAGAGAAAAGCAAACGCTTACACACTGTTGCTGGGAATTTAAATTAGTAAAGCCATTATAGAAAAGAGTATGGAAGTTACTAATTTAAATTCAAAAAAAAAAAAAAAAAAGCTAAAAATAAAGAACTGCTATGTGATCCAACAATCTCACCGCTAGTTATATATCCAAAGGAAAGGAAATTAGCATATAGAATAGATATCTGCCCTCCCATGTGGCCCTCTTCTCACAGCTGCGTTAGGTGATGCCACAGCTCCATTAGGTAAGGACTGTGTGTGTGGGCTCCTATTCCACATTTCCTTTCTGCAATGCCCTAGCAGATGTTCTCTATGAGTGCCCCATCCCTGCAGTGAACTTCTGCCTGGGCATCCAGGCATTTTCATAAATGTTCTGAAATCTAGACAAAGGTTCCCAAACCCCAATTCTTAACTTTACAAGCAGAGGTTCCCAAACCCCAATTCTTGACTCAACACCATGTAGAAACTGCCAAGGCTTGGGGCTTGCACCCTCTGAAGTCTCAGCCCGAGCTCTACATTGGCCCCTTTCAGTCATGGCTGGAGCAGCTGGGACACAGGGCACCAAGTTCCTAGGCTACACAGAGCACAGGATCCCTGGGCACAGCCCACAAAACCATTTTCTCCCAGACTTCCAGGCCTGTGATGGGAGGGGCTGCCATGAAGACCACTGACATGCTTTGGAGACATTTTCCCCATTGTCTTGGGAATTAACATTCAGCTCCTCTACATGCAAATCTCTGTAGCCAGCTTGAATTTCTCTTCAGAAAATGGATTTTTCTTTTCTCTGACATAGTTCATTTTCACGTTGTTGATAAAGACATACCCAAGACTGGGAAGAAAAAGAGGTTTAATTGGACTTACAGTTCCACATGGGTGGGGGGACTTAGAATCATGGCAGGAGGCAAAAGGCACTTACATGGCACTGGCAAGAGAAAATGAACCCTTGATAAACCCATCAGATCATGTGAGACTTATTCACTATCATGAGAATAACATGAGAAAGACCAGCCCCTTTGATTCAATTGCTTCCCACTGAGTCCATCTGATATAATTCTGGGAGATACAATTCAGTTGAGATTTGGGTGGCTACACAGCCAAACCATATCAGTAATGAAATGATCATCTCAATGGTAATATTCTATTAAATTTATATATATACATATATATATGTATATATATATATTTGTTCTTATGTACACAGAGATAAAAAGGCTTGCAATGGGAAAATAAACTAATTTATCTTTTTCATAGTATTAATACACCAACTACCACTTCTATTCTCTTTATCCTTGATTTTATCTTAACCTAGTTTCACATACCTATAGGTCTAGGTAAACTCCTGTATTTTAAGTTAGATTTCTCCATGCAGGATATAAGGAATGGTTACTTAGGTATGTTATGAAATACAGAGACTCATCTTGAATTATGCACTTTACAAATATCATTATCTGTGCTGACCTTGACTTTTGAGAGCCAGTTATTTCTTCCTAATTGTTGAACTATTATTTTATTTATACAAAATTGACCAGGGAGCCCTTATTTGAAGTACTTGGCAAGAGCAATAATTTGTTTGGCTCAGTCTTCATGCCTCAACTTACTGTGCCCTTTAAGTAATTTGTGATCTGTCTTTGCTTGCTTATATCAGCAGGTATAGGATTGAGCATCTCTGCAATTTAGACTGCTGAGTTCTCTCTAGTAATAGAGGACAGACAAGTGATGAAAATACTGTAATGAACTAGGAATGACTGAAATAGCATGCTGGAGATATTCCTTTTGGTGAGGGAAACTTCTAATTTATCAAGTACAGATGACGTGAGACAACCTCAGATCATCACTCAACCCTCTCCCTGTGTTATTCCTGGGAACAACAATCTGACCAGGGTACTATACATTTCTGCCCTGAAGGGGACTATATGGAAAAAAAAAGAGTTGCCATCAAACCTCTCTTATCCTGGGTCTCTCCGAGGCAACTGCAGAACCCTGGAAAGCAAACTCCTACCCAAAGTCTGGATTCTTAGGCTTGCCTTAAGCAAAAATGCTCTCAACCTACTCTTCCCACACTAACTTCTCAAGGCATCAGAGGCATTTCTGTACTCTACTAATTGTGAAAATCACTTGAGTTGTTGGGTTATGGCAGGAATTTGAGAGAAAAGAGGATCATTCAGGCTATTATTTTCTCAGAATATGTATTATTTCAGATTAGAAGTTAAGTATACAAATTAATCATTTGCTCATGTGCCATTAAGTTCAACATCTTATACAGTTTGGGAACTGCATTGAATCTCCTTTATCCCATAAATGTGAAGCTAGTTCATTTTGAAACAGTGAGACAGAATACAAGCTACATACATAACTTATGTGAAGCAGATGTCTTACTTACAGATAGGCAGCCAGGGACAACCTCAGCCTAGAAATCATTGAGAGCTACTCCCCCGAAACTCAGAAAAGTGGCTTGGAACTGATGGAGTCTTGTTTGTAAAATTCCCACTTGCATCACAGCTAAGGGACCCCCAAAGGCAGCACGACCCAGCTTAACATATCTCTAGTTTAAACACTGATGGACATCTTGTTCTATGGAGAGGATGGGAACAGAAGCCCACAGGATCTCCTGGTTAGTCCTTCTTTTATCTCAGGATGTTGCATTCCTATCGTATACCACAGGTATTTCTGAGACCTGCAAATCAGAAAGGGGGAAAATTTTGATTTAAGGTCACCTGGAAAATGTTCCTGCCATAACAGTCTCCTTTTCTTTTGCTATCATAACAATGACTTGAGAAATACAGTCATTTAGAAAATCCTACATTTTGTATTATTTCCAGACAGTCCTGGACCATATCCCTCATAAATACCTAGGGATAACTGTGTTTTCCTAATTTACATATTTATAGAAATAACCACAACCTCCATATTAAATCAATGAATAATCAATTTCAAAAACTCCCTCGGCATGTTTGTGTGTGTGTGTGAGAGAGAGAGAGAGAAAGAGAGAGAGAAAGAGAGAGAGAGAGAGAGAAAGAGAGAGAGAGAGAGATAGAAAGAGAAAGACAGGGAAAAAGAAAGCAATTATATACATGTCTATCAAAAGGAAGGGACAATAAATTATTGTTTACCTAACTATATTTAATATTGTATGTCTCTGAAAACTATCAATTTTTTTTCATCTTTTTTCAATCAGGAACCAAACCAAAATTGAAAAGCCACTAGAATCATGGATTTCAAAGGAAAATAAATCCTTTTGTATGGACTGGCAGGCATTTTTGAGAGACTTTTGGAGACACGTAATACTACTTAATGATCTTTAGATATTTTATCTTAAGTGTCTAACCTCAATTTAATTCATTATAAATTTCACAGAAATTAAATCAATATTAAGGATCAAATTCCTGGTCTTTCTGGGTTTCAAAGTAGAAAGGCTTTCCTGAGTTCACATTTTATTAGGACTAGCAATCTAATCTTGAAAGACCCACCTGACCTTTAAAATACGTGAATCGACTCTTCTACTCAGTTTTTCATTCTGTGATCTCTTTCCATATTGATATTTCATAGAGGATTAATAAAAAAGCCTCTAACTTTTGGCTCAAACTCTGGCAAAAAGATATTTTAAGATCCTAAAATTATACCTTGTATTATTCTTGTTACGTATTTTAATTTTTATGCATATCGAGAACACTAGAATATTCCTAGACTATTTTCCATCATTCATATTAAGCACAGTGTCAGGTAATTAGTAGATATTCACAAATTGGTATTTGACTATTGTCTTATTGGTATTATGATGTTATAACAAAATGTCTGTTACTGAGTGATTTATAACAAACACATTTATTGGCTTATAGTTCTGGAAGCTGGGAAGTTTCAGATCTAGGTACTGGCATTTGGTGAGGGCCTTCTTACTGTGTCATCTCATGGTGGAGGGTGAGAGAGACAAAAGGGGGACCACTCCAGCAGTAACAGACTCACTTTCACGACAACAGCATTAATCCATTCACTCTGCCCTCACGGCCTGTTCAGTACTGATTAGGCCCCCCCTCCTAACAATGCTGTATTGGGAATTACATTTTCAACATATGCGTTTTTAGGGGGACATATTTATACCCTGGCAACTATCAAGTTTCTATTTTATCAGAATTAGAAAACTATCTTTGAAGACTCATTTGGAAATTAAAATTTAAAAGTAAATTCTACCTCTCACTGATTTATCCATTTCCAAATCCCTCATGAGACAAATACTATTATTTTAAGGCATAATGATTAGCGTTCAAAAAATGTTAGCTAAATGAAAGGATAAATTAATATATAAATGTAATATAATATTCTTCATCTTGAATTGCTACTAATATTGAAGTTAAGAAGGCATAGGTGCATGTAATCTGAAGCAATTAGGAAAAATATTTTTTGAAGTTACATGGATTGGCTCAGAAAGAAAATAAATATTTGAAAATAAAAGAATTCAGTTCATATTCTTATATTTATAACATGCATGATGGAGAAGTCAGATGGAGCAGCAAAAAGAAGGAAGAGTTATTCATATATAGACTTTGATTCCAACCTGACTCCACAGGAATATTCTGTTCTTGACTCTGCCATTATTCAAATTGACTTCTTGAACTACATTTAGGTCTAGAAAAATTAGAATAGCAGCAACTTGAAATAATTCTCTTTCTTCAATACATATTGGATAACTATAAAAATAATAGAGAATTTTGACATAATGCTTTAATGGCAAACAGTGAGATAATTTTGTAACCTTAACAAATAAGTTCCAACTAGAGAAAAGTCTCGTCTTGTAAAAGAGAGAATTCTCTCTAAGGAGTGTCAAATCCTAATGTATCAGTTTTGCTGACATGTTGAGAAATTAAAGTCACATCCAAAAAAGGTTCACTTCATAAAGCATTGCCAAAGTAAGTAGTTTGTCATGTTGACAATCTCAAAAATATATGCAAATTTGAAAACAGAGTATATCTTATAATTGAGTTCAATATGATATAAGTTGATTTAAAAATATAATTTTATGAAAAACTCATGAGAAGAATAAAAGGAACATTATTTAGAAATCCCTTGAGTTTTTTAACTTATTCCAGTATGAGTCCAGTTGTCTAACCATTATTTGTTAAAAAGCTAAGTAATTTTTCATGTACTTTAAAAAATACGATGTTAATATTTCAGTTATTCCCATGTCAAATATTTTTATCTGAAACTCCAAAAAGACTTATATTTTTATTCTTGCCTTCATCTCTATATTTTTATAATGGAATAAAAATAACAGGCCTCATTCCCCTTCCTAAAAATTAACTCAGATAAATTCAGAATGCATAAAACTGCATAGCAGATGAATTTCTGTAAAAGATGATATGGTGTAACAAGAAAACATTTTTTTCTAACTTTGAAATTTCATCTTTTATATTTGTTAAAGTTGTAGAATCAATGTCTTGTTTTCCCTCCCAAAAATTTCAGAAATATTCTCCTAATTTATCTTGAGGATATTTTCATGCCTGCTTTACCTCTTTGCCATTTGTAAATTATGCAAGAAGATAGGTAGTCATTATCACCCACAAAAGTAATGAGATCTTTCCTGTTTTAAGATGAAAATAAGGAATTAAAAGTAAAAAGAATATAGTATAAGGAGATTGTTGTTTTGGCGTACAGTACTTAGCAGTAGAGGAGAGCAGTTCTAATCATCTACCATAATGGTAAAAAGCCTGGCCCCTCTTTTTCCTGTGTAGAACCTGGGATTCGAATGGCCAGTCAGAAAGCACTCTAGCAGGTACTCTGGCCTTGTTTTTCCCTTTTCTTCCCTTTCACCCAATACAACCTGGTGTTTCTCACCATTCAAATTGTCTGTGAGGCTAAATTTTCATGGCCATGGCACAAAGAACCCCATCTTTAGCTGAACTAAAGTCCTGCAACAGAACCACCAGGGATAATTTTTTAGTTGTAGGGACCTTCCTGAAAACTTGAATTTGCTTTCTGGACAGTACCCAGACAAGGGGCAAAAGGTACAGATAAGCGGTTGAGGCAAGATGGAAAAAAATACAGAACTTGTTTTCTACTGGAGTTGATGTTCATGGCAAATCTTCAAGGACTTGCAGTTACTATGGGCATGGGAACCTATGTTTAGGAACAAGATTAGGCAGGAAAAAATGCAAAAATTTAAACTGAAAAAAGTCACATTGAAATTGTTCTTCAAAATCTCTGGTTCCCATTGTGGTCTTATAATCTCCCTCCTGTTATCACTTCCTCACAGTTCTCCCAGCAAGACTCCAGGTGTCAGCACAGAGTCAGGACATGAATCAGTGCTTTCACATGGAAATTGCTTTGCCCTAAGGGGAATCCTAGGAAACGGCCATGGAATTGTACATTCCTGTGTTCTGAATAAATTTTCACTTCTATCTAATCTGGTATTTTATCTTCGAAAATAGAGCTGAAGTGTCATTGTGATGCTTCAAAGAGCTGAACACAATGTAAAAATCATTTGGATACACAACTGGTCATTTTTTGTAATGCAAATACAAAACAAAATGCCCTTTTTATTCTAAGTTTGAGCATTTCATTGCTCACTTGCAGCCTGAAAATAGTTTTCAAAAGTTTTAGGAAAATGTCACTTATACTACACATCACTAGAATAAATATTACTTTCATGTACAGTGGTTTCTAAGCTTCTGATGGATTACCTAATTGTGCAAATCATCTGAGGAAAAGAGTTAAGATCTTTCGAGCATGCTGAGCACTTGCATTTATTGTGGCTGATTTAAGATAGACATGTGAGGGTTAAAAGGAAGAGGATTATGTTGGTTGGAATTTCATGTCTTTTTAACACTTTGAAAAATCTAATCCATTTGTCAAGTTCACAGCTATGCCAAATGTCATACTTAGGGTCAGATTTCAGGCCTAGCTGAGGTCTGAGGGGAGTGAGTGGATGAGCAGATTTTGAAAGAAACTTGGGGGATCATAAGCAGGTAAAATGTAGTTTTATTCAGTAGATCTCTCTTCAGCATCTCTCTCACACTGTCTGCCTTTATCTCAGCTGTCTGCTCCAGCTCTGCAGCTCCTCTCAGCAGCTGGTTTTGTAGCTTCTGCTGCCCCCACACCTACAGCTGCACTCCCTGGCCTACAAGGCCAGCCACAAGGTCAGCAACATAATCTTTCTCTCTGGGCACAAGCTGGTTTCTGGCTCCCCCCACCTACATTCAAGGTGACCAGCTCTCCCTTACAGGGGTTAGTAGCATTACTCTCTCTTTGGGCACCAGCACACATGCCATGTCAAGCCCCACACACGGTGTCAGCAGGGCAGTTATACCTTTTCAAACAATAGTGGCTCCAAGCCAAGTATGAGCTTACACAAACAGGTTATATATATAAAACACGTGGAGTCGTGCGCCTGCGCCCTTGCTGAGTCACTCTGATCTGGATGTCTACCTTGGCCTATTCCTTGACCAAGTACATCCAAGTACCTTACATTCCACCCCCTAGGCCAAGGGAGACATTGGTTTTGGGCACACAGGCCCAATACACAGGCTTGGGCACATAGGTCTGACAAATAAGCTTTGGGCATGCAGGCCTGATACATACACATAGGCTTTACACATAAGCCTGATACATGTACTGTAGACACACAGGCCTGATACATACATATAGGCTTGACACTTAAGCCTGACATTTTAGCTTTGTGCACAGAGGCTCAATACATAAGCTTCTGGGCACACAAGCGGGTGTCACCTCCTTGGTGATCACTATTCACATTGCCCTGAGTTCAGCTTATTAGCTATTTTACCTACACCTGGTTTCAAACCACAATGTATCAGTGATAGGCTAGAATGTGACAGTCCAGGCAGCAGTAACACCTTGGATAGAATCACTTGTGTACCATGCCCCATTAGGAATGGAAGGACACACTTCCCTAAACAGTGACAACTCAGGGTCTAGGGATGCCTCAGGCTCCATGGCCTTAATCCCCATGGCCTTATCTTGCATTAGGACTGCAGGTCCCAAGACCTCTTGCAACTCTGCTGCTAAGGGACTTGTACTAAACGTACCCCACTGCTTCAAGTAGTCACCCTATTCCATCAAAATGGATGTCTATGCCATTCCGAGGGGTCACTACCCATGAACACATCCATCCCACTGTAGGGTAAGCCGTTTGCATGACAACTGTAACCCATCCTGCTATGCTTTTATGAGTCTGAAGAGCAGCATATGCAGTTACTAACTGCTTTCCCAGTCCGGGGGTTGCTATCCACAAACATCCCACTATTATTAACTGCCTCTCTATTAAGGAATAGCAAGAAATCAGCTCCTTTCCATAGTTGGGCCTAAATGCCCATTGGCATACTCAGGTGCTCTGGGCACTGCAATAGGCCCTAACTAAAACTATTTGTGGTCACATGAATATCTAGCTTAAATGGGCACTTCTGGTCAACTACCTATAGGCCTTGTGCCTGCTGAATATCCTGCTTGGCTACCAGGAAAGGCTGTCTCAGCCTCATCATCCAATCCCAGTCAAGGGGACGTTGCTGCTTCAAAATGTGCCAGAGAATCAGATTTAACATCATTAACAAGACCACAGCATATGGTGGGCTATACATATAGCCCTGTGGCTACACTGTCAAAGTCCGTTGTTGCCCTCCTATGAGGGCAAACCGTTCCTGGCTCTCTGAAGTGATGTCGATTGAGAGGAATGCATTGGCCAAGTCCACCTAACACTGGCACCATCCACTTCTGTTGTTAAACGGTCCATTAAGTCCATGACAGACCGCACAGCTGCCAAGCTGTGTAAAATATCCACCCCCAGAATGTCTTCAGGTATGGCAGAGACAGACCCTGCTTAAGTGGAGAGCCAAGCAGCCAATGCCAAGATGCAAAGATACAGGTTTTACTGACTAGTCTTCATAGCCGTTAATGAATGCAGTTCTGCCCAGAAACTTACGCAGGCTCGGGGACCAGTGGATTACCAAATCCACAGACGGCCTTATCAACCAGGCACCTCAGCCAGTTCTCTCATCAAACAGAAAAGGCTTTATACTTCCTCCTGACTGCAGCAGGTAATCTGTGAACTGGAACACCCAGGCGGGACCACACTGCACAGCCTCATCCTTCTCTCAATCTTGGGGGCAGAGCAGGAAATGTGTTAGCTCCTTCATCCCAGAGAGGGAGTGTTCAGGTAGGGGGACTCTCCCAGACATTGCCGACAATGACTTGCTTAACTCCTGCAACTCAGCAAGGGCACAGGCAGCAAAGGAAGTGTGCTCCACCACAGTAGGGGGTGGTCTCTAGCCCACACTTGGGGCCCAACGACTGCTCAAGCTCTATTTTCTGGAGGACCAGGGGGTGAGCCCGCAAGATAGGTTCTTCCTCCTCTCTGCACGGCCTCCCATGGACACTGGCATGCATTTCCCCCAGCATAGTCACAAACACATCTGACCCTGCCTGCAAAGGCATGGTTCCTTCTCCGTGCCCTGCCCTTCTGGGTACGTCAGGACCGTCTCCACACTTGTGAGAGACACAGCCGTTGCCTCCCATGTTTTCATTGGAGCCCATTCTCACAGCACAGCTGACACCAGGTACCACAGCTCCTGCTGTGGCCACATAGCCGGCTCAAAGCTTTGGGTGCTGAAAACCCACTCACCTCATCCTGTGGACCTCTCCAATTGTCAGGTTCATGACTACACCAAATGCCACGCCAAAGGTCAGATTCCAACCCGTTGAGGTCTGAGGGGAGAGGGTGAATGGGCAGGTATCTGAAAAAGCACTTGGGTGCTGGTGGGTGTAGGAAGGCGAAATGTAATTTTATTCAACAGCTCTCTCATCAGCAGCTCTTTTACTCTGTCTGCCTTTATCTCGGCTTTCGGCTTCCGCTCTGCAGTTCCTGTCTGCCACCCCCACACCTGCAGCTATAGTTCCTGGCTTACAAGGCCAGCTACAGAGTCAGCAGCTTAACTCTTTCTCTCTGGGCACAAACTGATGATAAAACTAGAAATGTATATTGGTTTTAGTCTATTCATGCTGTGATTTAAAAAAAAAATTCTGAGATTGGCTTTATAAAGAACAAAAGTGTTTTTTCTCATAGTTCTGGAACGTTCTCTGCAGGTTAGTGTCCAGTGTGGACTCAGTCTCTGCTTCCAAGATGGTGTCTTGTTACATCCTGAGGATGGGACAAACACTGTGACCTAACTTGGTGGAAGGTACAGAGGAGCGAATGGGCCTGGTTAGTTCCCTCTATCTATTTTATGACATTAATCCCAACCTTGAGAGTGTAGGCCTATGACCTAATCACAACCTAAAGGCCCTACCACTTACTACTGTTCATTGGGGATAAAATTTCAACATGAATTTTGGAGAGGACACAAACATATAAACCATAGTAATAATGGATCTATAATGCTGAGAATGCTAAATTAAAGACAAGAGTATGTCTTTTATTGTGAAGTAGCATTAATCAGCCATATCCGCCTACAACCTGTTTTTCTTTCTGTGGCCTAGGCTAATAGGTTCCAAAATTTTATAACGATTTTAAAATATCAAAAAGGGAAACACTTCCAGACGTGACATTTATATCAAATTAAAATTTTAGTGTTCATAAATACAGTTTTATTGGAGTACAATCACATTCATTTATTTGCATATTGTCTCTGGCTGCTTACAAGCCACAACAGAACAGAGTAGATTTGATAGATGCTGTGTATGTGTCTCTGTAGCTAAAGTATTTATTATCTGGCTTTTATTAAAAAAAAAAAAGAAAAAAAAATTTCTGACCCCTGTCCTAGACTATGTGGAATCATTAAACATCGTTAAGTTTTAATTTTGTTTTTTTGTTTTGTTTTGTTTTTGTTTTTTGTTTATTTTGCTGTATCCCAGACTAAAGTATTTGGATTTCTCTTTGCTCAGGCTGGAGTGCAGAAGTGTGATCATGACTCACTGTAGCCTCAAACTTTTGGGCTCAAGCATTGTCCTGTGTCACCTTTCTATGCAGCTAAGACTACAGGTGTGTGCCACCATGCCCTGCTAAATTTTTATTTTTATTTTTTTGTAGAGATGGGAGTTTCACTATGTTGCTCAGGATGATCTTGAACTTCTGACCTACAAATGATTCTCCTGCCTCAGCCTCCCAAGGTGCTGGGGTTAAACTCCATAGTTGGCCTTCTCTGTTTCCCAATAGCAAAATAGGGGCATCATTTTCTTAATTTCACTCTTCAGTAGTCATATAAACTTTTTGTTTCTACTTCCGAAATTATTGAAAGATCTAAAATGTTTAAATCCTAAGGCTAAGAGATTATATCATTAGTATTCCCAGAGGATTGCTTCTGATGAATCTTCAAAGATGTTTGTAATGTGCCTGAAGCATCTGGCTGCCACAGTTTTATTTTATCATTATTTAGAATTACCTTAGTGTATGGAACAATTGCCATTGTCTGATTTGGCAGACTTGTCAAGAAGCTGGTTTAATTTTAGAGTTCCATAGCTTTTTAGAAAGCTATGTGTCTGTACAGGATTTATAGTTCATCATATTAATTTGCTTACATGTGTTTGGTGAAGACATGTAATTGCCCCCAAATCCTTTTCTCTACAATGATACGATTCCTAATTTTTAGATGCCCAGAAAAAAGACTACATTATCTCTGTCTCTTTCAAAGTTAAGATGTGGCCATGTGACTTAGCTGTGGCCAATGGGATGCAACTGAAAATTGTATGTGCAATTGCCAGGATATCTTTAAGGGAGAAGAGCTTCTTCTGCAAGTTCATATTTTTTACTACCTGTTAGGCACAGTGTGATATAATGGTTGGAACTCCAGGTATTACCTTGGATCATATTATACTCTTAATAATAAAACCCATACTGGACCAGTGAAAGACATGAGCCTGAATTTCTTAAACTATTGTTTGTGTTCTTGTTTGGGGACTGATTACCTTTTAGTTTTGATGGTCAGAGAGAAATAAGCTCTTGTATTGTTTAAAGTGTGCTATTTTGAGGTATTCTTTTGCCACTTACTAACATAATTCTAACTCTTATATCCTGTATTGTACTTTAAAAATTCTAAGCATGCTTTTATTATTCTTAATAAAATTCCACCCTAATTATACTATTTTAAATCTCAATGTTTTGAATAAGGCTGACTTTATTGCCTAAGTTCTTAGATGATCACCTGACCTTGTCCTGGTCAAACATCATTCCCTCCTCTGAGCCAGAGTGATTGGTTTACGGATGCTCCTAAAATCTAAACCACAGTAGTGGTTCACATTCTTGGGTCTTTTGCTGAAACTTTCAGAAAAGAAAGATTCTCGTGCTTTTATAATTACTAAACTAAAAGGGTATAAGTTTGGACCTACCTAACAGCTAATAGCACAGGAAAGGGGAATCACACTGGGAAAGAAGTCAGTGCTTTATCAAAGAGGAAACTCAGCTGAAACAGAGATGGCAAAAGTGAGGTACAGATTGTAGCCTCTGGATCTGAAGCCTCTATACCTAGCCAAACCCAAAGACAAATACTTATTAACTGATTTTTTGAAGCACTGTGTATCTTGCTACTCTCCTGTCTCCCACTTTTATATAACAACACCATAAGTTTAGAAATGTATGGGTTGACCTTAATAAATTTCAAACTCGCCGCAGAGCCCACAACCATATTGAGAGGAGAGGAGTTGCTTAACATATGTTTGCAGAATTCAGTTGAGGTAAAACACAGGGATGATTGATTATTATCTGACATTTCACTAATTTTATTCAAATAATTTAGAACTTACAACAAAATGCCCATTGTCTTCAAAAATCTTCCAATGAATGATGCTTCCTTCGACATCAGAGCTTCCACTGACATTTTGTCCTTTGGGACATGAGAGATCTGCTGTTCTGAAATTATCTTCAGTCAGTGCCATTTATATTTGTAACAGATAAATTTTGTTCTATGAAAGATAATATGAGCTCTGAAAATATCCAAATATAGTTGGGGTCAGGTTTAGAAATTGATTTAAAGTAGTAAAGGGTATGAAATAATAGTTTTGGAAGTGAGGTGGAAAATATATATATATTTTAAAGTACCTACAGTGTGCTAGGTCTTTGGGCAAACATTTCACATACATAACTTAAGTACAAGCTTTGGTCCAATCATGATGCTAAGTGCTTTACATGACATTTCTTATTTAATCCTTACATAAGCTTACCTGAAAGGCATTATTATTCCATTTACACCTGAGAAATTAATATAGTGTCTGAGTTTGCCCAATTAAGAAGGCACGACAAGGATCAGATTAAAAAGTCAACAGAGGGTATTCCTTCACCTCATTCATGGTTCTACCCACCCCCATTTACTGCACAAAATCAATATTATTTCTACTTTTAGATATCCAGTGCTTCTAAGTCTTTTACTGCTCAATAGAAAGAGGTGCTTGGACACACCTAGATGTACTATAGAAAATTCTCTCAGAGAAACAACTCCCTTCTATACCAGTTGGTATATTTACTATGAGCTGGCAAGAAACAGAAAATATTAGCCTACAGAAGCTTCCTGTTTATAAAAAATGGCCTTTATAGGGACAACAGAGTGTTCATAGCCCAGATGGCAATAACTTGGGGAATTTCTATATTAGCATCAGCATGGGCTACTTACCTTATAGCCCTTCAGCTCATCTAGTCCCATCCTGCAGTAGAGGCACCAAGGTTATTCAGCAAAAAATGGTGTAACATTTTGTTAATAAGTATTTAGCTCCTGAGGTGAACACTTTATTTGAAAGAATATGTCTTTTGTTTTGTTTTGTTTTTGGCTCATTGGTTCATAGCCTTGCTTCTTGTGTTATTATCTCACTATATCTAGGATATTTTTAGGTGTGCCCCAAAAGATTAACCAATTCAGCTTTCTTTTGAAATGAGCTGCTTGAGAGTGCCATGGGCATATACTCTCTAAAATTCTCAATTTCCTATCTATATCAATGAAAGTCTCCTATGAGTTTTAACTGAGAAAACAAGCAAGTAGCTCATTGTTATCTTGTGGATCGGTGGTGATGATCAGTATGCTAAACATTGCAGGGTCACAGAAAAACAGGGCTCTCTGATGCTATCGTATTTTCTCTATTTGATTCTCTGAAACCAATCCAGAAATTGGAGTACAGGCAATGAGTCATGAGGCTTGATGGATGCACATGCTGTGGTCTGTAAATAGAGGTTGATGTTGTTGTTTAAAGGGACATCTAACACGTTTGACAGGAGGCTTTCATTTTACCTGCTTCTTCTCTACATCTCAACAGAATTAGTTTTGCAGCAATGACTATAGAGGAATGCTGTCACATTCTGTAATTCTGCGTGACTGCCTGCTCAAGAAGCAGCTTGAAATTTCCTATGATTACAGCAGATAAAAGTCAGCTCTGTTGTAGTGCTGCAAAAGAAAGGATGGACCAGGCTTTGCTTCTGGCTTTCAATGAAAATCATGGAAAACAATGCCAAGAGCATAATTAGATGAGAGGTATAGATGCAGAGAATGGGGAAACAAAGGGAGATCCGCCTTAGTTGCTCGCACACAACTGCTCTTACCTTTGGCAAAATACTTAATCTCTTTCTGCCTCACTTTGCTATTGATAAACTTGTAATACAATAATACTAATATAGAATTTGAGGGAGGATTAAATAATTGAAAAAGTATTTTTAGAGTTTCCCTATGTACATTCACCCTATTACCAAACAGCTTATATCAGCTTTGAGAATGATGATGAGGAGGAGGAGGAGGAGGATTGATTACTTTTAAATGCAAACATGGAAGGGATTATTTTGAATTAAAAGTACCTAACAGAAGTTGATTTTTTTTTCTTTAATGTTCCTTTAAAATAAAACAATAGCAGCAATAGTATGGTCTTCATTTTTCTCCCTGTGAAGTAATCAAGCAGGTTTTTATTACTGTAGTTATATTTGAGGAATATGGGGCTCAGAGAAGAAATATGACTTCCATTACTCACAAAGCTTGTTAGTGTGGAATTAGCATTTTCTCAGATGTGACTGTGGGTGCTGTTCACAAAGGAACCAAGACAATGTGAGAAGGACTTAATTTTTAATTATGGGAGGTAAAATGAGGGTGACTAGGGCAAATGCAGTATTTCCCAAGAAAGGAGAGTTATGATGAGACATCAGATTGTGGGTATACTTTGGAGCCCAGGAAATGCAGGGACTGGACACCTCAGAGTGACAAGACAGTCACCTGGCAAATTCTTGTTCATGCTCCAAGTCTCAGCTACCAACATGTCACTTCTTCTGAGAAGCCTTTTCTGATTCTTCAGACCAGGTTTGGCCACCTCTCCTTTCACAGCAGCCTCCGCTTTGCCTTGCAGCACTTACATGTTTATAGTTGGTCTCCCAATGGATTGTCAACTCTGAGAGCAGATGTTATCATGACTGGGCCCTAGGCTGAGCACTGTACCTGGATTACAGCTGGGGCTCAGTGCACACAGTTGCTGAATGAATGAGAAACAGGGAGGCTGGGGATCCCAGAAAGGCAGATTGTGCTTTCTCATCTCTCAGCTCTTGTGCTTCTGTCATCTTTTGAGGAACCTCCAGATTCAAACATTAATTACCAAAAAAGGGGGTCAAATGAGGTACTCAGTCCCCAAGGGAACTAAAGGTGAACACAAATGGCAAATTTACCACCTTGAAAATGTCATTAGGGTCTTCAGAATTCAAGACAGAAGATGGATAACAATGGAAAAAAATTAAGAAATGTAGTTTAACATCAATTTTCTGAGATGCAGAAAATATTTAGAAGTCTGCAGACTACAGAACAGAACAGGAAGAAATTATTTTCGGTGAAAGCTTTCAGGTACAGGGAAGCAAAGAAGCATCATGTGTAAGACAAACACTTCTGCAAATAAGAGCAACCTATGACGGGTGATGAAGCGGGTCAAGTCTGTTTTTAAAGACTTCACAGATCCTTTTCTGGATCACTAGACAAGCATTTGGTAGCCTGCCCTGGTTGCCCCTGTGAAAGTAGATCATACAAATTGGGTCATTCTGGTCATACCCAACTGAAACAGAGTTGAGAAACCAGGAAGAAAAAACACTCAAGGCATGCGACATTGCTCCAGAAAACTGTAATTTTTTGCAAGCCTGGCAGCTGAAACTACTTGCAGTAACCTGAAACTAGTTGTATCAAATGACTACTGAGAAGACCAGTTTCAAAGATCTAACTTGCTTTATTCCACAACATCACTTACCAGAGCTTGCCAGCTCCTCAAACATTACTAGTGCCAATGAAGTTTATCGAAGAGCAGTACATAACATTTCTCTTTTTTATAAAACCTCTATTGTTGTCTTTTTTCTTTGGAAAGAACACTTTCACTTGTCCTGGAGGCTGTGCCTTCCTAATATGCAGATTGTTTTTTGGTGGCTCAATGATGTCTCACTACAGCCTTGACCTCCTGGGCTTAAGCAATCCTCCTGTGTTAGCCTCCCAAGTAGCTGGGTCTGCAGATGTATGTAATCACTCTTGGCTAATTTTTCTAATTTTAAATTTTTTATAATATGGGTTCTCAACATGTTGGACAAATTTTTTTTGATAGATAATAAATTTCTCCTTTTTTTCCCTCCATAGATCTCATGGTCTTTTGTTAACATCACTCAGGTCCAAATAAGTTTGTTGACTTATTTTTAACCCCAGGACATAGATAACATTCACAGAATTCATATTTTTATAAAGCTTTTTAGTATAACACTGCCTATAAGTTTTGCCTTTATTTTTGTTACTAAGTCTTACCCTCACTTATACTATATCTGACATCCTTTTTATCTCCATCAATTCAATTTATATAATTCATTTTGATCTTTGTTTGCATCATTGTGTAACTTGTTCTTATGTTCTTTGTAAGGCACCATTTGGCATTTTTATTACTTGATGTTACATTTTAAGTTTCTTAAGTACTTTAGTTTTACCTCTTTTTCCTTTGCTTCTCTTACAGCCTCTTTAGATTTGAATGCAAATATTTGTGCACAAATATTCTAGAAATATGTATTAAATAAGGAATGTAGTGCTTTACATCTTTCATGTCATAATCATCCTTCTGTTTCTCATAAGAACCCACATAGAGAATTACATGGAAGTAAATGGATATGGAATAAATGGAAGCAGCTCCTGTACCCAGAGATTATTAAGCTGTGACTCTGTGTGCATTGTCTCCATGTAGCTTCTCTGAGTCTTGAGGGTACTAATATTTCAGTACATCCTAGACTCATGTGCAGTACACCTCATGTCTAAGATGGGAAAATTCTGATCTATGTGAACTGTCAGGCAAACGTTGTACAGAGCTGAACAGATAAGGAAAATTTTATTCAAGATTATTGCTAGAGGAGAGTTGAACTAAATGTTACTAAAAAAAATAAAGAGGATTTTTAATTCCTCGGATTAACTACTGAAAAATTACTGCAGGATATTAGTGGGGAGGTTGGTCAATGTAATTAGGCCATCTGTGTTTGCTAATTAGTGCTTATGAAATTTAGAATTCTGTCCTCCCAACTTTCAAAGGGATGGCTTCTAGGGTCTTCAGAAAGACATTCCTGGGTTAAGAAACTGGTAAGAGGCTGGGAGAAGCTTTACACCAGAGGCAGAGAACAAATGTGCAACGTCAAGTTTTCCTTTTTTTTTTCTCTCTTTGAGGTAGAGTATCACTCTTGCCAGGGTGGAGGGCAGTGGTGCGATCTTGGCTCACTGTAACCTTTGTCTCCCAGGTTCATGTGATTTTTCCTGCCTCAGCCTCCCGAGTAGCTGGAACTACCATGGCATGTGCCACCATGCCCAGCTAATTTTTGTATTTTTAGTAGAGACAGGGGTCTCACCATGTTGGCCAGGATGGTCTCAATCTCTTAAACTTGTGATCTACCAGCCTCAAGTCTCTCAAAGTGTTGGGATTACAGGTGTTAGCTGCTGCGCCCCAGCCCCATGTCAAGTTTTCTAATGTAAATGCTGTAAGAAACAGGAGGTCAGAAGCTGATAGTAAGAAAGAAACCTGTCTAAAGTTTAATCAGGATTAGGGGAATGCTAGTTGAATGCTAGTTAATTCCATCTTGCTGAAAAGCCATTGTAGTAGTGCTCCTATGGTGAGATTGTATTCTTACCCTGGGCTTATCTTGATGTTTAATTTAGCTTGACGCATGTCCCAGATGGATCCAAATTTCTATCCATTTAATCGAAGTTGTCATTTTGATCTCAGTCTTTGTCTTATTCCTTGTGTGCCAATCTTTTCTTCCCCACTTTCCCCTCATCAGCCATCAGAAGCCCCAGTGTTGTTCGAGACAATTCATTTTAATTCACAGTATGAATAATCTATTCAATAAAGCTATCCCTTTGAGTTACCTGGACAGCCACTATCTACTGGCATATAACTGTGCACCTTGGGGCACTTAATTTATCTACAGATGAGATTCCCGGGTTTCTTCTATTTTCTATTGGTTCCATTTTTCTAAGGAGAACTTGAATGCAACTCTATATGTTATTATTCTGTCTTCTGCACAAATGTATGTATATCAGATAGTACCTACATTTTCTCTCATGCTAGCTGGCTGATCTAAGGGCTATTTAATATTTGACTTTGTTTAAAGTTAGAATACTGTTACTAAATTTGTATCCTTGAGCAAGCCACTTTTTTCTATGATGGTCAGTTTTACATGACAACTTTGCTAGGCTATGGTCCCCAGTTATTCAATCAAACATTAATTTCAGTGTTGCTGTGAAAATATTTTGTAGATGTGATTAATGTTCATAATCAGTTGAGTTTGAGTAAAGCAGTGTTAGAAAATGCAGCTGTGCCTAATTCAGTTAATTGAAAGGACTTTAAAAGAGAATTGAGGTTTTCTGCATGACGAAGAAGTTCCTCCTGTGAGCTGCAACTTCAGCTTATTCTCAGGAGTGCCAGCTAGCTTTTTCTGATGACTCATTCTGTATTAATTTTATAGGGCAGCTGTAACAAATTACTGCAAACTCACTGGCTGAAAACAACAGAAATGTATACTGTCACAATTCTGTAGGCCAGAAATACAAAATCAAGATATTGAAAAGGCCCTGGGGAGAGTGATTTCTTGACTTTTCTAGCTTCTGAGAACTCTAGGTATTCATTGGCTTGGGGCTGAAAAACTCCATCTCTGCTTTCATCTTCACAAGGCCTTTCCTCTTTTTCCTGTACGTCTCTTTTCTATGCAATTCTTATAAGGATACACATTATGTAGGGTTCATCTGGATAATTCAGGATAATCTCATCCCTAGATCCTTAATTACATCTACAAATAGCTATTTTAAAAAATCCGGATAAGGTTACATTCACACACACCGTGAGGTAGGACTTCAACATCTTTTAAGAGGACACAATTCAACCCTTAACATTCCTCAGCACATGTCTTCTACTGGTTGTTTCTCTGAATGAATCTTGACTGATATACCCTCTTTGTATCTTGCTTCCTTGTCTCTGTAATGATGGGATGAGTAGAAACAGTGGTGAACTTCAAGGTCCACTTTAAATAAATATAGTTATAAAAAAGCTTTTAGATCAGTTCTTCTAAATTTAAATTGTTGCTTAAAAATTCTATAATAAGCATAGAATGGGAAAATCTTAGTAATAGTGAGGCTGATTTCATTTTCTTCAATAATTAATAAGCTAGTCTATCTGCACCTGACACTATTGTATTGGTAACAATCAGGTTTCTCAAGTTTACAGAATACGATTTTCCCCTTTATTTTGTATGCTTTCCTACCCAAATCATGCAGAAAAAGTATAAATAGAGACTAACTTTGCCTTGTCACTTCAGTCAAATATTGGCATTCTCTCTAGGGTGAGAAATTTAACAAAGATCAAAGCTTATTTAGAAAATTGTCCATCTCAACACTTTCTTAAGAAAATAACAACTTAATCAAATTTTCCCCCCTCCCGATATATCTAAATGTTCCTGTTGGATTCCAGTCCATTTTGTGTTAAAAGGATATTGAAAAGGTAAGCATATTTCCTGCTGCCTCATAAAGTCACCTAGCAATAAATTATTGGTGCTAAAATGGAAAAACTCAGAGGAATCAATTTTTGATGCAAAAAAAAGTGAAAGAATGTAACTTTCAAATGTTTAAAATTATAGTGGAAAATTGACCCTAAGGGCCAAATCAGAGATTCACGCTAGTAAAATACCATAGTGAAGTCTCATTCATGTGGTCAAATCTATGTCCTTACAGGGGACAATGCATTTTTTTTTCTAGTCAGTGTGTTTTCTTCCCCTTATTCATATGCAAAATGACACTTCCAGATGCTGATTAAGTCACATTTTGCTTGAAACCCACCTTGCTAGAAAGACCAATATTTATAATGGGAGGTATAAGGAAAGATGTCAAGATAAAGTCTTTTGTGATTCTAAATAAATGTCATTCATAGTTATATATGTATATGTATATACATACAGAAATATGTTTTTCTGTATTACCTTTATTGTAAATTTTATTTTTAAAACATTAACTAAGTATTAAGAATATATAATCACTCTCAGTCAAAACAAATGTAGAAGAATCCAGTTATAATACATCTTATTATTACAAGGCATTTTATAGATATTTAGCAGAAAATGCCATTTAAAATTTAATAGCCATTGTTCTATGACAATAATTAAGATTACTTGGATTAATTCAAACTAGAAGGAAATTTTGACTAAGAAAATATTCAGAAAAAAATTGCTTAATTTTTTTCACATATCTACTTATATTCAAATTTTCCTGTAGGTCTTTTTTTAAGTGAATAGATTGAATGGGATGATAGGTCACTTATACATGAAAACACAAGTGTAAGAATATTACTGTCATGTTGCTAGTGAGTAAATGGACATTTTAAGTAGTGAAAGTAGAGAAATTTTAAAATTGTGTCCCAGAGTCTGGGACTGTTTGCTAAAGTTCACCAGTCCCAGACTCTGTTCATGCAGGGCAGATAATTTTACTCTGTGTCAGTCATGTATCTATTCAGTAGAGCCCTGAAATTCAGTAAGAATAGGAATGGAGGAGAACCCCTTCACCATGGCGGCAGAAACTCTTTTGATATTACGTCTATATTGTTGTGCTCTTCAACTAAAGAAATAAGTAGATTATGTAATGAGACAATGGTGTTTGCCTCTTAAATGAGATCTATCTTTAAAAATTTCAAAAAATGCTTAAACACTTTTTTAAAAACTCGAAGAAAATCTCCCCTACATATGTTATACAATGTTCTTGAGTTTTCTCAATCGACTTTTGTTTACTATAGCCAAGAAAGAAATAAACCAACTACTATGTGTATTTATCATCAAATCTAATTTGGCAAAGTAAATATACTCTGCAACTCTCCGTAGGGGAAAAGCTAGTTATTAAAAGACTCAGGCTAAGTAGTTTGAAAGGTACACTTGTCCATTATTACTCTATGTGGTTGTATTAAAGGTGATTCTATTTTTAAAACCTGAGCAGTTTTATCAAGTGACAGCAAAGTATCTTTCTATTTCTATCTGCAGTGTAAATAAAGTTTGTATAAAAGGGGCTGACATGAAAGAGGAGTATGAATGTTCTTTAACAATTATTTTGGAATAGCTGCCATTGATTTTTTTTTTTTCTTTTTACAATAATTTTATACAAAAACCACATCAAGGCACATTGGGACAAAGGACATATTAAAGTATGTGTTTCTCAGGGTAAAAATCAGCTAAAAAGCAATTTTTGAAAGTTAGAATATAAGATTGTGCGTGTGTGTGCGTGTGTGTACGTGTGTGTGTGTGTGTGTGTGTGTGTGTGTGTGTTTGTATTTGTGTACGGTTAAAAGAGGAGGCAATGGAAAGGGTGGAGAAAGAGAAAGCATGCAAGTATATGAGAGTTATGAGACCTTGCTCCAGTGGCCTAACAGCCAGGTAGAAATCAAATGTGGACTTCACTTAGTTGCAAATGAAGCCAGGTTGGACTATGGTCTTCTTGATTCTTCAGGTAGATCCTAAGCTCACCAACTGGACCTATAGAACAGATGCTTCTCCATACAGCCAATTGGAGGACAACAGCCTGCTCATTGTGCAGAAGTTTTTCATTTTCATTACATGTTTAAATGCTATGACATTAAGGCTTCCATTGTTGTTACTGTTACTATTGAGCTGAGAGTGAGCAAACAGAGGTGATGAAGTTGTGAGAAACACACAATGGTCTCTTTGGGGCCTTAAACAAGTCCTCTCTCATCTCTGTCTTGTTTCTCTCAGCTAAGGAATAGGATATTATTTCATATTGTAATGAGGATTAAATGAGTCATATATATTAAAAATTTTGAAGGGTCTTTAAATAGTAATTAATAAATGTTAACAAATATGCTTATTTATAAACCACCAGTAGTTTATAAAGACTGCTCAGTTCATTGTCTGAGAATGTTGTTGATTTTACAAATATTTGTTAATTTGATAGTCAAGGAATTGCATTTTTTGATGCATTTCTTGATAACTAGTGAGGTTGAGCCACAAGTATTCTGAAGACAAATGAGCTTGTTAGTTTTGTATTTCCAGTGCCTGGCACAGTGCTTGATCCATATTTATTTACTAAATATTTGTTGAATGAATGAACCGTTGAAACATGAAAGTGGGTGGAAAACAAAGTAAAATTTTTGTCTTATTAAGCCCAATGGGGTCAGAGGCAACATGGCAGTCGGGCCACTCTTTTCATTGTCCTTGGATCATGACACTTAAATTTGATGTGCATGTCAGCCTGACTGGACTATGAGACCCTTGGGTCTAAATGAGGCCTGTGTCTCCAGGTGAGGTGAGGCTTCCACCCTAAAGCCCTGGTTCCAGCTCTAGCATTACTGCTTCTTGTTTGTATGACACAGGACAAGTCAATTCATATCTCTGCCTTCATTTTCTTAACTAGAAAGTAAGAGATTTGATCAAGTTTCCTTCCAAGGAAGTGTCTGAAAACTAAGCTTCGTAACGAGAAGCTTAGTGTTGGGAAAAGAAAAAAAAAAAGTTAAAGTATTCTGATTTAGCATTTAAAGATTTATTGGGTATAAATACAATCTTAAGCCTCAACAAATATACATAAGAACTGTCATTCATTTATTTCAGTTATTGCCTTATACTGTTCATTCCCAGAATATTTAAATCGGGAAACATTAGGAGCATCTCAAATCATGCTCTTAAAACCATCTCACTTAATATTAATTAGTAGCAATTGCCAAAACAAATTTAGTTTTTAATATGCCCCTTTATTGATCTCATTTATTCATTCATTCAAAACCACTTATTAAAATGGTTCTTTTAAACATGTTTAAAAGACCATGCCTTTTTACATTGGTCCCTTGATTGCCTGAGGCATTGCTGAATTGACCATGGCTGTGGGATGTAAAGCTTAAATGTGCCTGAACTTCTGGAAGTAGCTCCTTCTCTCAAGGATGACAGATTTTTTTGTATTGGCTTTGAACAGTGATGACAGTGCTCTTGTTAATATTTGGTGAGTGGCCAGGAGAGCAACTCTGCCCTGACAGAAATTATGTTCTGTTAGTTGAATTATCATCTATACGCATGAAAAGTGGAGAGCATATTGTCATCAATAGAGATATCAACTCTGCCAACCACAGGGAACTTTCTTTTACATTATTGATGACTGGGGCCTGATGTTTGTTGAGGAATGTCAATTCATTTTAGTTATTGAGTGGAGTCTCCACAGGGTTTTAACGACTAATTCATCAATGGTTAGTGTTAGAAGAAAATATAAAATCTGGATTTTAAAACCTGACAGCGTTTTTAAATCTTCGGACCCCCAAAAACTGGGACAGAATGATGAACTTTTCTCTCACAATTGTGAAGATATATATGTTTCATTGCATTTCATATGCATTTTCTGTAACAATCTTATTAAGATTTGATTAATATAATATACAATTTACCCATTTAAAATATACCAGTCAATAGTTGTTAATCTATTCAGAGATATGTGCCATCACTACATTTTAGGATATATCTGTCACCTCAGAAAGAAAAAGAAAACACATACCTTTTAGCTAAGGTATTTAGCCATCCCCACCCTATTCCCCATTCTCCATATTCGCCCCTCACCCAGCCCTAACCACCACTAATTTATTTTCCATCTCTATAGGTTTGCCTATTCTGGGCATTTCATATAATGGAGACTTAGAGTATGTGGTCTTTTGTAACTGACATTTTTAGTTTGGCATAATGTTTTCAAGCTCTTAGGTAGTGATCTAATACCCAGACTCTAATCACAGGAAGACCTCATAACATCTAATGACCAGAATGTAGTCACAAAGCACTCAACATTGGCTGTGCCTCAAACTTACCCTTGTGGCTTTTTCAAAATAAAGATGCCTTGGTCTAGCCCAGAATGTAGTGAGTCAGAATCCCTGGAGATGGGTCAGGTATGAGCCTCTTAAACTTGAAGATCTCCAGAATCCTACCCTTAAGGTGCCATTTGTAATTTTTTAAGCATAATGTAAGCAGCCTCTTCAGGATCAGCCTCACATGTAGTAACAACTTTGTGCCAAAGTCTCTTAAGCTAAAATGTGACAGTTACATAGAACGTAACCTATTAGCAGCTTTTAGTTTTATAATTTCAAATAGTTTATTGAATTCTCAAAAACCACCAGTAAAGAAAGCACTGAGGGAAGTTGGGAAGGTCTAAGTTTGGTAGAGCACAGGAGTTCACATATTAGAGAAAGTTGGAAAACTGATAATTTTATAAATTTTACCAAGAAACAGAAAGCCTTTGAAATTAGGGGATTTGGAGCAACCCCAAAGCAGACTTGGTTTCACTATTTTGCCTTGGGCTAGCCAAGCTCACTGCTTAGTATGGAGGAAGCAGATGCAAATGTAATAGTATTGATTTCCCAAAGGCAAAAATAGAGAGGTTGAAATTCAGTGATGGAGGACTGGGTCAGATGTTCTCTTTGTGTGGAGATTTTGGGATTTGACAGAGCTGTTGCTGAGCTGAGGATGTTTATCTCTGAAACAGAAATGATGGGTTACAAGGTCAAAAATTCTATCAATCAGATAAATTTGTGTGAAACAAATCTGTTTGATTGCTATTCTTTCTCCCCCTGGGTTGACCTGTTTAGTGTAATATAGGCACAGGTTGAATTACCAGTCATTTTAACACAATTGTATGCAACAACTGATCAAAACAGCATGTTACTAGTACCAAAACAGAGATATAGACCAATGAAACAGAACAGAGGCCTCGAAGGCAAGCCACACATCTACAACCATCTGATCTTTGACAAATCTCACAAAAACAAGCAATTGGGAAAGGATTCCCCCTTTAATAAGTGGTGCTGGGAAAACTGGCTAGCCATGTGCAGAAAGCAGAAACTGGACCCCTTCCTGACAACTTTCACTAAAATTAACTCCAGATGGATTAAAGACTTAAACATAAGACCTAACACCATAAAAACCCTAGAAGAAAACCTAGGCAATACCATTCAGGACATAGGCATAGGCAAAGACTTCATGACTGAAACACCAAAAGCATTGGCAACAAAAGCCAAAATAGACAAATGAAATCTAATTAAACTCCAGAGCTTCTGCACAGCAAAAGAAACAATCATTAGAGTGAACTGGTAACCAACAGAATGTCATCACTGGTCATTAGAGAAATCCAAATCAAAACTACATTGAGAGACCATCTCATGCCACTTAGAATGACGGTCATTAAAAAATCCAGAGACAACAGATGCTGGAGAGGATGTGGAGAAACAGGAACACTTTTACACTGTTGGTGGGAGTGTAAATTAGTTCAAACACTGTGGAAGACAGTGTGGCGATTCCTCAAGGACCTAGAAATAGAAATTCCGTTTGGCCCAGCAATCCCATTACTGGGTATATATCGAAAGGATTATAAATTATTCTATGATAAGGACACATGCACATGAATGTTCATTGCAGCACTGTTTACAGTAGCAAAGACTTCGAACCAACCCAAATGCCCATCGATGATAGACTGGACAGGGAAAATGTGGCACATATACACCATAGAATACTGTGTAGCCAAAAACACAATGAGTTCAAGTCCTTTGTAGGGACATGGATGAACCTGGATACTGTCATTCTCAGCAAGCTGACACAAGATCAGAAAATCAAACACTGCATGTTCTCACTCATAGGCAGGTGTTGAACAATGAGAACACATGGGCACAGGTAGGGGAGCATCACACACTGAGGTCTGTGGGGGAAACTAAGGGAGGGACAACAGGGGATGGGGAGTTGGGGAGGGATAACATGGGGAGAAATGCCAGATATAGGTGATGGGGAGGAAGGCAGCAAACCAAATTGCCGTGTATGTACCTATGCAACAATCCTGCATGTTCTTAAGATGCACCCCAAAACCTAAAAGGCAATAAAATATAAAAAATCAATCGAACTTATCTTCTGTGATGGGGAAATATAAAAGCCCTCCAACTAAGTTTATCTTTAAATATATGTGTTGTCATTTCATAGCCAGCCAGACCTTGCTGGTCTCAACTATTGAAAAATATCAAGTAAATTTCCCATATTTGGAAAAACCTCTTTTCTATCACTTCTGAATTAGTTTCCCATCCCCTCCTTTTTTAATCAAATTGCACAATAGGCTAGGCGTGGTGGCTCACACCTGTAATCCCAGCACTTTGGGAGGCTGAGGCCAGTGGATCACCTGAGGTCAGGAGTTAGAGACCAGCCTGGCCAACTTGGTGAAACCCCGTCTCTAGTAAAAATACAAAAATTAGCTGTGCATGGTAGTGGGTGCCTGTAATAACAGCTACTTGGGAGACTGAGGAAGGAGAATCACTTGAACCTGGGAGGCAGTGGTTGCAATGAGCTGAGATTGCACCATTGCACTCCAGCCTGGGCAACAAGAGTGAAACTCTGTTTCAAAACAACAACAACAACAACAAATTGCACAATAACTTTTTTTGTAAAAGTCTCTGGAAATGCATCCTTGATTACATCCCAGGAAAGCACTACTGAAAATCATTTCCTTGCTAGTAACATTTGGTGTTCTCTGGTTGTCCATCTGGTTAATCAATTAAAAAAAACACATTTGGAAGACAGCCTTGTTTGACTTTCCAATGTTTACCAAAATCTTCATTGAGTTCTTAATAAATGATTGCATTTCTGTACGAGAAGAATAATAAAATGTACAATGAGGTGTTTATCCAAGGACAAGGTGTTTATCCAATGTTTTAGGACAATCAGAAACTTTAAGTTTTGTTTAATATACTGCTGGAGGGTATCTGTTTAAATAAATAAAATCTAACTGTTCTTTCATCATTGACTGATATTCTAATATTGAAAGTTATGTAAAATCAGAAAAAAAATTTAAAAACACAACATATTTCTCAAACTAGACTTTTAACACAGCCATTTATGGAGATTGCTATTATTTCTTAGGGAAAATGTCATAAATATCCCATTGAGACAAAAGTATTCTCATGGAGCTTTAGCTCAGAGATGGAGTTTTGGCAATAAGTTTGTTTTTGTTTTTGTTTTACACTTTACATTGAATGCTTTTATTTCTTACACTAACAGAAAACATGATTCAGGATTTCTGCCATTCTTACTGGAAAGTAAACATTAGTGGAATGTTTTTTGGATGGTATAAGAGTCACAATGTGATGATTTGAAAGAGTGGCATCTTTTAATTTTACCAGGCTCAGTTCTGTGGGTTTTGGTGCATCATAATGATTGAATATTTGAAATCATCAGAGGGTCAGTAAGTCACTGGTTAATAACGTAGTGTGCATGAGGGGGTAACATACAGATATGCCATTTTTTATATATACATATATGTGTGTGTGTGTGTGTGTAAACAAAAAAAAAACCTTTTAATTTAAAACCCAACATTTAGTCGAAAAAGAAAGAACAATTTTTTTTCTTGTTTTACTGTTTTCAGTGACTACGAAGTTCTAACAAAATAAGATAATGTGGGGATTACACAATAATTGATTGGATAAAGAGTTTTTCTTTGCTTTGAGCCTTCACAGTCAGACTCCTCTGTTAACTGAAAGGTGCTTTCAGAGATAAAGTAATTAAAGTGCCATATTTGATTTAAAACAATAAAAAGGTTGAGGTATTTGCATATTGCTTCTATGGTGTTGCCTGATAAGTGTGAATAGTCTTTATCTGGTTTACTAATAACATTAATTTGACAAATTTGAAATAAAAATTTCAATAAATGTCCTAATGCTCTGCATGTTATGAATTATCCAGGTAATTACACCTGTTGTTTGTTTTGTCTGTAGCAATCAGGCCAACAGGCACTTTCTGAAAAGAAGAAAATCACTAATTTTTGAGTGACAACTAGCGAAGTTGGTTACATAATTAAGAGATCTTTTTCTCTTTAGTTTCCATTAATCATAACACAAATAGATTCTGAGAATTAATCTATGATTGGGCTTAGAAGTGAAATCAGGAAGGTTTTAAACATCACTTTAATTATCTTATTACTTGTATTTAGCAGTTATAAATTGTGGTTTCCCATGTCAAAACTCTTCTACAGATATATAACCGGTTAAACTGTATTGGCTCTCTCACTAGTATTTTCTTCTTAATTAGTAGATATTTTCAACATTACAAGTTCAGATATTTCTTGTACAGTTTTATATTTCTTCTCCTGAAAAATAAGACGACTTGGGAAATTGTTCCTGTTTGTCTGCATAAAAACAGTTGATTGGAGCTGGGTAGCAGACTCCAAATTTAGAAATGAAGAAACCTCCATTTTGCAATCATTTCTTCCACTCCCCTTTTAGATTAGGAGAAATAGATTAGAAGAAGCTAATCTATTTCTATTGTTTTGAGTTGAATTTTGTTCTATTGTATCTTATTTTGAAGAAATGTACTGTACAAATTAATAGTGTAAATTCTGGGACCAGATTTATTGAACTTAGCGGCCTAGATTCATTAATAGGTACCTCTGTTGACCCCGAATGTGATGCTTAATCTTTTTTAAAAATTTTATTTTACTTGAAGTTTCAGGATACGTGTGCAGAACATGCAAGTTTGTTACACAGGTAAATGTGTGCCATGGTGGTTTGCTGCACCTATCAACCAGTCACCTAGTCATTAAGCCACACATGCATTAGCTATTTGTCCTAATGCCCTGCTCCCTTATTAGACCTTAGTTTCCTCCTCTGTTAAATAACAGTGTCTGCAATAGGGATAAAGACAAGAATAACATTAATAATCTGCATGTTAGTGCTCAGTACAGAGCACATAGCAAGAGCTCAATCACTCTTACAGGTGCTTTACCTCCACAGCTATATCTTCAAAACCACTTGCCAGACAACACTATGCTATTTGCAGTAGAAAATATTAAAGTCTAAATATTAATTACAATTAAATGGTAGGCAGCATTGATTGATCAGTTACTATGTGTTAGCTACTTTTTTTGCTTAATTTTATAAATCCTGAGATTTGGCAAGTCCAAAATTATCAGGTTGGCCAGCAGGCTGGGCACTCAGGAAAGAGCCACAATTTTGGTCTGAAGGTGGTCTGCTGACAGAATTCCTTCTTCTTCCAGATAAGTCTGCTTTATTCAAAATTTACTATTTAAATTTTAATCACGTCTAAAATTGTCTTCACAAAAATATATGAAACAATTTTGACCAATTACCTGGATACTATGGCCTAGACAACTTGACACATTATATTAACCATAACACACTATGAGGTATATGCTTTAATTACCTCAATTTTTAAAATTTTTATTTTATTTCAAAATGGACACATTGTAATTTTACATGTTCTTTCTTTTTTTTTTTTTTTTTTGAGACGGAGTTTCGCTCTTGTTCCGCAGGCTGGAGTGCAATGGCACGATCTCGGCTCACTGCAACCTCCGCCTCCTGGGTCCAGGCAATTCTCCTGCCTCAGCCTCCTGAGTAGCTGGGATTACAGGCATGCGCCACCATGCCCAGCTAATTTTTGTATTTTTTTTTAGTAGAGACGGGGTTTCACCATGTTGACCAGGATGGTCTCGATCTCTTGACCTCGTGATCCACCCGCCTCAGCCTCCCAAAGTGCTGGGATTACAGGCTTGAGCCACCGCGCCCGTCCTTACATGTTCTTAAGGTACAAATTGATGTTTCAATATATCATTATATAGTATGTAATCATCAAATTAGGGTAGTTAACGTATCTATCACTTCATGCATGTCTCATTTCTTTGTTGTAAAAATTCAAAATCCTCTCTTCTAGCTATTTTATGACATATGTATCTTATTAACAATAATCACTCCACTTTTAAATAGAACACCAAAACTTGTTCTATTAAACTGTAACTTTGTATCCATTGACTATCCACTTCTCTTACTCCTCTTCTTCCTCCTTCATCTCTGATAACTGGGTTTCTACTCTCTGCTCTTACGTTACTGTTTTCTTTATATTTAACATATGAATGAGGTCATGCAGAATTTGTCTTTTTTGTGTGGGTTATTTCAATTAACATTACGTCCTCAAGGTTCATCCACGATTTCACAATGATACGATTTTATTCTTTTTTATGGCTATACCATTGTGTATATGTCGTATTTCCTTTATTTATCCACGTTGGACATTCAGGTTGATTCCATAGCTTGGCTATTGTGAATAGTGCTGCAGTAAACATGAGAGTGCAGATATTTCTTCAAAATACTAATTTCTGATATAAGAATAGCTACTCCTGCTCACTTTTGGTTTTCATTGGCATAATATATATTTTCTACCCCTTTACCTTAAATCTGTAAGAATTCTTATGTGTTAGGTATGTCTCTGGAAGACATCAGATATTTGCTTTGTGTTTTTTAAATTCAATCTGCCAATCTGTATCTTTCAAGTGGAGCATTTAGATCATTTACATTCAATGTTAATAATGAGATGTGAGGTACTGTTCTAGTCATTGTGTTGATTGTTACCTAATGACTTTGTTTTCTTCATTCTGTTATTATTTTATAAGCCCTGTAAATTTTATGCTTTCAGGAATTTTTATTCTGGTGGGTATCAATCTTTTGTTTCAAGATTTAGAACTCCTTTTTGTATTTCTTGTAGGGCTGGTTTGGTATTGACAAATTCCCTCAGCATTTGCTTTCTGAGTACGACTATATTTCTTCTTCATTTATGAAATTTAGTTTTGCTGGATACAAAATTCTTGGATAACAGTTATTCTGTTTAAGAACACTAAAGATAAGATCCCGATTCCTTCTCACTTGCAAGGTTTCTGCTGAGACATCTGCTATTAGTCCCCTAAGTTTTCTTTTATAGGTTAGCAGATGATTTTGCCTCATTACCCTTAGAATTCTTTCCTTCACATTGCCTTTAGATATTCTGATGACTACATACCTTGATAATGTTCATTTCCTTTGGATATATACCTGGTAGTGGTATTGAGAGATCACATGATGATTCAATTTTTAACTTTTTTGAGGAATCTTTATAATGTTTTTTATAATGGCTATACTAATTTACAATTTTACCAACAGTTTAGTGAGATTGTTTACATGTTTTCCAATACTGGTTTCCTTGTCTTTTTATAATAGTCATTCTAACCGGAGTGAGGTTGTATCTCATTGTGGTTTGCATTTCACTGATGATTAGTGATTTGAGCATTTTTTCACATACTTTTTGGCCGTTTGTATGCCTTCTTTTAAGAAATGTCTATTAAGATTCTTTACTCATTTTTAAATAATGCTATTAATTTTTTGCTCTTAAGTTCCTCATATATACTGTATATTAACCCTTTGTCAAAATAAATAGTTTGAAAATATTTTCTCCCATTCTATAGGTTGTCTCTTCACTCTGTCTTTTCTTCAGTTGTACGAAAGCTTTTTAGTTTGATGTAATCCCATTTGTCTACTTTTGCTTTAATTTGCTGTGTTTCTGACACCTTATTTTTAAAATCCTTGGCCAGTCAAATGACATGAAGCATTTCTCTCATGTTTTCTTTTAGTAGTTTCATTTTTTTGAATTTTACATTTAAATCTCAGATCCATTTTAAGTTGATTTTTGTATGTAGTGAGAGAGGAAAGTCAAGTCTTATTCTTCTGCATGTGGATATCTAATTTTCCCAGAACCATTTATTGAAGAGATTGTCTTTTTCTCAATATGTGTTCTTGGCATCTTTGTTGAAAATCAGTTGGCTGTAAGTGTGTTCAGTTATTTCTGGGCTGCCTATTCTATTTCATTGGCCTATATGTATTTTTATTCCAATATCAGGCTGTTTTGATTACTATAGTTTTGTAGTATATTTTGAAGTCAGAGAGTGTGATGCTTTCAGCTTTGTTTTGTTTTGTTTTGTTCAGGATTGCTTTGGCCATTTGGGGTCTTTTGAGGTTTTATACACAGTTCAGCATTCTTTTCTATTTTTGTGAAGAATGTCACTGGCATTTCGATGGTGATTACATTAAATCTGTGGGGTTACTTTGGGTAGTATGGCTATGTTTACAATATTGTTTTTTAATCCATAAACACAGAGTATTTTTTAATTTATTTGTGTCTTCTTCTATTTCTTTTATTAATGTTTTATAGTTTTCAGTGTAGAAATCTTTTATCTCTTTGGTTAGGTTATGTCTAGGTGTCTTTTTTGTAACTATTGTAAATGGAATTGTATTTTTTATTGTTTTAGAGAGTTAGCTATTAGCATATATAAATTTTACTGATTTTTCAATGTTTATTTTTATCCTACTATTTTACCGAATTTATTAATTAGTTCTAACAACTTTTGAGTAGAGTTCTTAGAGTTTTCTTTATATAAGATCATGCCATCTGCAAACAGGAGCAATTTGACTTCCTCCTATCCAGTTTGGATGCTTTTTATTTATTCCTCTTGCTTATTTGCTGTGGCTTCCAGTACTATATTCAATAGAAGAGGTGAAAGTGGGCATTTGTCTTGATCTGGATTTTAGAGAAAAGATCTTTTCAGCTTGTTTCAGAATGGTGTTAACTGTGGGTTTGTAAAATTTGGAGTTATTTGTATTGAGGTGCATGCCTTCTATGTCCAATTTGTTGAAAGTGTTCATCATGAAGCAATGTGAACTTTTGTCAAATGCTACTTTTACATTTATTGAAATGATTATATGGGTTTTGTCTTTCTGTTAATGTGGTGAATCATGTTTACTAATTTACATATGCGACACTATCCTTGCATCCTTGGGATAAGTTTCCCTTGATTGTAGTGAACAATCTTTTTAATGTGCTGTTGAATTCAGTTTGCTAGGTCCTTGTTGAGAATTTTTGTCTCTGTTTTTATCAGGGATATTTGTCTGTAGTTTTCTTTTTGTTGTTGTTATGTCCTTGTTTAGTTTTGGACAAGTTTTGGAGTCAGAGTAATGCTGGCCTCATATAGTGTGTTTGGAAGTACTTTTTCCTTTTCACTTATATGCACTAGTTTGAGGAAAATTGGAATTAGTTCTTTTTTAAATATTTGGTAGAATTTAGTAATGAAGCCATTAGGTCTGGGGCTTTTATTTGATGGAAGACTTTCTATTAGTGATTAGATTTTTTTCACTCATTATTGGCCTGTTCAGATTTTCTGTTCCTTCATAATTTGATCTTGGTAGGTTGTATACATACAGAAATGTATTCATTTCTTCTACATCATCAAACTTGTTGGTGTATATTTGTTCATAATAATTTCTTGTGATCCTTTGTATTCCTGTGGTATCAGTTGTAATGTCTCCAATTTCATCTCTGATTTTATTTATTTTTTCCTCAGTTAATCTAGCTAAAAGTGTGTTGATTTTATTTATCTTTTCAAAAGACCAACTCTATGTTTTATTATTCCAATATTAAATCTGGGGAAATTCAGACTTGGAAGCTTTAAGTTGCCAGTTCAGACGGCTCATTGAATGATATTGAATATATGATTTCAACCTATATCCAGCTTTTTGGAGCTTTAGTAAAGTAATACCTATTTACCCTCAGAAATAAAATCCATAATGTAAAGAATATCTATCCCTTTGTTAGCACAGATAAATAAAAATCTCAAAGTAAGAACAAAACCTGCTCTCTTTTCCTATATATATATATTTGTTATAGCTTATAAAGTCCCAGGCAGCAGTTGTAGTTGGATATTTTATTCTCTTCAGTAACTGTAGTCTGAGATGCATTCCCACAGAGTTAAAATTTTTCTTTAGCACATTAAACACCTCTGAAATTGGATTCATTCAACTCTGTCTCATGTATTATATTTTATCAGAGGAGTTAAACAGGATGCATAAGGCTTACAGCACCTACTACACCCACTACTTCCAATGTGGCAATCACCAATCTCCATACCAATTTTTGAATGGAGTAGTGTTTCTCCTGCCAAAAAAATTAGTCTCATAATATGACAAGCATTTTCATCCTGAACAATAATATTGCTATGAACCATAAACCATAATAGAGATTCATCTGTGAAAAAATTAAATATAAAGGAAATAAGGTAGAACAAAAGAAAAAGAACAAATCAGCCTTTTCAAGGTTTGAATCAATCTATGCCAGTTTTCCTAAGTGTAGGACCTGTGACCTTAAAGTTATTTAGGATTAATCTCTCATGATGAGTTTTATTGCAAAAAAATTACTCTCATATCCTAGAAGAAGGGAATCTATGTCTAATATCCTTTCTGTAAGGGGAAAATAAAACACACTGTATTTTTGGTGAATTGTAAAGTCAGCTACAGTTACCTCACTAATCATTACATTTTCCGGAGGGCTCTGTCTTCCCTTTACTCCTCTTTGTGTACATGTAAAACCTCCATTCTCGACTTTTCTTTTTTGTCCCTCTACATTCCTGACATTTCACTGTTGAATTAGGTGGTGACCCATTTTAGGAATACCACTGGTCTTAGTTCATTTTATGTTGTTTATAACAGAATATCTGAAACTGGGTAATATAGAAAGGAAAGAAATTTATTTCTTACAGTATGGAGGCTGATATATCTAAGATCAAGGGGCTGCATCTGGTCAGAGCCCTCTTGCTGGTAAGCATGCTCTACAGATTCCTAAAGCAGCACAGGGCGTCACATAGCAAGGGTGCTGAGCATCCATATGTGCTTACATGCTTGCACAGGTCTCTCTTCCTTTTCTAATAAAGCCACAAGTTCTACTCTCATAACCCACTAATCTTTTAACTTATTAATCTGCTAATTCACATATGGATTAATTCATTCATGAGTACAGAGCCTTCATGGTCCAATTACTTCTTAAAGACTCCACCTTTCAATAATGCCACATTGGAAGTTAAGTTTTCAAACATGAAACTTGGGAGACATTCAAACCATAGCACCACTTTAGCTTTTTCTTGTAGCCATGTGATCTAGATGGTAGCTAAAACTGTTTCATAAAAAAATTTATTGCAGTATCTGAAATTTTACATTCCACCAGGAGCCTTTCTTGAATAGTGAATTTTCTGGAATTACTGAAATATATTATTTTTTTCCAGCAGAGGAGCTTCTCACCTGCTTTGTACTAAATACTCGTTTTGTTTTTCAATTTCTAATCAATCTGAATATTGGTTAGTTCTTTTTTGGTCTTCATCAAATTTGAATTTTCATAACCATAGCCTTGTACGTTAGGTTATATGTGAATATTCTGAGTTTAAAAAAATGAGAAGGACTTCTTACAGAAAGAAGAAAAATCTCATAGTTGTTTGCATTGAATTAGCTTCTAGTAGGAAAGTACATTTAAAGAAACCATGCTCTTCTCTCTCCTTTAACTTTACCCTTTTTAAAGATCCACCTCCTAGTACAGTTGTATAGTAACCCAACCAATATATAGCAACATTCCTCAAGTTTTACAATAAAGAAGGTGGTAAGAGAGGGAGACAGTGAGAAACCAAATGCTTTCTAAATTCCTCCACTGGATAATACAGTCGTTAGCCCATAAATCACTGAAAGTCTGGAGCTTTTCCTGGATTCATAAAAAAGCTCAGTCAGGCACCTTACTTACTGTTGTAACACAGTTTATTTCTCAAACTTTGAGCATCTTCATCTCCATCTTTTAGAAAACAATCTCTTCTCTCTAAAAGTGAGGTGAATTTTGCCACCGATTATGTCTTTGATTCACATGATGAAGCTAAGTCTTTCACAGGAAAGGTAGTATGGGGTTTAGTCCATATATTCTAGATTGAAATTCTGGCACTGTTATGAACTGTTGTGTCCATGAGATCACCAACTTGGATTTCCTTTGGGAGAATTAGTGGATGTTATGCTTATCCTAATCTGCTTCCAGTTAATGAGTGAGCATGGCTGGGATACTGGTGCCTACCTATTCCTGCTTGACACTGAACTAGTCTCTTAGATACTTTTGGCTCAGGGACACCCTATCAACCTGGATAAGACTTTTCCCAGAATGTATAGGTCCACATATACCCTGTGATTCTTGCAACTCAATCTCCATTCATGCTTGCAGTTGCCATCCCTACATACTGCTTTGAAGAATCTCCCTGCTCAGTCCTGTTCATTTCTCCTCTGTCCTTCAGAGGCATTTCCCACCAATAAATCTCTTGAACATCTAATTCCATCTTGGTATTTGCTTATTTAAGAACCCAAACTGACACACTAGCTATGTAAACTTCTTCATGTTAACATCTCATTTATCAACACAGAAAGGGGTTGAATAATAGAAACAACCTCTATAAAGTTTGAGTATAAAATGTGAAAATGAATATACATATAGTGATAACAAAATGAATGCAAGACATCTCCTTTATAATTACGACACTTACTACCTTCTTTTATGTCCTCTTCCTCCTACTTTTTTCCTCCTCCTATTTCATCTCATCTTATTTTTCTTTTTTTGTTCTTTTTGTCATCATCATATCTGGAGAATACAGAGTTGTATGAAACAGGGGATTATCAAAGAATACAGTGTAGGGAAGAAAGGATAATATTTGGAAAACACAAGGAGTTAGGCCTAGGGGTGAAAGTAATAATAATAATTGGTAAATATATTGAAAACTCATGATAGCACAAGTATTATAATAGTGAGGTACTTAAAAGTATTATAACCATTTAATTTCCACAACAACCTATAGTATAGGTATTCATATTTTTATTTTATTAAGAGAAAGTCAGATACAAAATCAGAGAAGTTAAGTGAGTTCCTCATGAACACACTGCTGTGAAATGATGTAGCACAATTTGAATCCGTGTTCTGCTGACTGTGATGCCTATGCCTTTTATACATGTATATGACTAATTGTTAAGTAGAAAAGTAGACAAATAGCTGAAGGGAGAAGAGAGGCAAAAGACATTAAGGAAGGGTATAAGAAAGGAGAAATAGGCCAGACATGGTGGCTCACACCTGCAATCCCAGCACTCTGGGAGGCCAAGAAGGGCAGATCACGAGGTCAGGAGACGGAGATGATCTTGCCTAACATGGTGAAACGTTGTCTCTACTAAAAATACAAAAAATTAGCCAGGCATGGTGTTACATGCCTGTAGTCCCAGCTACTCCAGAGGCTGAGGAAGGAGAATTGCTTGAACTCGGGAGGTGGAGGTTGCAGTGAGCCAAGATTGCCCCACTGCACTCTAGCCCGGTGTCAGGGCAAGACTCCATCTCAAAAAAAAAAAAAAAAAAAAAAAAAGAAGTAAGAAAACAGGAATTTGTCACAGGTTGACACAAAAGAAATGGTCAAGGGTGGCAGAAAGTAGAAAGAAAAATGTTCATCTGTGGCCAAAATTGTTTTTTTTTTTTTAATTTTCCATTTTACCTGGAAGTGATATATTGATGAGTGCTTCTGAATCATTTCTCAAATTCCAGTGAGATGATGAGGATCCTTGAATGGTAGGACGTTGTTACTATCTTTCCTTTTTTCTCTTCAAATCTATAGATTATTGATACCTGGTATTGTCCTTAAGGAGGTCAGTTGTATGACCATCACAACAATATTACTACCACTATGGGCAACAAAAAGATGTCACGCAACAGAGAAATTTAGTCTTACAGATGTCAAATATAGGAAACAAATCCAACCCAAGAAGCTTAGTATTTAGTAAAAATCCATGACTTCTAAATATATCTTTGTTTATGGGTGTTTTAGAGAGAGTTTGTGCTAGGAGAGAGTGCCAGAAAATGGCTTTAAAAAAATAACTTTTAAACATAAAGTGTCCTCCATGCTACTGAAAGTGTGTTGTGTGCTTCCTCCATGAATGTTTTTATGCTTACATCAGTGACTTTTAAAGGTATTTCAAAGCAGAAAGTCTTACATGAATGCCAGGCTATAAATCACATAAAAGTGGGAGATACTCTTGCTTTCTGCCAGCCTTCTTGCATAACCTCTGAGTCAAGTAATCAGGATCACTGACAATTTGCATAATGTGGTAGGGAATTGCTATCCTTAGTTACATCATCACAGAAATTATGGCTAGTGATCATGTGACCATCACAGAACATACAGATAGTCATATGTTATGTGGGATGCATTCCCACATAACATATTTGAATACGAATCCAGGCTTTCAAACCCTAAAACTCTAGGAAAAACACTCATTCAGAATTTTGGGCTACAAAGGGAATATTTACTGACCAAGTGATGTAATTGGGAAAAAATGGAGTGGGGGAAATTTTGTCAATACATTCTGATCAGAGTAAGGATGGGATAGGGAAGTTGGTGCTGGTTGCAGGCTCCTCTTTTCTGTCTATTGGGATTAATTCCAAGGAAGAACACAGGAAAGCAACAATTGATTAGGTAAGGGATAAGGTTGATCTGTTAGGGCAACATTTTTAGAGCCATTTCCTATAGCACAGACAGCAAGACTTTTTTGTTTCTGTTGTATTTTCTACATATACATATGTTTCCTCATAAACAGATTTTGTGTGTGTGTGAAAGACTGTTTATAGCAGGCTTGTTTAAAATAGGCAAAAACTGGATACAACCCAAATGTGTATTAAAAGGAGAACAGGTAAACAAATTATGATATATTCATACATGGAAAACTATAAAGCAATAAAAGTAAGGAATGACAGATAGGTACAAAAACATTTAAATCTTAAAAACAGTATGTTATGCAAAAAAGAGTACATATCGTATGATTCTATTTACATGAAGTCCAATAAGATATAAAAATGATATGTAGTAAAGAAATCAGAAAGTGGTTGCCTGAGTTTGGGGTAGTTATTTGATTGGAAAAGGACATTAAGATATTTTGAGGGTGACAGATATGGTCCGTATTTTGGATCTGTGTGTGTGTGGCAGTCACATGGGTGGGTAATATAATTATCAAAGCTCATTCAACTGAATACCTTAATTCTGTGTGCTTTATGATACGTTAATAATTTAAAACAATTGCACCTATGTTTTGGATTTGTTTATTTGTCCCTTTTGTCTGTCCGTTTTCTCTTTTGACATTTCCAAGCTTTGCTGGTTGGTATATACCCATTTAGGGTTTCTCCTCCTCCCGATTATTCTATTTTCCTTTAAAGGGCGTGATATATTTTTTCTTTTCTTCTTTGGCAGGCAGTTATTCATAAATCCTCTTGACCTTTTGAGGCTTGATTTTAGGGCTTTTTTCGGTTTTGTCTCATATCCTTGGTCATAGCTTTCAATGTAGGAGGTAGTCCTACATTGGAAGCTGTGTTCTTTTGGGGTCTCTGCTGAGTGGCAAATGTTCACAGTGATGTTTCTGCACCCTCGCTGGTAAGAACATTAACATCTGTTTGCACTGTCTCACCCTGGGGCTCTCCATTCTTCCCTTTGATCCACAGCAGTTGTCTCTCTCAGGCATGGTAGAGCCTTGCTCTCCGAACACATGGCCCTGCTCTCAGCCAAAAACCTGATGTGAACCCAAACACAGATTTCTGGGCCATTGGAAATTGTGCTTTCACTACACTGTTTTACAAGCAGTGTTTACAAGTCTGTGTTACCAAGCAATCAATGATCTCACTGGCTCATGCATGTAGAGGCCAATACTATGGCACAAGCTTTTGAGAAAAGAAAAGCTTTATTGCAAGTCAACTAGTAAGGTGACAGAAAGAAGTGTTCAAATCTGTCTCCCCAAGCTGGAGTTCAGTCAGGTCTTATAAGCACAGGGTGATGAGGTGTGACCTGACTGGAGCATGCAATGAGGTGTTGCTGGGAGGTGATAATCTGCCTGGATCTTGCCATGGGGTTGCACTAGAGCTCCGTCTGATCTGATCCTGGACCTTGTCATGCAGTGTCTGCTGCTTAATTCAGTCCCCACTCCTCAGTGTAAACACTTAGCTTCCTCCCTGTGGTCTCACACTTGGTTCAACTGGGCATGTTGAAGTTACTTGACCTTCAACCTGGGGGTCCGTGGCAACTGAAACAAAACTCACAACTTCGTTGCACAAAAGTTGATCCAGATTGATCTGGTACCGTTACATCGATGTAGACACAAACTCCAATCTCCAAACTCCAGTTTCTTTCAAGCTCAGCTCGTCCACATCTGTGCCTGGATTCTACCTTTCTGTGAAAGGTACAGAGAGTGCTCTCAGGCATAAAACTAGGTCAAAGCTGGAGCCAATTTAGTGTGTTTCCCTTCTCTCAACAGGCTGCCAGTTCAGTTCTTGAAATGGTTGCTTAATATATTATTGGCCAGTTTTAGAGCTGTTTTCTCAGGAGAGTAAATTGGTATCGGTTTGTTGTGGTTGTTAGCAAGTCTCACTATCATTGAAATTTAACTTTTTATTATTTATTTATTTATTTTAAATTAGGTACATACTATATCTGGCATTTCTCCCCATGTTATCCCTTCCCACCCTCCCCTCCCTCCCCACCCCCCACTGTCTCTCCCCTGCACCCCCCCAACCATCCCCTGTGTGTGATGCTCCTCTCCCTGAGTCCACATATTCTTGTTGTTCAACACCCACCTATGAGTGAGAACATACGGTGCTTGGCTTTCTGTTCTTGGGTCAGTTTGCTGAGAATGATGGTTTCCAGATTCACCCAAGTCCCTACAAAGGACACGAACTCATCGTTTTTTATGGTTGCGTAGTATTCTGTGGTGTATACGTACCACATTTTCTTTGTCCAGTCTATCATTGATGGGCATTTGGGTTGTCCAGTCTATCATTGATGGGCATTGTACACAGGGCTGCAATGAACGTATGTGTGCATGTATCTTTATAGTAGAACGATTTATAGTTTTTTTTGGGTACATACCCAATAGTGGGATTGCTGGGTCAAATGGAATTTCTATTTCTAGATCCTTGAGAAATCAGCACACTGTCTTCCACAATGGTTGAACTAATTTACACTCCCACCACTGTGTAAAAGCATTCCTATTTCTCCACATCCTCTCCAGCATCTGTTGTCTTTGGATTTTTTAATGAATGCCATTCTAACTGGCGTGAGATGATATCTCAATGTGGTTTTGATTTGCATTTCTCTAATGACCAGGGATGATGAGCATTTTTTCGTATGTTTGTTGGCCTCATATATGTCCTCTTTTGAAAAGCGTCTGTTCATATCCTTTGCCCACTTTTGAATGGGGTGTTTTTTTCTTGTATATCTGTTTTATTTCTTTGTAGATTCTGGATATTAGCCCTTTGTCAGATGGGTAGATTGCAAAATTTTTTTCCCATTTTGTTGGTTGCCAATTCACTCTAATGATGGTTTGTTTTGCTGTACAGAAGCTCTGGAGTTGAATTAGATCCCATTTGTCTATCCTGGTTTTTATTGTCATTGCTTTTTGTGTTTTAGTCATGAAGTCCTTGCCTGTACCTTTGTCTTGGATGGTTTTGCCTACGTTTTCTTCTAGTGTTTTTATGGTATTAGGTATTATGTTTAAATCTTTGATCCAACTGGAGTTAATTTTAGTGTAAGGTGACAAGCAGGGGTCCAGTTTCTGCTTTCTGCACATTGCTAGCCAGGTTTCCCAACACCATTTATTAAACATGGAGTTCTTTCCCCATTGCTTGTTTTTGCCAGGTTTGTCAAGATCAGATGGTTGTAGGTGTGTGGTGTTTCTTCTGGGGTCTCTGTTCAGTTCCATTGGTCTGTTGTCTCTGTTTTGGTACCAGTACCATGCTGTTTTGATTACTTTAGCCTTGTAGTATAGTTTGAAGTCTGGCAGTGTGATGCCTCCAGCTTTGTTCTTTTTGCTTAGGATTGTCTTGGCTATGCGAGGTCTCTTGCGATTCCATATGAAGTTTAAAGTGTTTTTTTCCAGTTCTGTGAAGGTCATCGGTAGCTTGATGGAGATAGCATTGAATCTATAGATTACTTTGGGCAGTATGGCCATTTTCACGATATTGATTCTTCCTAATTATGAGCATGGAATGTTTCTCCATCTGTTTGTGTCCTCTCTTATTTTGTTGAGCAGTGGTTTGTAGTTCTCCTTGAAGAGGTCCTTTACATCCTTTGTTAGTTGTATTCCTAGGTATTTTATTCTCTTTGTAGCAATTGTGAATGGGTGTTCGCTCTTGATTTGGCTCTCTGTTTGTCTGTTATTGGTATATAGGAATGCTTGTGATTTTTGCTCATTGATTTTGTATCCTGAGACTTTGCTCAAGTTTCTTATCAGTTTCAGAAGATTTGGGGCTGAGATAATGGGATCTTCTAGATATACAATCATGTCATCTGCAAATAGAGACAGTTTGACTTCCTCCTTTCCTAATCAAATACACTTTATTTCTTTCTCTTGCCTGATTGCTTTGCCTAGAGCTTCCAATACTATGTTGAATAGGAGTGGTGAGAGAGGGCATCCTTGTCTAATGCCTGCTTTCAAAGGGAATTCTTCCAGCTTTTGCCCATTAAGTATGATATTGGCTGTAGGTTTGTCATATATAGTTTTTATCATTTTATGATACATTCCATCAATATCTTGTTTATTCAGAGTCTTTAGCATGAAGAGCTGTTGAATTTTATCAAAGGCGTTCTCTGCATCTATTGAGATAATCGTGTGGTTTTTGTCTTTGGTTCCATTTATGTGATGGATTACATTTATGGATTTGCATATGTTGAACCAGACTTGCATCCCCAGGATGAAGCCTACTTGGTCATGATGGATAAGATTCTTGTTGTGCTGTTGCAATCTGTTTGCCAGTATTTTATTGAAGATTTTTGTGTCAGTGTTCATCATGGATATTGGCCTGAAGTTTTCTTTTTTAGTTGAGTCTCTGCCTGGTTTTGGTATCAAGATGATGTTGGTCTTATAAAATGAATTAGGGAGAATTTCCTCCTTTTTATTGTTTGATACAGTTTCAGAAGGAATGGAACAAGCTCCTCTTTGTACATCTGGTAGAATTTGGCTGTGAACCCGTCTGGACCTGGACTTTTTTTGGTTGGTAGGCTATTGATTGCTGCCTCTACTTCAGCCCTTGTTATTGGTCTATTCAGGGTTTCAGCTTCCTCCTGGTTTAGCTTTGGTAAAGTATAAGTGTCTAGGAATTTATCCATTTCTTCCTGGTTTACTGGTTTATGTGAGTAGAGCTGTTTGTAGTAATCTCTGATGGTAGTTTGTATTTCTGTGGGATCAGTGGTGATATCCCCTTTATTGTTTTTTATTGCGTCTATTTGATTCTTCTCCCTTTTCTATTAATCTGGCTAGCAGTCTATTTTGTTGATCTTTTCAAAAAACCAGCTCCTGGATTTATTGATTTTTTGAAGGATTTTTTGTGTCTCTATCTCCTTCAGCTCTGCTCTGATCTTAGTTATCTCTTATCTTCTGCTAGCTTTTGAGTTTTTTTGATCTTGCTTCTCTAGTTCTTTCAATTTTGATGATAGGGTGTCAATTTTAGATCTTTCCTCTCTTCTCTGGTGGGCATTTATTGCTATAAATTTCCCACTCAATACCACTTTAAAGGTGTCCCAGAGATTCTGGTAAGTTGTGTTTTTATTCTCGTTGGCTTCAAAGAACATCTTTATTTGTGCCTTCATTTCATTGTTTATCCACTCAACATTCAGAAGCAAGTTGTTCAGTTTCCAAGTGGTCATGCGGGTTTGAGTGTGTTTCTTGATCCTGAGTTCTAGTCTGATTGTGCTGTGGTCTGATAGACTGTTATGATTTCTGTTCTTTTGCATTTGCTGAGGAGTGATTTGCTTCCAATGATGTGGTCAATTTTAGAGTAAGTGCAATGTGGTGCTGAGGAAAATGTATATTCTGTAGATTTGGGGTGAAGCATTCTGTTTATGTCTGTTAGATCCGCTTGGTCCAGCTCTGCATTCAAGTCCTGGATATGCTTGTTAATTTTCTGTCTCATTGATCTTTCTAATATTGACAGTGGAGTATTGAAGTCCCCCACTATTATTGTGTGGGAGTCTAAATCTCATTTTAGGTCATTAAGAACTTGCTTTATGTATCTGGGTGCTCCTGTGTTGGAGGCGTATATATTTAGGATAGTTAGCTCTTCCTGTTGGATTGATCCTTTTACCATTATGTAATGTCCTTCTTTGTCTCTTTTGATCTTTGTTGGCTTGAAGTTCATTTTATCAGAGACTAGGATTTCAACCCCTGCTTTTTTTGTTCTCCATTTGCTTGGTAAATCTTCTCCTGTCCCTTTATTTTGAGACTATGTGTGTCTTTGTATGTGAGTTGGGTTTCTTGAATACAGCACACTGATGGGTTCTGACTTTGTATCCAGTTTGCCAGTCTGTATCTTTGGATAGGGGTGTTTAGGCCATTTATATTCAATGTTAATATTGTTATGTGTGAATTTGATCCTTCCATTTTGTTACTGGCTGGTATTCTTTCTCATTAGTTGATTCATTTTCTTCATTGCATTTTTGGTTTTTGCCAACCGGTTTGCTTTTGCAGTGACTGGTACTTGTTCCTTTCCATGCTTAGTGTTTCTTCCAGGAGCTTTTGTAGGGCAGGTCTGGGGATGACAAAATCTCTCAATAATTGCTTGTCCATAAAGGATTTTATTTCTCCTTCACTTATGAAGCTTAGTTTTACTGGATATGAGATACTGGGTTGAAAGTTCTTTTAAGGATGTTGAATATTGGCCCCCACTCTCTTCTGGCTTGTAGAGTTTCTGCCGAGAGATCTGCAGTGAGTCTAATTGGCTTCCCTCTGTGGGCCACCTGACCTTTCTCTCTGGCTGCCCTTAGCATTTTTTCCTTCATTTCGACCCTGGTGAATCTGACAATTATGTGCCTTGGGGTTGCTCTTCTTGAGGAATATCTTTGTGGAGTTCTCTGTATTTCTCGAATTTGAAATTTGGACTGACTTGCTAGGCCTGGGAAGTTGTCCTGGATAATATCCTGGAGTGTGTTTTTCAGCTTGGATTCATTCTCCCCGTCATATTCAGGTACACCGATCAAGCGTAGATTAGGTTTTTTCACATAATCCCATATTTCTTGGAGGCTTTGTTCATTTCTTTTCACTCTTTTTTCTCTTGTATTGCCTTCTCTTTTTTATTTCATTGAGTTAATCTTTAATCTCTAATATCCTTTCTTCTGCTTGATCAATTTGGCTATTACAACTTGTGTTTGCTTCACGTAATTCTTGTGCTGTATTCTTCAACTCCATCAAGTCGTTTATGTTGTTCTCTAAGCTGGTTATTCTAGTTAGCATTTCGTCTAACCTTTTTCCAAGGTTTTTGGTTTCTTTGCACTGAGTTAAAACATCTTCCTTTAACTCTGAAAAGTTTGTTATTATCCATCTTCTGAATACTGTTTCCATCAATTCTTCACACTCTTTCTCAGTCAAGTTGAGATACTGTGTTGTTGAGGAGTTGTGATCCCTTGAAGGAGAAGAGGTGTTCTGGTCTTTGGTGGTTTCACCTTTTTTGTGCTGGTTTTTTCCCCATCTTTGTGGATTTACCTAGCTGTGGTGTCAGAAAGCTGCTTGATGAGGTCGCTTGTCTGCCTGTGGGGGCGCTACTGGGTTTCTAGGGACTCCTTCAGGTAACTACGGAAGCTTCCTGTGTCTTTTTTGTTTATGCAGGGAGATTAGGCCTGCCTCTTCCGCTGACCTGTAGGCACTGCTGGGTGTTCAAGAACACCGTCCCCTTGCTAGGTAGGCTTCTTGTGTTTTTTTAAAAAACATGTGGCCCAGTCCCACCCTTCTAGTGGTGGGTTGTGCCCTTCCTCCACTGGGTTGGATCATTCAGGGTTCATCTCAGACTGTGGCATTGGCTATGCAACCCACTAGAGTCAGAGTTTCAGCCCTCTGAGGTTTGTGGGGGAGGTTAGGGACCCACCCAGCCACACCAGGCAGTCTCCCCCTTTCAGCTTTCTCTCTCTCCAGTCTTAGGATAGGAGCCACCCAGCTGCTCCCACTTACAGCTCCCCCTCTCTCCGGGCACAGGGAGAGGGTGATAGCTCAGTCTGCAGACTCTTATTCAACTCTGTACTTGTAATTCCCAACACTTGACTGGCAAAGATCCCCTGTTCTGTGTATTGCTCAGGCTTTGGGGGAAGCACTGTATCTGGACCAGAGCGCCAGAGGTAGAAACTCTGACTTGCCAGTCAGATGCCCTTTCTGGGTGAAGCAGAACCCCTCCCCACCTTGGTCTGCCCTGAGTGGGCTTTGCTTACCCTTGGACTAGACCCATTAAAATGCACCTGGGACCTTGGTTGGAGCTAGGAGATCTCCGGGTTTCTGCGTCTCCCTCGCTGGGTGTTGTGTGCTGGAGTTGTGTCTAATCCACCATCTTGTATCCTCCCCAACAGATTATTTTTTACCCTTAATTATGGCTAGGGAAATTTCTAGAGTACCCTAACTTCCTAGGACTTTGACATACTTTCTTATGTATTTTCTCTACTGGCTCTCATTTATAAATGGTATCATCAGTACAATGTAATTCTTGGCTTTGGACTGGTCTTTATAGAAACCAAAACTCTTCAAATGAAGACAGGGTAATGAACAACCAAAGACTTAACTATCCCTATGTACAGTGCTTTCTTTGCTTTTTCTAATCTTCATGTGGCTATTTATTTTTATACATTTTTCTCCCAACTTGATTGTGAGCCCCACAAGATAGGGGCCTCATCTATATTTGTCACTATTTACTATTTATCATCTGCTCTCCTCCCCAACCCCTGGTCTAGAGTGTAAGTTCCATGAAAGTGGGAATCTTTTCGCTTTGTTCATTTTTTTTTACACCCCTGCCTCAGCTTCTCATATATTGCATGCAAATGTTTGATGAATACATGATAAGATACCAGAGCTGTTTTTCATATTATTTATGCTAATCCAGAAAATTGCAGAAGTTTACATCTATCGGTCATTTATTTTATCATATTTCTGAATGTGCCTCTATAAAGATAGTTCCTTTGTCTCTGAAAAGATTTTCTCATGTGTTCTATTTTAACTGTAAATATATGAAGCTAAACCTGATCAACTTCCTCTTGTAGTATTCAGGGTTGCGTGATCCTTCCATGTTTAGTTCATGTTGATGTTTTACAGGTTGTCATCCAGGGACTGAAATCTAAAGTACTGAAATCAAAATTTTTTTAAGAAATACTGTGACAGACTAGCAGTGAGTGATGATGTTCATATACTGTGAAAATAATTTCATTGCTTTTCCTTGCAGTTTTTCTTCTGTTGTCTTCATATTTGGTTGAATGTAAAAATAGGATTAGTTATATTCCTCTCCCTCCTTCCAAGTCACGCAATCTTAAATGTTTCTTTCAAACAGAGACTAATTACATTTTAATGGAGACAATGGATGGTAGTATTAATTAGCCTGCTCATCAATGAAGGAGCTTCTCTTTTTCACAAAGGCTAGATGCAATGATAAAATGCAAATCTTCAGTGGAGGTTTTCACTTAGCATACAGGACGTCTGCTGTCCTTTCGCTTTACTTTCCTGGATTTATGCTTAGGTTTGTTGTTGGTGGTATTTTGTTTTAACATAGGCTATGTATCCCATTTTGTCCCCGTGTCTTGCTAGTGGAATCAGAGATGCATGCTCTACTCTTAAGTGAAATTTAATTGTTTATTATTTTGTAGACAAGTTATACTTTTCCTCATTTTATTTCTCGTAAGGACTTAATGAAATTTACCCAGAAGAGGGGCTCAATGAACGTTAATGAATGAGTTAGAAGCTTGGAAAGCATCACATTAACTCCAGGATGCTAACTAGCTGCCTGGGGTGCTGTGATTAGATCAACTGCTGAATATCAGGGTCCACTGTATCCCTAGAGAGATCCTTTATCCTTCAGTTGCTGAATGGTGGTAGCATCTTTTCCTGTATTGCAAGGACACCATATAAAAGTGACATTGCCAAAACCATCCTAAAAAAAATCTTAGTATTTGAAAGGCTTTTCTAATGTGTGGATTTCATAATGATTTTTTTTTTTTCCTGCAGTAGCCACTAGTGTTTGTGAAGGAAACATTAACTAGCATGGCAGAATTTGACCAGGATTCTGCTTACTGGTCCTCAGTGTTCTCATATGCAAAATGAGAGCGTGGCTAACAGGATTCCTAAGATTCCTTCTGGCTATAATATTCTAGGATTTTATTATTGAAATTTGATAAATTCTGTTATATCACCAAATTTTAACACATTGCAAAGGATTAGGCAAGCAGAGATTGAAAAAACTGAACTATATAAGTTAAGAGCATCCAGCCTCCTGAAGTATAAGAAGAAAAAAAGTAAGTGGGTAGATGCAGTATATGACAAAGAAGAGATTATCTTCTTTATTGCATGTTAAAGTTATTTTATCACAAAACTGTCATTGCATAAAATGAGTGAAAATAAGAACATATATGTGCTCAGAGCTAGAGAATCTGATAGATTAAATAATTATTTTCCCAGCTGATCATTTATTGTCTAGAAGACTGTTAGGTTGCTTTATAAAATGACAAAACTCAAAAACTCCTTTCAAATAAGTATCTTTGACTAAATTTTTTCAATTTGGCAGAGATATTTCTTCCAGATCAAAATTTAACTTATATTTTTATTAAAAATAAAAATTTACTATAGTGATATGTATTTCCTTTGAGCATTCAGAATTGAAGAGCATCAAGGAAACTGTAAATAGAATAATTTATTATTCTACCTTCTAGACATAAATAACATTATTTCAATGCATAGTTCTCTGGATTATATTGTTCTTTAATAAAAATGAGAGCTTATTGTACAGTATTTTTATACATGTAGTTTTATAACTTTTTCATTCACTAAGTTATACATTTTTCATGTCATTACATATCTTTCAAGTATGATATTTTTATTGGCTAGATAGGTAGGATTTACCAAAAATTCATTGAAATTACTTTTCGTTTTTTGAATATAATTGATTATAATTTATCGTGTGTTTTAATGATTTCTTACTAATGAGTAAGACAATAAATACATAAGAAGTCCTTTTTATCTTCCAGGCACTCTGCTAGATGGTTGATATTGATCTTTGCATGAGGCTGTACTGTCCTTTCCTAATGGAGCACACATTCTATAAGAGCAAGACAACAAAAAACAAATTAAGAGACAGGATAATAAAATAATTCACAGCTATGATAGTGACTCAGAGGATTTATTACCACATTGAAGACAGACTCTATCTGACAGAGAAAAACAGTAAGTTGTGGGGACTTAGTTCAGATTGTTATTAGCTATCATCTCATTTCTCAGAAATTTTGTTTTCAATAAATAGTACTGGGTCAATAATAGTAAACACTAAAATAAACTTCTGATGTATTAAAGAGTTGAAAGGGAAGTGGAAACTTTCTCCCCATTTCAACTCTTTAATATATCAGGAATTTGTTATAAATTTAGGGGGAAAATACAAATGATCAGATATAGTCTGGAAAAAATACATATGAGTAGTTTTCTATCTCTCGGAGAAGGAGATTCAAGGAGTAAAGGCAATAGAGGTTATGTGTCTACATATACACATACACATATACTTCTGCCTAAAAATTTTAATCTATAAATTGAAAATATCAAGATAGGATAAACATTTTCAAGAAATGGCCAATGAGCCAATGATTATTATTCAAAATACATAAAGGCTGTTATAATTTAATAATAAAATGTTTTTCTTTCAGTAGAAAAATAGCAAAGATTGTTAAAATATATTAACCAAGGAAACACAAATAGCCAATGAATCGAAGGTTAATTTTACATCACTAACTTTATCTTTTAATTACATACTAAGATGTTAAAAAAACTACAAATATTTAATAATATTACACAGTGTTGACAAAGTTGTGGAGAAACAAATGCTCTTAAGGCTCTTGGCAAGATTATAAATTTGTAGAAATTTTTCAGAAAGGCATTTTGTTAGTTTATATGGAAAGCTGCAAAATGAATATAATTTTTGACATTGAAAACAATTAGTTATTCAATCAGGGAACACATCATACACACAAAAATAGTTAAGCAAGTTAGTAAATAAATGTGGTAAAATATTAATAGGAGCTGTCTTGAATATCAGGAGAATAGGTCATATTTATTTTTTCTTAAATATTTCTATTTATTTTTAAATGTATTTTTACATATATTTTTCTATAATTAGAAAACATCAAAAATGTTAAGCTTAATGAAATTTATCATTGTCCCCACATTGTTTAAATGTAATAAAATCATAAGTAAATCTTCATTTTTCCTGTTAAATTTGGAAATAAGGACAAAAAGAAAATTTGGACTCCACATTGTACGAGTTGGGTTTCTGAAGATGTTGAAACTTAGGATCACTTGGATGTCTCAAAGGATGGCTTTACCTAATGTTATAGAAGATTAACCATATAAGCATTATAATTCCACCTTTAGAGACATGTGAATGAAGATTTTTCAATGTAGACTTGACATGCGGTTTATTTTATTGGCTTTTATCTGAGATCTTGCTTATTATCTGGAGTATTATATGTCTCAAATTTGAATACAGTAAGTTTATTTCCCAAAATAATGGATTTATTAACTTCTTGAATTGCCAATTTAGGTTTCAAATGAAGAAGAGAGAAATGTGTTTACCTTAAGTGCATTTAAAAGTATTCATTTACTTATTTATAAGAAATTATTCTTCAACAGGCCACTCTAATACTTTTGATCATTATAGGCACAGTCTACTAGAAATAATTTAAGATTAAATATAATAAGTTATTGACCTTGTCTGACTGTTGGTCAGGAAATGATTGCAGATTTAGTGTATTAGTGAAATTTAAAATATTTTCATTTTGTGTGTGCGTATGTGTGTATCTGGAGATTTTAACAGATCAGATGACAATTTCTAATATGTTTTATACTACTTTAAAAACATACATTGTAGTCTAATATTTTTAAAGACTTGTTTGCATGTTTTTCCAGTATAGAAAATTCTCATTTAATTCTCAGCATAGGCCCATGAGTTAAGTTGTTACTATTCTTAGTTTACAAACACGGACACTAAGACACTGTAGGTTAAATAGCATTTCCAATATCTTGCAGTAAATGAGATATTAATGACTCCATAACCCATGCTTCTACTTATCACAAGGTACTACCTTCCATATACTGGCATAATTTTAACAGTGGAATTAGCTTAAGTGGAGGAGGGAGATGGTAAGTGCACTCCAAAGAGAAGAAAATGCATATCCCAAGGCAGTATGGTGGGAGAGCAAGTTGGAAGTAACGATACATTATTTAAGAAACTTGGAGTGTTGGACATGTGTATGATATCATGTAGAGGTTAAGGATGGTGTGAGATGGTCACGTGTGTAAGGCATTAGAATGAGGTTCCTGTATGTCACAGCAAGCCACGGGTTAGCAGATACATATTCCATGTATTAATTTTTTATCCACTAGATCTATAAAAATTGAGTAAATTTCAGTAATCTACAATATTATGCTTTTCTTTGTGTGGCCTAAGATGTATGCTTTTATTGATGCTATATTATTGGTAGAATATGATTTATCAGGTTTTGTAATGATAAGTAAATGGTGTTTTTGTCTGCTTTGCCATATTTATCTTGAGTTGGGCCATGTCTGATATTAATATAACCAATCCAGCTTTATTTTGTTTAACATTTGCCCAATAAGGTACCTAACTTCCTCCCACCTATCAAAGTCCTATTTAATATTTTCCCCTTAGAGCTTCACTTGGAGATCTACCTACTGCATGGTGCTTTACCTTCTTTTCCTTCCCCAGAAAGGGAGCAATGGGAGTTTTAGGAGATCATGATGAAGAACATAACTTAGCTGGTTTTTGAACAGTGATAAATGGTGAACTTGACGTCTGCTTTTTCTTCTGTAGCTGTACTAAAATGCCTGTAGTCAGAGGAGTAGTCTATTCCTGAAGTGGTTAAGATAAAGTTTTGGATTATTTTCTGACAACACTAATACAATTAGAAAATAATAATAAAAATAACTTTAAAAATCCAAAACTATCTATCTATGTATCTATCTATCATCTATCAATCTATCTGTAATCTATTGGTACTCTAATTCTCATTGGCCATGAAAACATAAGACAATCTTGAAATAAAAGTAATGAAAGTATCTCACAATCAAAGTCCAAAAGCCACAGCTAAAGCTATGCATGGAAAAAACATCTCAAAGTTTCAAACACATTATTTTAAACTAGGAAGAAAAAAAAGAATTAAAAAATACTTTAAACATTGGGAAAAGAACTAAAGTTTTCAGTTTGGTTATAAATTGATTTTAAGAGACCACATTCATTTCATATATTTTCATAAATTGTTGACATGTGTATGACATGTACTTAAGGCTGTAACTGGTCATGGAGAATACGTACAGGTATAGCTTATCTTGGTCTATTTTTTTCCCTCTGTCCTTGGTTTTCCTAAAAGGCATGGGGCTGTTGAAAACACTGTCTGTACATGTAGGGCTCTAAAAGTTTTAAGAAAAAACTGTGAAATTTATTCTTTTATACTCAGGCTATTTACATCAATATTCTTATACTATCAATGTAAGTGCTTCTCTTTGATGATCTGTTTACAAATATTGCACTCCCCTGATTCTTGCATTATACTTACCACACCCAGATCTTATTTGTATGGGGTGAGAGTTGTTAGGGAAGTAATCAGTGCCCAGATGTCCCTAACCAACAGTTCATCTCCAGCTCTCCAGTGGTCCAGCAAACTTGGATTCCGACATCAAAAACAAAGAAAGGAGAAAGTAATGAAAATATTGATAATTTATAGGACAGGGCCAGGCATGGTGATTCATGTCTGTAATCTCAGCACAGAGGGAGGCTGAGGCGGCAGATCGCCTGAGGTCAGAGTTTAGAGACCAGACTGGCCAACATGGTGAAACCCCATCTCTACTAAAAATACAAAAATTAGCTAGTTGTGGTGGCAGATGCCTGTAATCCCAGCTACTCGAGAGGCTGAGGTAGGAGAATCACTTGAGCCAGGGAGGCAGAGGTTGCAGTGAGCCCAGATCAAGCCACTGCACTCTAGCCTGGGCAACAGAGTGAGACTCCATCTCAATAAAAAAAAAAAAAATGATATATAAATGTAAGAGCTAATAGTGTTGACCAGGCACAGTGGTTCATGCCTGTAATCCCAGCACTTTGGATGGCCAAGGCAGGAGGATCACTTGGGGTCAGGAGTTCGAGACCAGCCTGGCCAACATAGTGAAACTCCATTTCTACAAAAATACAAAAATTAGCCAGTAGTTGTGGCAGGTTCCTGTAATCCCAGCTACTTGGGAGGCTGAGACAGGAGAATTGCTTAAACCTGGGAGGTGGAGGTTGCAGTGAGGCAAGATGATGTCACTGCACTCCAGCCTGGGCAACAGAGCAAGACTCCATCTCAGAAAAAAAAAAAAAGAGCTAATAGTTTTAATGAATCATATGTGTGTCTGTGTGTGTGTGTGTGTGTATATATGGAGTGTATAAAAAGTGTGTAAAAATAGAGAAAATATAAAGTCTAAAAGGAAAAGAAAGACATAAGAATAGATACCAAGATAATTAAAGACAATATATGAATAACTTTGGAAGACTGGATATAGTAGATGATTATTTTGTTTTTTGAGACAAGTTCTTGCTCTGTCACCCAGGCCGAAGTGCAAGTGGCATGATCTCTGCTCATTTCAGCCTTGACCCACAGGGTTAAAATGATCCTCCCACTTCAACCTCTAGAGTAGCAGGGACCACAGGCACACATCACTACATCCAGCTAATTTAATTATTTTTCTTTTTTTAGTAGTAAAGAGGTCTTGCTATGTTTCCCAGGCTAGTCTTGAACTCCTGAGCTCAAGTAGTTCCCTTGCCTTGGTATCCCAAAGTGAGGGGATTATAGGTCTGACCATAGATGATTTTTAAGAATATATGAAAATTTATAGAAAATATACATAATCATAACTTAGTCCCATAATCAATAAATCTAAAGACTTTCATAACCATGGAACAATTTAAAGTTATCAAAAACACCCCCTTTCATATCCTGAAACAAAACAAAACAAAACACCACATACATACATAATTAAATACAGAAATAGAACAAGACAAGTTCAAACAAACCTTCATACTTTACTATTCACTCTATAAAAGAAAGAAAGCTGATCCAAGATGGCCGACTAGCAGAAGCTCACGATTGCAGCTCCCAGTGAAGGAACAGGGAGTGAGTGGATGCCAGACTTCCAGACGAAGTTTTGTTGCCCACGGACCAGGAGATTCCCAGCGGAGGAGCCCCATGGATCTCCAGTGTGACTCTTGGCCAGCGCAGCTGTTTTGCCGGTATCCCAGTGCTGCGGTTCTCAGTGCAGAGTATGCAGGACTGGGTGCCCTTTTAATTGTCATTTGGAGCTCTGGGAAGGCAGAATCGCCCATTCAGCTGATTGAAAGGGGGACTGAAGCAGGGAGCCTGACAGGGAGATTCCCTGGCAGAAAAGCACCACGAATCTCAGCGCCACTGTTTCAGCCAGTGTGGTTGCCACACGGGAAATTGCATAGATACCGGCGCATTTTTGGCGGGTGACTGGGGAACCTGGGAGAGAATCAACTGTTCAATTAGGAAAAGAAAAAAAGGGGGCTCCAACGGACTGGGGCACCTGGAAGAGAATCAACTGTTCAATTAGGTAAAGAAAAAAAGGGAGCCAGGTGATCAGAGTTGGCTGGTCCCACACGCACAAAAAAACAGCAATTGGAAATGCTGACAGTTGAAAGTTTCACAGCAAGCACAGCTGAACCTGGGAAGGTCCAGCTCTGTGGGGAAGGGGTGTCCACCAAAGGAAAACAAAGAAACAGAAATAATATCATCACCAACAAGCTGGATGTCCACTCAGAGACCCAATCTGAAAGTCAGCAATTACAAAGATGACAGGTGGATAAATCCACAAAGATGGGAAGAAACCAGCACAAAAAGGCTGAAAACATCCAAAATCAGAATGCCTCTCTTCCTTCAGAGGATTGCAGCTCCTCATCAGCAAGGGAACAAGGCCTGATGGAGAATGAGTTTGATGAATTGTCAGAATCAGGTTTCAGAAGGTGGATAATAAGAAACTTCTGTGAGCTAAAAGAAAATGTTCTAACCCAATGTGAAGAAACTAAGAACCTTGAAAAAAGGTTTGACAAAATGCTAATGAGAATAGACAATCTGGAGAGGAATATAAGTGAATTAATGGAGCTGACAAACACAATATGAGAACCTCATGAAGTATGCACAAGTTTTAACAGTTGAATTGACCAAGCAGATAAAGGATATCAGAGGTCAAAGACCAACTGGATGAAATAAAACGAGAAGATAAGATTAGAGAAAAAAGGGTAAAAAGGAATGAGCAAAGTCTCCAAGAAATATGGGACTATGTGAAAAGACCTAATCTGCATTTGATAGGTGTATCTGAATGTGACGAAGAGAATGAATCCAAGCTGGAAAATATTCTTCAGGATATTATTCAGGAAAATTTTCCCAACCTAGCAAGGCAGGACAATATTCAAGTCCAGGTAATACAGAGAACACCACAAAGATATTCCTCAAGAAGAGCAACCCCAAGGCACATAATCATTAGATTAATCAGGGTTGAAATGAAGGAGAAAATGCTAAGAGCAGCCAGAGAGAAAGGTCAGTTACCCACAAAGGGAAGCCTATCAGAATTACAGCAGATCTCTCAGCAGAAACCCTATATCATCAAAAGGGTCAGAATGTAAGGCCAGTTGCCTTGCTGGGAGCTTGGCCACGCCCACTTCTGCACTTGGCATCTAGCCCGCCTCGGAAAACCCCTCTGCACTCAATACTAAGCTCTGCATCTGGCACCTAGCCCACTGTTGGAAAATCCCGCCTACCTACCAATAGCAGCCTGCCCTGACCACGCCCTGTTTCCCTGCAACCAATCAAATGCCTTCACTCCCTATAAAACCCCATGCCCAGAAGAGTCAGGCGTGACTTCCCTGGCCTCTTTCCCCGGGACCACAGAACCTCACCCAGGAGCTGAATAAATTGGTATTTAATCTTATTGTGCTGGCCTCAGTTTCCTCACTTTAAACTCAGTGATAACCCTTACAAGTGGTGCTGAAACCCAGGAGGGGTTCTAGGACCCCTCCTGGGGGAAACTGACTCCTCCATCCGAAGGCCGACCAGGGAACCGCTCCGCTGCAAGGTAAGACTTCTATTGCCCAAAACCTTTCCCGCTGCTTGCCCCATGGACTCCCTGCTCATAATCGTGGCCGTGTCAGATACTCCTTCCAGTTTCGCTGTGGGCCCAGGGCCCCAGCCTCGTCTCAAGGACCTGAGCATAGAGGAGACGTCCCTACTGTCTTGTCTTCTCTCTGTGAGGTGTTTCCCAGTGTCAGGATTCTGAGGGAGATGTCCCCACCTTCCTGAACCCTCTCCTATCCTCTGGTGTTTGGTGGCATGTCCCAGGACACTGAGCCGCTTTTCTGATCATCCCTGCAGCAGCAGCCAAGGTTTGGGAAATCAGAAGTCCCCGTTTGCAAACCCAGGCCCTGCCCCACAGCAGGACCAAACCCCTAGCTTTTGCCACTAAAATGTTTATCTCAAACTAGCCCTTTGGCATACAAGCTCCCATCTAGGAAATAACTGTACTTTGTTTTTCTTCCTAATCCCAAGTGAGTGAGTGAGTGAGTGAGTGAGTGAGTGAGTGAGTGAGTTTATGTGTAGTCTCACGGCCTGATGGCTACGGGGCTTGTGTGGGCCTCAACTCGCGGTTCCACAGGGACATCATAAAGCATAATGGTGATTCACCTCAGGATACTGAAGGTGACCAGGCCCAGGGGTTATATGGGTACACTTTAGACTGGTCTCCCTCTCAGGGGGCACCCACCATTTGTCTGTTAATCCTATATGTGGTTCTGTCTTTACTGTAAATTCTCTAGCTTTGTTAGGCTCCAACTAGCCAATATACAGTGGTCCAGGCCTGCTTCCCTCGATGTAGCAGATATTCTACAATGGGTAACAGACCATAGCTACAGGGGACCTTCACTGAATTCTTGCCTCTAGAAATTATTCTCCTTTTTCCTCCTACTCTTTTTACCGCTAAAGCCCCACTTCCTAGTTCTGTGTCTTTCTTACTTCCTCTAATTCTTCCATGTGGCAAATAGTTCTAGCCCTGTCTCTTTTTATTTTCTTTATCATTATAATCATCACAGCCTGTAAGTTCTTTCAGCCATCTCCCCCGGGAAAAGAGTTTTTCTGTCTGTGTTGGGTATAATACCTTCTAGTGTCCCCACCTTGCCCTTAGTTAATTGCAGAAATATGGGTAATCAGAAATCTCACCCAGACCCCAAGTTGCCACTAGGATGCCTAGCCAAAAATCTACCCAAACTGGGTCTTTCTATAAAAAAGAAAAGGCTACTCTTCCTCTCCACTGTGGCCTGGCCACAGTACCCTCTGGGCAACCAGTCTAAATGGCCTCCAGAGGGCACACTCAACTTTAATGTCCTGACAGACCTAGATAACTTTTGCCAAAGGAACGGCAAGTGGACGGAGGTTCCCTACATTCAGGCTTTCTGGCATCTCTGCTCCCACCCTGATCTCTGCTCTCCTGTAATACTGCCCACATACTCCTAGCAAAGAACTCCCCTACACTCCCTTTGGCCTCTTTGCCAAACCCCTCCTCCTCCTCCTCTGACCCCAATCTGACTGAAGAGCTCTCCCTATCCCCTGCCCAACCCACTAATCCCCCGCCTTATGCAGGCCCCCAAAGCCCTCCTGCTCCTCCTCTTCCGAGTTCCAACCTGACCTCTCCTGTTGGTGCCCACACTCACTTGCACTGAGCTTCCAAAGACAAAACCTCTCTCCTTTGTCCTCTCCATGAGGTGGCTGGAGTGGACGGCATTGTCCAAGTGCATGTTCCCTTCTCCCTCTCTGATCTATCAGCCATTGAAAAGTGCCTAGGGTCATTCTCCACCAATCCTACTGCTTACACCAAAGAATTTCCTTACCTCACCCAGGTGTACGACCTTACCTGGCCTGACACCTACGTAAACTTGTCCTCCACCCTTACACCAGATGAGCGTGACCGCATTCTTACAGCAGCCTGAACACACGCTGATCAGGTACATCTCACAAACAATCAAATGCTGGTAGGTGCGGCAGCGGTACCCGAGGCCGACCCTATCAAAGTGGTCAAGATGGCCACCGCCTCCAAGACCCAATGCTACAGTGCCTCCTAGCAGGCATGCAGAGTGCAGCTCAGAAGGTAGTTAATTACGACAAGTTAAGGGAAATAACTCAGGGTCCTGATGAAAACCCAGTCGCCCTCCTTAACTGATTAACTAATGCTATGATCCTCCATACCTGGCTGGATCCAGCCTCCCTACCGGGGGCTACAGTCCTAGCCACCCACTTCATCTCCCAGTCAGCGGCTGATATAAGGAGGAAACTTAAAAAAGCTGAGGAGGGCCCCCAAACTCCCATACAAGACCTGGTAAACCTGGCATTTAAAGATTTTAATGGCCCAGAGGAAAAATCTGAGGCCACCTGTCAGGCCCGGCTGCAGCAGAAAGTAAGCCTCCAAACCCAGGCTCTTGCAGCAGCGCTGAGGCTGGCAGTCCACTGACTACCCGGCAGAGGGGGTCCATCAAAACCCTTCCAAAATTCTTTTGGGGCCCACCCGGGACCTGTTTTAAATGTGGCCAGGAGGGACACTGGGCGCGGCAGTGTCCCTGTCCTCATCCTCCTCCCAGACCTTGCCCAAGTTGCAAACAAGCTGGACACTGGAAGGTTGACTGCCCGTCCTGGACTACAGGATCACCCCCCACACCTCTATGTGAGGGGCAAGCCAGTCCACAGGGAGCAGCCCCTTCGCTTGAACTTCTCGGCCTTGTGAACGACTGGTGGAGCCTGGACTCGAGGATCCCCTTCACCCTCGCTGAGCCCAGGGTAACGCTGCAGGAATCGGTAAGTCCATTTCCTTCTTAGTCGATACGGCAGCTACCTATTCTGTATTGCCTTCTACTCAGGGCCTAGCATACCCTCCCAGGTTTCAGTCATGGGAATTAATGGAAAGCCTTCCTGTCCTAACCAAACTCATCCCTTAGCCTGTGTCCTTGAGGGACATCCCTTCTTCCACTCCTTTCTAATCATACCCTTATGCCCAGTCCCCCTTTTAGGACGAGATATTCTCCAAACAGTGGGGGCCACTCTCCAACTCACTGGCCCTCCACACTCAAGCCCATCACCAGCCCACCTCCTCTTGCCACTCTTAACCAACACTATGCCCTGTCTTAACCCTTCTCCTGAACCCCCATTCCTTCTGAGGCAGTCAATCCCTCGGTATGGGACACCTCCAAGCCCATAGTGGCCAGACATCACACGCCAGTTAAGATACTTCTAAAAAATCCTACCCACTTTCCCTCACGTCCTCAGTTTCCCATCTCAAAAACCCACAGTCAGGGCCTAAAGCCTATCATTACCCGACTCCTAGCCCAAGGACTCCTTATCCCCACCAGTTCCCCCTGCAATACTCCTATCTTGCCAGTCCAAAAGCCATCCGGTGACTAACGCCTAGTTCAGGAACTACGCCTTATCAACGAGGCAGTGGTACTCCTCCACCCTGTGGTCCCCAACCCATACAGCCTATTTCCAGCATTCCCTGCACTACCTCCCATTTTACAGTTCTTGACCTCAAGGATGCCTTCTTTACCATTCCCCTACACCCTGAGTCTTACTTTCTCTTTGCCTTCAACTGGACTGATCCAGACACCAACCTGTCGCAACAGCTCACCTGGACGGTCCTGCCCCAGGGATTCAGAGACAGCCCCCATATTTTCAGACAAGGCTTAGCAGCTGATCTTAGTTCCTGTCCCCTTCAACCCAGTCTCCTTCTTCAGTATGTGGATGACCTGTTACTTTGTAGCCCCTCCCTCTCCCTCTCTCAGCAGCACACCACCACTCTCCTTAACTTTCTGGGATCTCAAGTGTACCATGTGTCTCCCTCCAAGTCACAGTTATCAGTCACCTCGGTAATCTACTTAGTCATTTGCCTTAGCCCTACAAATAAAAGCCTAACAACAAATCACCAAAAGGCACTCCTTCGCTACAGCCTCCAGAGGCAGAGGACCAAATTCTTTCCTTTTTAGGGTTTGTAGGATTCTTCTGCCACTGGATACCTAATTTTGCCTGCCTAGCTAAACCTCTGTATGCAGCTGCTAAAGACACACCCACAGGACCCCTCTCCGATCCAGGGGTAGTAAAGCAGGTTTTTAAAACCCTACAAACTGCCTTATCCACAGCACCCCCACTCCAACTGCCAGATCTCAGCCACCCCTTCCATTTGTTCAGTGATGCAAAACAGGTGATTGCGGTTAGGGTCTTAACCCAACCCTTGGGCCCCATGTATCGTCCAGTAGTCTACTTATCAAAACAACTAAACTCCATGGTCAGGGGACGGCAGCCTTGCCTGCAAGCCCTGGGGGTGGCAACAGCACTCACCAAGGAATCCCTAAAACTTACCTTAGGCCAGCCCATCTCAGTGTTTTCTCCCCATTGGCTAACCGACCTTCTCTCTCACAAATCTCTCGCTCACCTAGGACTCTCTCGCCTACAGGAATTTCATCTACTCTTTATTGAAAGTCCTACAGTCAGCCTTCATCTCACTTCTCCACTCAATCCGGCTACCCTGCTTCCCCTTCCATCCCATTCCCCCTCCCCAGCCCATTCCTGTCCTGAACTGATAGAGGAATTTACTAAACCTTCAGAGGGCTTGTCTGACCTCCCCCTACCTAACCCAGGCCTTACCTTTTCTGTAGATGGGAGTTCAATAATGACAGCTGAGGGGTGGCAAAAAGCAGCCTATGCAGTAGTTACAGATTCAGCCACCCTTGAGGCACCCCACCTCCCCAATGGAACCACATCGCAAAAGGCGGAGCTCATTGCCTTAACCTGAGCTCTCAAGTTAGCACAGGGAAAGCAAGCAAATATCTATACTGACTCAAAGTATGCTTTTCTTATTACTCACTGCCACTCTGCCCTCTGGAAAGAGTGGGGATTTCTTACTACAAAAGGGTCCCCCATAATGCTGCCCAAATCTCTGATCTCCTGCAGGCCCTATCACTGCCCAAAGAAGTCACCGTCATCCACTGCTGGGGGCACCAGGCCCAGCAGGATGCCGTTTCCTGGGGCAATGCAAGGGCAGATGCGGCAGCAAAATCCTTGACCAGTACCAGGCTAGACCCCACTCCAGTCCTGTTCCTCACCATGGCCACACCCCTGGTTTACTCACCATCAGAAAAACAGGCCCTCATATTAAGGGGAGGAACCAAGTCTAATAAGGGCTGGATCTTCTTAAACAACAAGATCGCCCTTCCATAGAAACAAGCCCCTAAAATTATTACTGAAATCCACCAGTCCTTACATATAGGGCCTAAGGCATTACACCGCTTTGTGCAGCCCCTTTTTCTCACCAGGTCTACAACAGACAATTGGGAAGGTACACAAAGCTTGTGTTACTTGCTCTAAGGTCTTCCCTCAGGGAAGCTTGAAGCCACAGTTTCCTACACACCAAATGTGTGGCAACCTGTTGGTCCAAGACTGGCAAATTGATTTTACTCATATGCCCACTCACAAAAAACTCCGCTACCTCCTAACCTTTGCAGATACCTTTTCTGGATGGATTGAAGCCTTTCCCACCTCCAGGGAAACCGTGGACACGGTGGCCTCCCTCTTGACTCAGGAAATCATGCCTCATTTCAGCTTACCTGCAAACATCCAGTCAGACAACGGTCCAGCGTTTACAGCTCAGGTGGTCCAGCTGGTCGCCAAGTCTCTCAACATCTCCTGGAAACTACACATCCCCTACCACCCTCAGTCATCGGGTAAAGTGGAACGGGCTCACGGCATCCTCAAAGATCATTTAGCCAAACTCACCATCGAGGTAAAACTCTCTTGGCCCACGCTCCTGCCCCTTGCCCCGGCCCGAGTCCGAGCCACCCCATGGGGACCAACGGGCCTGAGCCTCTTTGAATTGCTGTATGGACGACCTTTCCTGGTCTCTCATAATCTCCCAGTACAACCACCTCCTCTAGCCTCCTACCTCCCCTACCTCTCTCTTCTCTGCTACTTACTTAGGGAATACGTGGATCATACTCTCCCCATTGTCCCGGGACCAGAGGACCCCCACCCAGCGGCACTCCTCCAGCCAGGTGACAGTGTTCTCCTCCGGGAGCTCAAACCAGGATCTCTACAGCCTAGGTGGTCAGGACCCCACATCGTTATCCTAACCACCTGTATGGCCACCAAGCTCCTGGGTCATACCCCGTGGTATCATGTATCCCACCTCAAACTGGCCCCCCAAAATGATCAATGGAGATCCAAGCCCTTGGGCCCCACTTAACTCCGTCTCACCCGTGGCCCCTACCCGTCGACTTCTAACCCTTCAAATCCTCCTCCTAACAGTACTTCTAGTGTCCCCTCTTAAGGCCAACCCCTACTATGTCTGGCGGTTCTACCTCCAGGAATCTTGGATGGAAGTCCCCACCACTAGAACCCAATACATTGCTGCTATTACATCAATGAAATGGATCTAGTAGAAGAGAATGTCATTACTCTCTGTCGTCTCCCAGAAGACCTCCGAAGAAAACAAAATGCACCAGGCTATTCTCTTTACCTGGTGGCTCATTCCCCCATGCTCACCTGGCTGGCTCCTATTATCATCCCCATTATCACTGTTTGTCTTTTGCTAATGCTAGCCCCTTTTGTCCTCAGGTTTCTACAAGCTCGTATAAGGGAAATTTCCAGGGTGGCCATAAACCAGATGCTGCTTCACCCGTATGTCCAACTCCCAACTGAGGCACCAGCCAACTGACCCTTTCCCCTCACTCTGCCCCATTCAGCAGGAAGTAGCCAGAAAGAAGCAGTGTCCTATATCATCCAAAGTGTCGGAATGTAAGGCCAGTTACCTTGCCGGGAGCTCGGACATGCCCACTTCTGCACTCAGCATCTAGCCTGCCTTGGAAAACCCCTCTACACTCAGCACCAAGCTCTGCACTTGGCACCTAGCCTGCCTCGGAAAACCCCCCTGCACTCAACACTAAGCTCTCCATCGGGCACCTAGCCTGTCATTGGAAAATCCCGCCTACCTACCAATAGCAGCCTGCCCCCACCATGCCCTGTTTCCCCACAACCAATCAAATGCCTTCTCTTACTATAAAACCCCAAGTCCAGAAGAGTCAGGCGTGACTTCCCTGGACTCTTTCCCTGGGACCACTGAACCTCACCCAGGAGCTGAATAAATTGGCATTTAATCTTTTTGTGTTGGCCTCAGTTTCCTCATTTTAAACTCAGCAATAATTCTTACAGCAAGTACTCAAAGATTTCATCACCACCAGGCCTGCTTTACAAGAACTTCTGAAAGAAGAACTACACATAGAGAGGAACAACCAGTATCAGCCATTCTAAGAATATACCAGAAGGTAAAGAGCATCAACATAATGAAGAATCTACATAAACTAATGGGCAAAACAGCAAGCTAGCATTAAATGGCAGTATTAAACTCACATATATCAATATTAATCCTAAATTTAAATCGACTAAATGCCCCAATCAAAAGACACAGACAGGCAAATTGGATGAAAAGCCAAAACCCGGCCGGGCGCAGTGGCTCACGCCTATAATCCCAGCACTTTGGGAGGCCAAGGCGGGTGGATCATGAGGTCAAGAGATCGAGACCATCCTGGTTAACAAGGTGAAACCCAGTCTCTACTAAAAATACAAAAATTAGCTGGGCATGGTGGTGTGTGCCTGCAGTCCCAACTACTCGGGAGGCTGAGGCAGGAGAATTGCTTAAACCAAGGAGGCAGAGGTTGCAGTGAGCCGAGATCGTGTCACTGCACTCCAGCCTGGGTAACAAGAGCAAAACTCTGTCTCAAAAAAAAAAAAGAAAAAAAAAGCAAAGCGAACACCCTTCTGTACACTGCATCCAGACCCATCTCACATGCAAGGATACACAAAGACTCAAAACAAAGGGATGGAGGAAGATTTACTAACCAAATGGAGAGCAAAATACATGTAAACAAAAATAAAAAGCAGGAGTTGCAATTCTTGCCTCTGATAAAATAGACTTTAAAGCAACAAAGATCAAAAGAGGCAAAGAAGGACATTACATAATGGTGAAAGGATCAATGCAACAAGAAGAGCTAACGATCCTAAATATACACGCACCCAATACAGGAGCACCCAGATACATAAGACAAATTCTTAATGACTTATAAAGAGACTTAGACTCCCATACAATAATAGTGGGAGACTTTAACATCACATTGTCAATATTAGACAGATCAACGAGACAGAAAATTAACAAGGATATCCAGGACTTGAACTCGGACCTGGGACAAGCAAACTTAATAAACATTTACAGAACTCTCCACCCCAAATCCACAAAACATACATTCTTCTCAGTACCACATCACACCTACCCTAAAAGTGACTACATAATTGGAAGTAAATCACTCCTCAGTAATTGCATAGCATTTCACAGGTTTAAATGAAATATTGGTTGGCTGCTTGTTTGTTATTTTCCTCCCTTATTCCCTCCTGTCTCCATTGTTAAGTAAAATTATTGACATAAAAGAGGTTTTTAATACCCATTTTTAGGCTGCATTCTAGCCTGGGCAATAAAGCAAGACTCCTGTTCTTTCTCCCTCTTTCTCTTCCTCTTTCTTTCTTTTTTTTTTTCTTTCTCTTTTTCTTTCTTTTTTTAAGAAAAAAGAGCCTTACATGGTTTTCAAACAGCAATTATGCCATTTACTAGAGGTCTTATTTTTGAGCTTTGTTTTGAACCTGTCTGATAAACTACAATATCTGGCTATTCTTATTTATAATTTTGCATATTGCAGTCAATGAGCATTGATTTTAAAAACAAAAGTCTTTCTTTAGGCAGTACGTTTCCCCTTTTGTCTTTGCTTCTAAAAGTTCAGAGGCAAAATTATCCAATTATATCTTTTTCATTATGAAAATAAAGAATTTGTTCCTTTTCACTTTACCTGCTCAACTATTATTAAAACACAGCTAGAATTCATCTTGTCACATAAAGAAATAAGATATTCCAGATTTTTCCTTGAGGAGAATAGAAAATAGTCTTTGTACATTTGAAGAATAAGGAATATAAGGGAAAAAGAATATGGATAGATAATTATTTTGAGCAATTATAAACTGTGAGTAAAGTTAATTATAAGCCCATTAAAAGTTATAGTAATTTAAAGTCACATGATGAATCTATGATATTTTACACTGTTTTTTTTTTTTTGTTGGCTCTTAAATCATACATGTTATTTTTGTATAAAGTCAGTGTCTATCCTAAGAAAAATATTAATAATATCTGTAGAATTTTTGCCTGATATCCTTATACTTTTAAGTCAGGTTTATTCGGTTTATTCATTTGCTGAACTCAGTTTTTAAATTATTCATTAAAATCATTCATTAGAATTTATTAAAATTGCCCACAACCCTTTTTCCTTGGCCCCAGACCCTATTTGTGTTCTGTTTTTACTTTCTGTTTGGCTCCTGGCCCTTACATTTATGATAACAGTATATTTGCAGTTGGCCAACAGGCTGATTTCAATGTCTTTGGCTGGACCCTAAGCATTCTCTAAGAATATGCTCCTCTTCAAGGTGCCTTAAGTAGAGTAACTAGCATTAGTTCCGTCCTGCAATTCAAATTCTAGAATTCATTACTTGGCAAGAATTTGTGTCCCTTTTAAAGTTTTATATGGATGCTGCCTTATGTGATGCTCCAGTTTTATTCTAGGAAGAGTTAATAGGAGCTTTTTACTCACAGAAACATGTGTTTTTTATAACTTTATTGATGGTGTCTAAAAAGTGGGAAATATTGTTTTCAGATTTATTTTCTGACACATATAAATGAAAATCAAATCAGCATTTAGACAGGTAGGAAGAAAATGGCACTATTAAAGTGAAAAATCTGGGTCAGGAAAATCATCTGGTTGGAAGGTCATCTTAAGTAGAATGACATCTTTACAGGCTAATGATATCACTTATTTGCACATATAAATTCTTCATGTTCATATTTTTGACATTTTATCTTGGCTAGCTTTGAGATCTATATAAAACTCTAGTTTGAAATGCAGAGAAATTACTCACTTCAAGAATGTTTGCAGGTTTCTTTATAAATTTACCATTAGTCTTTCTATCCAAGGAGGGGTTAAGAATAAATCTAAGTTCCTTAATGGCAATATCAAAGCGCTGATGTTCTTTCTCTCCTGCCTAAGATCTATGCCCTGACACAGGCTATTGTGTCTCATCCTTATGCTGGCACAGTGAGCAGTTATTCAGTTTGTACAGCAGCCTGAATGAATCACTTTATCAGCCTTCGAAGCCAGAGTTATGAACAGAATAGCTTAAGGAAGTTTCAGCCTTCAGCCATCCTTGCATAAAATTACTTAAACTGCATTCACAGGGCAAAATTTCAGTTTTGATGTGAGCAATGGAGATGTGTCTTAAAGTCACCCCACCATACAGCTGCACAAGGAACTTTGCTAAAATGTGTTGAATACTATTAGTAACACTGTGATGTGTTGGGATTGGTTGTGAGGCATCCCAAGTAATTTATTACAAATAAAAGTTAAAATAGTAAAGTTTGAGAAAGACATATTTTTAATAGAGTGAATTAAAGGCTCACATTTTAATAATTTTACTTGCATTTTCTTCAGCATTTAGATAAGCTGTCTTGACTAAAAGAGAAAAAAAGGATTGAAGGTTAGAATTAATGGGCCAGAAATTAAATATGGCCTTGTGTACCTTTGTCTCTCATATTAAATTACACATCTATGTTATGTGTCTTAGGGGAAAGGTAAAATTCTCGGAATAGATATTCCAGTACTGAAATACCAAATTTCTAACAATACCTCTTCTGTCTCCTCTTATCTCAATAACTTACCTATTTGCCATTTAAAAGGCTATTAAGAACAAACAAACAACAACAGCAACTGATATGGTTTGGCTCTGTGGTCCCACCCACATCTCTTGTCAAATTGTAATCCCCAGTGTTGGAGGTGGGGCTAGGTGGAAGGTGATGGAATTATGAGACTGGATTTCCCGTTCCATGCTACTCTTATTACAGTGACTAGGTTAGCATGAGATTTGGTTGTTTAAAAGTGTGTAGCACCTCCCCCTCTATTTCTTCCTCTTTACCTTCTGCCATGATTGAAACTTTCCTGAGGCCTCCCTAAAAGCTACTATGCTTCCTGTATAGCCTGTAGAACTGTGAGCCAATTAAATTTCTTTTCTTTATAAATTATTCAGTTTTATGTATTTTTAGCAGTGCAAGAATGGACTAATTCAGAAAATTGGTACCAAGAGGAAGGGTATTGCTATAAAGATTAAAAAAAAAATGTGGAAGCAACTTTGGAACTGGGTAATGGGCAGAGGTTGGAACAGTTTGGAGAACTTAGAAGAATACAGGAAGACAAGAGAAAGTATGGAACTTTCTAGAGACGTGTTGAATGGTTGTGACCAAAATGCTGATAGTAATATGGACAGTTAAGTCAAGGCTGAGGAGGCCTCAGATGGAAATGAGACACTTATTGGGAAACGAAGTAAAGTACTCCTGCTATGCTTTAGCAGAGACTGGCAGCATTGTGCGTCTGCTCTAGGGATCTGTGGAACTTTGAACTTGAGAGAGATTATTTAAGGTATCTGGCATAAAAAATTTGTAAACAAAGTGTTCAGTATGTGGCCTGGCTGTTTTTAAAAGCCCAAGCTCATATGCATGAACACAGAAATAATCTGAAACTGGAACTTACATTTAAAAGGGAAGCAGAGTGTAAAAGTTTGGAAATTTGCAGCCTGGCCATATTACCGAAAAGAAAAATCAGTTTTCAGGAGAGGAATTCAAGCAGGCTGTAGAAGCTTGCATAAGCAAAGATCAGTCAATTGCTAATAGCCAGATAATGAGAAATAGTCCTAAGAGGCACTTCAGAGACCTCTTCAACAGCCTCTTTCATCACCAGCTTGAGACCTATAAGGGAAGAATGATTTCATAAGCCAAGCCTAGGGCTCCACTGTCCTACATTGCCTTGGGACACTGCTCCTGCTTCAGCTCCAACTGTGGCTAAAAGGGCCACTGCTTCAGAGGTTAAAAGCTATAAACCTTGGCAGCTTCCACACAGTATTAAGTCTACTGGTGCGCAGATGCAAGAGTTGAGGGTTGGGAGCCCCTGTCTAGATTTCAGAGGATATATGAAAATGTATGGATATTCAGGCAGAAACCTGCTGCAGGGCTGCAGCCCTCATGGGGAACTTTTACTAGGGCAGTGAGGAGGGAAAATATGGGGTTGGAGCCCCCACATAGAGTTCTCACTGGGGCATTACTTAGTGAAGCTATGAGAAGAGGGTCAGCACCCTTCAGAAACCAGAATGGCAGAGCCACGGACAGCTTGCACCATGTGCCTGAAAGAGATGCAGGCACTCAGCACCAGCAGCTGTGGGGTTGAACACTACAAAATCACAGAAGTGGAGCTGCTCAAGACCTCAGGAGCCTAGCCTTTACATTAGTGTATTCTAGATGTGAGATATGGAGTCAAAGGAGATTATTTTGGAGCTGTAATATTTAATGATTTCCCTAGTGGGCTTTGAACATGCATGTGGCCTGTAGTCACTTCCTTTTAGTTGATCTACTCATTTTGGAATGGGGGTATTTACTCAATGGCTATACCTCCATTGTATCTTGGAAGTAAGTAACTTGTTTTTGATTTTGTGGGCTCATAGCTAGAAGGGACTAGCCATGTCTCAGATGAGACTTTGTACTTTGGACTTCTGAGTTAATGTTAAAATGAGTTAAAACTTTGGGGGACAGATGGAAGGCATGATTGTGTATTGCAATGTGAGAAGGCCATGAGATTTTGAGGGGGCCAGGGATAGAATAATGTGATTTGGATCTGTGTCCCCTCCCAAATCTCATGTTGAATTGTAATCCCCAATTGGAGGTGGGGCCTAGTGGGAGGTTATTGGATCATGAGGGAATATTTTCCCCCTCAGTGCTGCTCTTATTATAAGGAATGAGTGCTTGCAAGATCTGGTTTTGTAAAACTATAACACCTTACCCTTCTCTTTATTCCTCCTCCCCTGACCATGTAAAACACACTTGCTTCCCCTTTGCCTTCTTCCAGGATTGAAACTTTCCTGAGGCTTCCCTAGAACCCACTATACTTCCTACGCAGCCTGAGAACCATGAACCAATTAAACCTCTTTTCTTTATAAATTGCCCAGTCTCAAGTATTTCTTTATAGCAGGGTGAGAATGGACTACTATAGCAACAAAATACTTTATGCCCCTATAAAAACTTAAAAACACAAGTAAATCAGTAAAGAAAATCAATCTACTATTCAATTATTTGCTTTCCCCTGCGTTGGCATGAAGATTCTGTAATCTCTTCTCATAGAAAGATAAGTGAAAGAGTAAGTACATTCATTAATATGACAAATTAGGAATTCCATTTTGTTTTACATCCTTACCTAGTGTTTTCTAAATTATTATTGGCTATTTTACCTTGATGTCATTTATAAATAATATGTTTAAGATTGTTTCTAAAAAGTCATTAATTATCATGTTCTCATTCAAAAATCTAGTTCTATTATATAATTGATATGTCCAATATCTTTCTATTATACTGGTGAATTGAAAGTATTATCGTTTTCCATATTTCTAACTTATAAATGCACTTATTAGACAAAACTGAAAATTATTGTATAAAGTGAATGACAATTTAAAAAATATGATCAAAAGAGGTTTACAGCCACAGCATTTACCTCAAATTTAGGTGATTCTAAAAATTCTTTCAAATAGTGAATATTACTGACCCCCACTTTTTCTCTGCTGATTTGGGTACAAGCACTGTTTTATAATTACATAAATAAAAACTCAATGATTTTTCTTTATTTTTTAAAAAAGAATGTCAAAAATATCCCTTTTAAAATAGCAAAACAAGAAGTTATTAAACTCAACATTTCAAGTTAAGCTTAACATTGTATCTGCACAGAGAATGTAGAGAATGGCATGTTTTATTTAAATTTAGGTACTTTTTTCTTTTCTCACAAAGGTCACAGACATATAAGTAATACACCTTAAATCTGATTAAAAACACCATCAGAGAATATTCTCAAGAAACTTGAAGAGATTAGACAAACTGAGTAATTGCATCATTGTCCTCTTGCAAATTTAGTAAAGCCTTCTATGTTTTTACAAGCATTAGCTATGCTGAACATGAGTGTCATTATTTTAGGCTCCTTTGAGATCCAGTTCTCATAAAAATTTTGGATGATATCAACATAAGTGATTAGAAAGTTTTGGCAACCCTTCCTTAAAGCTTTCCAGGAAGAGAACCCCCATTTTTCATAAATAATAATATTTTATACTGATATTTACACTGAATGTGAAGTCTTATATGGTAGGTAAAGTTAATTTTCTTCTTTATGTGATCAGAGGAGATGGAGAACAGCTGATTACATTTTTGTTCCCAAATAAATCATAATGCATGCTCTAGGAATTCCAAGTTTCTCAGTACTTCACATTATTTTCAAGTACCTTCAGATATTTGGAGAAATTAGCCAACTTTTAATTGCATAAAATGCTCACTAAAATACAATATGTGCTAGTATTTTTTGGTAACACATTATTTACAATTGAGAACAAACAACTAAAACTTAAAGAACTTATTAGGAATAATCACATTAGGTACAATGACCAGAATTGCCAAACTTTTTTGGCTTTGGAAGATATACATTAAAAATCATGGGGATCTAATAGCTGGTACCTGATTTCAGGCTTAAAATACACACACACACACACACACACACACACACACACATGTTGGTGGGGGGGAGAGAGAGAGAGAGAGAGAGAGAGAGAGAGAGCGCAAGCTGACATAAAGATTTATAGAAATATATTTGCCTATGCTTTGTGGTATTTTTATTGCATTTTGTTGAAAATGCTTTTTATAACCCACTAAATTCATTTCACATCACATCAATGGGCACAACCTACAACTGGAAAAACAAACAAACAAATAAAAATCCCCCAAACAATCCTAGGCTAGAAAACTGTCACTTCTAATTTTTGTAAGTATTTTCTTTCAGGTGGGATTTTTTATCCCCTCTGTCCCTGTATTATTATTATTTTTTCTTTCTTTCCCTTCCCTTCCCACTCCTCCCTAGGAGGTGTGAGTGTAGAGAATGCTGGATAGTGTCTTTTGGCTTTGCTTCTATAGCCCTATGCCCTTCTTTTGGCAGGTTTTAATTAAGCCGTGCAGTTCAAACTACAAGCTAGTAGATGGCACTTATGGGTAAGAGCCAGCTGCAGCCAATGTGGCTGGGTATATACTTAATCCCTGTTTTCTAGAAGAAGCTCTATGCTGCCTCTGGCAATAGGCTGATTCATGAATTGCACAATGGTCTGAGCTCCCTGCTCAGTCCTGAGGGTTAGGAAATTGTGGGCCAAGATGAGCAGGGCTGGACCTGTCGGGTCTACTTACAGATCTCCTGATGGGAGGCACCAGCACCAGTGCTAAGGGAGAACCCAGTGGGCAGCCACTAAGCACTCAGAGGTGTGTGTAGACATCGAACTGTGAAACCTACTTATCCCAAGTTGTCCAAACAAGAGAGGAGGGCAGCCTATACTCCTAATCCAGAGGAGTGGGTACTCCAGATGCCTGGAGATCTGCCTGTGCATACAGTGGAGAGGGCTCCCCTGTACCAGGATCTCTATACAGGAAGGGTGGGGTGGCTTAGGCTGCTGAACCAGGTGAATATATGCTGCTAATGCCTGGAGATCTGCCTAGGGGCGAAGCAGAGAGAGCCACCCTGCACCATGATCTATGCCCAGAAAGGATGGAGAAGCTCAGGCTGCAGAACCAGGTGAGTGGGTACTCCAAATTTCTCGAGACCGGCCTTGGCATAGAGTGGATAGGGCCTGCTCTCCTTCAATCTATGACTGTGAAGAGTGGGATGGTTCAGGCTGCTGACCCAGGCAAGTGGGTACTCCAAATGCCCAAATTTCTGCCTGAGGGTAGAGCAGAAAGGGCCCTACTTCAGCAAGATCTCAGGGGAGCAGCCTGAGGCGTCCAGCAATGGCACATGAAGACCTGTTGCAGGTATGTAAACTGCCCCTGGTCGCAAGTCTCACCACTCAGGAAATACTGTAGCTGTAGCAACTCTCCTCCTGTCCCAGGCTTGTAACAGGGAGAGCACAGTTACAGAACCTACTTCTGCATCACTTTCCATGGTTCTAGCTGTGGAGGCCCATACTCCACTCCAGAGCAGGTGCTCCAATCTCTGGCCTAAGACTAAACTGCTTGTGCAGCAAAGCTGCCCAGTTGCCAAGGAATGGCAGTGTTTTCAAGTCAAGTTTCTCCCCAAGTTAGCTCCAGGACTTGGGAGAAACAAAGCACTTTCCCTCGACCTGGGTTGCTTGAATCCCTGATAGAAAGGTGAGTCATAGAGGGAGGCTGGCTCTCTACCTGTCTTACATACTGGGCTTCATTCACTTTTATCAGCCAGATGCTGTCACAGGAGCTATTTGCTGGTATTCTCCTTCCTGGGATCTGGGGTTTCACGATTCTGGATTTTCCTTCTTGAATTAAGCTCACAAAATTGATTTTTATGCACTGTCTTGTTATTTTCATGTGGCTGATGTGAATTGAAAGCCTCTAATCTGCCATCTTCTAAACAAAAAGAAAGCATGAAAGTTTCATGAACTGAAAAAGTATACACCCTCTCCCCTCAGCCTCACCTTCCCTGTAGTTGTATTGTGTGTAATGAGTAGGTCTAGGGAGAAGTATTTGTCTTCCCAGCATGTAGTTCTCTCTCTGTACCTGCTCTTCTGTTTCTTTTCACTCCCAAACACAAATAATTTCCCCTATGATGACTGTTACCAGAATGAGTGAAACACAGCCAGCCAAATTAACCCACTTAAAATGAATAGAAAATCAAAGGTATTGGAAAGGAAATTGCCTTACCAAGGCTACCCCATCTGCATGGACAGGAAGGTCCACGGAAGCCCCAAAAACAGGGTTTTCCAAATGTAATTATATTGCCACTGGGCTGTGGGCTGCAGATGTGGAGTTATGTGCGTGGCTCTCAAGATTCACTTTCAGATCCTCTTAAAAGGTTTTATTTCTCAACTCTTCTTGGACTCCCAATCTGAGCTAGATATTAATGCTACAATGGAGGCTCTACATGTAAATTTGAATTATACTTGCTATGGTAATGAGGGCTGTCTGCATATTCTTTGCCTGGCTCTGGCTCTGAAAATATTTTAATTTCCAGGTATAACCTCAAGTCAGAACACTCAGCAGTCATCATGAAAATTTTGTAGACATTTCACCTGAGCAGAGAGAAAGTGACTTAATCTAATGCTTGTAAATAAGTCACAGTAAGGGTTGTCCTTAGCCCAACCAGGAGAGAGATTTTCATTTTAGCAGTCAACTTTCGTAGCTAATAACTACCACAAGTTTAACTATTTAGTGGTTTTTGGCACTGGGAAAGACCAATGTTTAAGAGAGATATTTTGATAATCTTTTAAAATGGCATTATAAGTGATTAAATCTTCAGACCTTTTCAAGAGCTCCTATAAACTAAGATTTTGCTTGAAAAAAAAAAAGGGCCACAATAAAAAAAAAGTCTTAAAATAGAGGCCAGAATTGCCAATAGCCACCATATTATACAATAATGCACATATGCAATTAGTCACAGCTACTGGGTAATAATTTCTCTGGTTTGGATACAAACAAAACAGAGTAAGACAAAACTATTTCAAGCTCATTTTTAGTGAAGTGTTTTATTATGTTGTAAGATTTGCTGATGTTCCTTAGGGAACATTTATTATAGAAAATATAAACAGACATTAAGAAAAAAAATACCAATCATAATCTGGTCATCCAGAGAGAATCCTGTGCGGTGAATGTGACTTGAGAGCAAAGATTATTGGTTTTGTGTTTGCATAAATTAGGTCAGTAGTTTTCAAATTTGATTGACCACTAAATTGGCCATACAATTAAAACACAAATATAGTAGCCGAACATATGCCAGTGGTTTATCCAAAACGTATTAAGATAGATTATCTCCAGGTTACTGTCCTCATGGTAATTTCAGAAGACTGCCTAAATGACTCTGATGCACAATCGCAATAGAAAATTATTGTATTAGATAATAAAGTGATAATAAAAAATTTGAATAAATAACATTGAATCAAAAGAAGGGGTTAAAATAGGAATGCACAAACTGGATATATTATTAGTTTTTCTCAACTGTAGAATCTACCTATATCCCTTAAAACTTTAAGTCAGTATCCAAGAACTCTCATACACATGTTGCTTTTGTGTGGAAGGAGAGCTCCAGCCTGATTCTTCTTGAAACTGTCTGCTTCATGTACCCTCAACTCTAGCTCTAGACCACAAGCTAATCGTCAAATGCATGCATTTTTGTCTGTGGATTCTAATCTTCCCATTAACTGGCAATGTGTTGGCTCGTATATTCACTTGCATAGCATTCAAACTCTTAACTCCAAGACCTAAATTCAGAATTTTCTTTCGCATTATATTTTCTTTTAACAAAAGGCCCTGAGACCTGTGAAGGAAAAAATGACAGCTTTCTTTTCAATTTAAAAAATCAATCTGTAGGTTAAGGAGGCATCATTTTCAATACAAGTGAAAGTATACTCTGCAAAGAGCAAAGTGTTTGGCTTAAGTAGAGAAAATTCCTGTTCCAGTTCTCAATCAGGTCCAAACAGCCTGTGGAGGAGTTTCTGCCTGCAATTTGACAGTAACTGCTGGTGACACCACGCAAAGTAGGGTCTTGCCAAATCTGAACACCTTAATTATGGCTACATCATTGTCTCTATTTTCTTAAAATGTTCATCATTATTCCAGAAGTACTTACTCTGGCAATCTACGTTCTTCAGTTTGCAAAAGTGTTTAAAACACTTCTATTCATGAAACATAGCATCAGTATGGCAACCTTCTCATTTTTCACTGAGAGAAAGTGGAATCAATGCCTAGGTGACTGTAAATACTATTTTTTCCTTAAAATTTTCAGCCTATTAAAATGTCAACTTATTTGCAAACACTTATCACTTTGGTTGAAATTATTTGTTTGATTTCATAATCTATAATAAACTCCTACAGGAAAAATACTTCTTCATATTTAACTTTATTTCCAATTCCAGTCATCTACATGGCATTCCATGAGTCTGTATATACCTTAATCAAATTACTCATTATAGGTAACACAATTATCACTTACATTTAGTATAAGCGATTTAGCATAAGACAATTAATTTAGGCCAGTGCCCTAGTGTAATTATTAGTAGTGATCTCTTTCTTACTCAAAAGCATCCCAGTTCCAATGATAAATTATATTGTCACAGCATTTCTACATCCTGTGCTGCTACTTGATGAAGTTCCCTCATGGCATAGTCCATGTGTTATACATGTTTGTGTCCTTAGCATTTAGCATAGCATCAAGCATATAGCAGGCAGGCATTCAATTAAGGTGTACGGAACTGATCAGGTAAAAAATGTTTAAAATATCAAAAGCAACTTTCTTTTGATAAACACATGAAAAATACATGACAAAAGAAAAAAAGAGAAAAGGGAATTTGTATTCATAAATCTGACAAAAAACAGAGAGCATATTAAAATTGGTGATTTAAAGAGAATCTAATAAATGAACTCTAAAACGATTTGGGAAAAAGGATAACTGAAAGGGTAAAGGTTAGAGAATTTTTATAGCCATTAACAAGAGAAGAAAGACAACCCGTCACCTCTAGGCTAATGATTGGAAAGGTGGAAACAGTTAAATCCTGAAAGAAGGGAGCTGTGTGAAGAGGACTTCATTGCAAAAGCTATGGTCTTCAGTTAGACATGTAGTCAGCCCATGCTGATGCTGCTGACAAGGAGTAAAGAACCTCTATATCACATTCTTACTCTTCTCTCTTTCTTCACCTTCTTTCCAAATTCTTTTACCACCATATGTGCTGTCTCTCTGAACAATCTACTGTTGCTTGGGCTATTTCCGTAATTTTCAAACTACATTCTGGTTACCAATGCTACTTTTAAGGTGTATTGAAACTTTCAAAGTGTGGGCTGGATGAGGCAATGGAGCATTTCAGTCACTAGAAAGCATTATCCCTATTGTGGGTTAGAAAAGGGAACTTATAATAATGTTGCAGTGTTTTTAGTGTCCATTTACAAATTTCATATGTGTTATATGCCATTGATATGATTTTGCTGTGTCCCCACCCAAATCTCATCTTGAATTCCCATGTGTTGTGGGAGGAACCTGGTGGGAGGTAATTAAAACATAGGGCAAGTCTTTCTCATGCTGTTTTTGTGACAGTGAATAAATCTCACAAGATCTAATAGTTTACAAAGAGGGGTTTCCCTGCACAAGTCTCTCTTTTGGCTTGCCACTATCCACATAAGATGTGACTTGATCTTCCTTGCTTTCCACCATGATTGTGAGGCCTCTCTAGCCATGTGGAACTGCAAGTCCAGTTGAACCTTCTTCTTTTGTAAATTGCCCAGTCTCGTATATGTCTTTACCAGCAGCATGAAAACAGACCAATGTAGTCATTTTTCAGTTATTTTAATTTTTATTGTAGAAGAGTGTTAAGGGATACTTAACGTATAGCTTGCATAACTCAGGAATTATTTATAGAAATGACAGCTATCCAGAGTGAGGCTGTGTTAATGTCATAGACTATTCCCTTGAAAGTAATATTCTATGAAATTAATTACCTGGAGAGCACTGGAATGATTCACTGATGCTTGTGTTTTACTGTTTATTCCTAGTGAGCACCTAGTTTTCCCATAATCAGGCCAGGGTTGATCAGAACAATAGTAAAAATTTTAAACACACAGAGCTGCTGCATTGCAAAAGAAATAGTCAACAGATTAAACAGACCAAAAATATTTGAGGCCCCATTTGAATTTGTCATGCTGGGCCCTTGACATCTCTGATGGTAGAAAGCCCTGGCTGAGCTCAGGAAGCAGAACTAGCCCACACTGGAGGGCTGAGTGTGCTCTGGTGACAGAGCTCTGCAGCTGGTCAAGGTGGAGGTGGCCTGCCCAGCCAGTGCTGCCCCTCAGCACACCTGCTTGCTCCCCTACGTTCCAGGCTGCTGAGCATGCAACTCACTCTGCTGTGGGCCTAGTGGGCTCTTGAATTTCACTCCCAACCATGCCCTTCCAAGTTTTCCTCAGGAAGTGGCCCCCTTCCACCCTTTACCCCGGTAAAAGCCATGTATCAGCCTAGATTCTGACTTCTCCCTCCTCCCTGTGTCCTCTACCTACAGCATGTCCTGCCAGCTTGCCCCACAGAGCTCAGCCTTTCCTCTCCGCAGCCACCACCTAAGATATTATCATCTGCTTTAGCCACTCCCTAACCCCACTTAACCCCTGCCCCCCCCCTTTTTTTTGAGACAGTGTCTCACTCTTGCCTAGGCAGGAGTGCAATGGTGTGATCCTGCAGCATCGATCTCCTGGGCTTAATTGATTCACCCGACTTGGCCTCCCAAGTAGCTGGGACAACAGATGTGCACCACCACACCTAGCTGTTTTTTTAATTTTTAACAGAGACGAGGATTCACCATGTTGCCTAGGCTGGTCTCAAACTCCTGGATTCAAGTGGTCCTCCCTCCTCGGCCTCTCAGGGTGCTGGGATTACAGGCCTGAGCCACTGCACCTGGCCCAACACACTTAGTCCCTTTATGACACACCCTCTCACAGCAGCCAGTAAAATTTAAAATGTCAGTCAGGGCAGGTTGGTACCCTGATTAGAGTCGTCTAGTATCTTCTCCCACCTGCCTCCTGTGACCTGTGAGGCCTTCTGTGAGCTTCTGCCCCCTCTCAGACCTGCGCCCAAGCACACCCCATGCATGCACATGTCCACATATATATGCTTACACGCAGACATAAAAAGTGCACATGCACACTCACCCCCACCCCCCCGCTGGTCACACTATCCTGGCTTCTCTGGCCTTCTTTTCCTCCCTCAGGCAGTCCCCCGCCCCTCTGCAGGGTGACTACTGTGCCCCCTGCCAGCACTCACCTGGCTGGACCAGGCCTCAGTTCAGTGGCCGCCATCCCATAGGTGCCGTCTGTGCAGAGCTGCCCGGGACCACCCAGCCTGCCCTCTTGCCAGCACTCACTCCTGCTGACAGTGCTTAGCTGGTGTGTCCCTCGTCATCTCCCTGCCAGGCCTTGGGCTCTGCAGAGGTGCCCAGTGAAAGCCTGTCTGGTGCCCTCCACACCTCAGAGGGCTTCAGAGCTGAGCTCCAGGACCTCTGCTGTCAAAAAGTGTTCACTGGGAGGAAGTGCAGGGGACAGTCTTGCAAGCAAGGGACTGCTTGCCCTGCTTTATGACAACCTTCTGAGAGCTGGTAAAGGCCAGCAGCTGGGCTGAGCACTTTATGTCATCATCCTCAGAACCAACCTGCACGGCCAGTGTGCTCGCCCCCATTGACAGGAAAAACAGGACCTTAGAGGCTCAAGCAGCTTGCTCGGGGTTATGTGCAGCAGGTGGCAGAGTCGGGCCACTTACTACACTGTGCCCAGGAAAGGACAGCCACAGGACAGTCTCATTCACAAAGCATGCCCAGCTGCGGGGCCTGAGATGCAGACTCCAAAAAGAGTGCTTCTGCCTTCTCAGGTGACCATTGCTGAAAAAGCTGACAGCTCTAGTGTGCTGCCCAGCCCCCTGTCCATCAGCACCAAAAGCAAAATGACATTCCTGTTTGCCAACCTGGAAGACTGTGATTTCTTGGTTCAGAGGATCTCTGACTTCCTCCAGAAAATGCCATCCAAGGAGCCAGGTGGCTTCATTGGAAGCAGGAAAGCCAGTGTTGTGGACCCTAGCACAGAGGTGAGAAGCCCCTTGGAAGCACCAGGGTAGAGTTGGGCCCAGGAAGAGCCAGGGCAGCCATCAGCCTCCCCGCTGCAGCCTGATCCTATGGTGTCTGCTGTGGGCCTCAGGCTGGGGGCTGATGTGTGACAGCTGGCAAGAGACTCCTAGCCCAGCCTCACATTGCCCAGAAACATCATAGCCTCTCTGCACCCTCACCCACACACCCCAGTACTCCTCATTCCTGCTGGGCCCATTGCCTGTGAGGAACCTTCTCTGGCCGTCCTTTCTGCATTGCTGCTGCATGGAGAGCAAAGCCACACAGTGGAGGCCTGTACACTTCGGCTTTGTTCTCATGGCCTTCCCTGCCAGGCTTTCAGTGTGAGGTTCTTGCTGGTAAAACTGCAATATCACTATTGTATCAGCAAACTTAACAATAATTCCTTAACATCATCAAATATTGTATTCACATTTCCCCATGTGCAAGTGTACTTTTCACGGTTTTATTATTTGAACTGAGGCACACAAAAGTCACACATGTCACTGTTGATTGATAGTCCTCTTAAATCCCTTTAATCTATGGGCTTCTGCTCAAAAAAAAAAAATTGGCAGAAAATATTTGCACTATGCATCTGACAAAGGACTAATATCCAGAATCTACAAAGAACTCTATCTAGTTAGCAAGAAAAACAACCAAATAATCTTATTAAAAAATGGGCAAATGACATGAATAGACATTTTTCAAAAAGAGATATATGAATGGCCAAGAGACATATGAAAAAATGTTCAACATTCCTAAGCATCAGGAAAATACAAATTAAAACCACAATGAGATACCATTTTACCCCAGCCAAAATGACAATTATTAAAAAGTCACAAAACAATAGATGTTGGAGCAGATGTGATGTGAAAGGAAGACTTACACATTGCTAGTGGGAATGTAAATTGCTACAACCTCTGTGGAAAACAGCATGACGATTTCTTAAATAACTAAAAGTAAATCTGCTGTTTGAAACAGCAATACCCAGTACTCGGTATCTACCCATAGGAAAATAAGTCATTATATTAAAAGACATCTCCACATGTATGTTTATTGTAGAACGATTTACAGTTGCAAAGATACGGAATCAAACCTAAGTGCTCGTCAACCAATGGGTAGATAAAGAAAATGTGGTATATCCATATATATCATGGAATACTACTTTCCATAAAAAAGGACTAAATAATGTATTTTGGGGCAACTTGGATGGAATTGAAGGCCATTATCCTAAGTGAAGGAACTAAGGAATGAAAAACCAAATACCAAATATTCTCACTCACTGGTGTGAGCCAAACCATAGCTACACAAAGGCATACAGAGTGACATAGTGAACATCAAAGATTCAGAATTGGGGTAAGTGGGAGGGGTGTGAGAGATGAAAAACTGCATATTGGGTACAATGTACATTATTCAGATAATGGGTACACTGAAACCTCCGATTTCACCATTATACAATGTATCCTTGTTACCAAAATCCATGTGTACTCCTAATGCTACTGAATAACAAACATTTTTTAAAAAATGGACTGATAAAATATGCTTAGAAAACACTGTCTGTAGAGTGGATGAGTCAATGGCATTTTACTAACGTTCTGCTATCATATAAGCTGGATTACATGGACTATTTATATATTTTTCCTTTCATCTTTTAATTTTATTTTTAATTTTATTTTATTATTATTATTTTTTTGAGATGGAGTCTTACTCTGTTGCTCAGCTGGAGTGCAGTGGGATGATCTCAGCTCACTTTAGCTTCCACCTCCTAGGCTCAAGCAATTCTGCTGCCTTAGCCTCGCAAGTAGCTGGAATTACAGGCGCCCATTACTATGGCCAGCTAATTTTTGTATTTTTAGTAGAGACATGGTTTTACCATGTTGGCCAGGCTGGTCTTGAACTTCTGACCTCAAGTGATCTGCCCACCTCGGCCTCCTAAAATGCTAGGATTACAGGCATGAACCACTGCCCCCAACCTTTCGTCTTTTATTTTTAATGCACATTTGTTAAAATTTATTTATTTTTATGTTTTGTTTTCAATCTTTTTCTTAATTTTTTAAATTATACTTTAAGTTATGGGGTACATGTGCAGATAGTGCAGGTTTGTTACATAGGTATACACATGCCATGGTGGTTTGCTGCATCCATCGCCCTGCCATCTACATTAGGTATTTCTCCTAATGTTATCCCTCACCAATCCCCCCACCTCCTGCTATCCCTCCCCTAGCTCCCCCACCTCCCCACAGGCCTCAGTTTGTGATGTTCCCCTCCCTGTGTCCATGTGTTATTGTTCAACACCCACTAATGAATGAGAACATGCAGTGTTTGGTTTCCTGTTCTTGTGTCAGTTTACTGAGAATGATGGTTTCCAGCTTCATCCATGTCCCTGCAAAGGACATGAACTCATTCTTTTTATGGCTACATAGTATTCCATCATGTATATGTGCCACATTTTCTTTATCCAGTTTATCATTGATGGGCATTTGAGTTGTTTTCAAGCCTTCGCTATTGTAAACAGTGCCACAATGAATATACGTGTGCATTTGTCTAGTTGAACCATTGAGAAAGACAATGTGGTGATTCCTTAAGGATCTAGAAATAGAAATACAGTTTGGCCCAACAGTCCCATTACTGGGTATATGCACAAAGAATTATAAATTCTTTCATCTTTTAAAAGCAGTTTGGCAAAGAGGATACACACAGGGATTACAATCAAAATGACAAGTTTCAAATGTCACCTCTATTTACTAGCTGTGAAACTTTGAATAAGTTGTTAAATTTGTTTAACCACCAATACCTGAGTCCTGGGAAAATGAACAATGAACAAATTTAAGTTTTGTTATTTTGCTATGACCTTGGAAATGTGAAGAGAAATGGACACCCATACTGAGCCATTGACAAACATTACAAAGGTGTATATTCCTATTTTGAAGTTTTCAGTTAAATTAAACTTCATTTCACATTGTTGAAATGAGTTAATATAGACCTATAGACTATCCAGGAATTCTCTGGCATTTTTCTTCACTGTAGTATAGTACAGAAGATTGCTCATCATATCAAAGTCTCTCATTTCCATCACTGTGGGAAATCTATGATTCTGAGCCTCTTCCCTATAGGAGAGCTAAGCCTCTAAGATTCTTTGTCAAAGATCTGTGAAGGAGGCACACTCAATCTCAATTAAAATTAACTTAGAAATCAGGGGAAAGATTGCTCCAAGAGATGAGAGTAATAACTGAGTGAAAATAATTGTAAAATATTAATAATTGGCAATACTATATTACATGCTGTATATGTGTAATATCATTTAATTATTTCAAGAAGCCTGAGAATTTGCCATCTCCATTTCATAGATGTAAAATTAAGGGCAAGAGAGCCCTTAATGCATACAACTGCCTAAATAACTTTGTTAAATAAGGCTCACTATATATATTCAGCGAGGAAGAATATATATTCAGCTACTCTGGTCTAATTTGACAGTGACTAAACATAAGGATGAGACCGAGCACTGCCTAATTCCAAAGTCCATGCTCCTTCCTAGAATACCTAGTATTATTCACTGAATAAACATTTCTGAGTACAGATTTCAGGGGCAATTTTTTAAGTGCTGGAGATCTAAAATTGGGTATGACCTAGTCAGGACACCATAACTGATTTATGTAAATGTTATGGTTTGGGTGTGTACCCACCCAAATCTCATCTTGAATTGTAGCTCCCACAATTCCCATGTGTTGTGGGAGGGACCCTGTATGAGGTAATTAAATGATGGGAGTGAGTGATAGTGAATAATTCTCAGGAGAACTGATGGTTTTATAAGAGGGTAGTTCCCTGGAACATACTCTCTTGCCTGCTACCAAGCAAGACATGACTTTACTCCTGCTTTGCCTTCTGCCATGATTGTGAGGCCTCTCCCACCACTTGGAACTGTAAGTCAACTAAGCATTTTTCCTTTATACATTACTCAGTCTCAGGTATGTCTTTATTAGCAGCATAAGAAAGACTAATACAGTAAAGCAAAATAAAATGATTGCCTTGTCCCATTTGACCCCAACACACCATGTTTGGGATGTGTGGTCAAGGCTGGAATTCCTACATAGAACAGTGTCATCTGTGTGCAGCGAATTTCTAATAAAAGTCATGATACATGCAGCTAATATCTAACAAAAGTCATGATGTATGAGTTGGTAGATACTATCATTTACTGCTGACTGAGGAAAGACTCTCTATGGTTTCTTCAGATATTCTTAAAGAAGATATCAAAACAATATTCTGACTTTTTCTATATTTAATAATTCAATAATTTTCCCTGAAGTCACCTATGTCATTTGAGTCAATGGGGAAATGACTTCCTATTTAATAAATGGTTTTGGGAAAACTGGCTAGCCCTATGCAGAAAGCTGAAACTGGACACCTTCCTTACACCTTATACAAAAATAACCAAGTTGGATTAAAGACTTAAATGTAAGACCTAAAACCATAAAAATCTTAGAAGAAAACCTAGGCAATATCATCCACAACATAGGCATAGGCAAAGACTTCATGACTAAGACACCAAAAGCAATGGCAACAAAAGTCAAAATTGACTAATGGGACCTAATTAAACTAAAGAGCTTCTGCACAGCAAAAGAAACTATCATCAGCATGAACAGGCAACCTACAGAATGGGAGAAAATTTTTGCAATCTATCCATCTGACAAAAGACTAATAACTAGAATATACAAAGAACTTAAATTTACAAGAGAAAAAACATCAAAAAGTGGGTGAAGGACATGAACAGACACTTCTCAAAAGAAGACATTTATGCAGCCAACAAACATATGAGAAAAAGTTCATCATCACTGGTCATTAGAGAAATGAAAATCAAAACCACAATGAGATACCATCTCACATCAGATAGAATGGAGATCATTAAAAAATCAGGAAAAAACAGATGCTGGAGAGGATGTGGAGAAATAGGAATGCTTTTACACTGTTGGTGGGAGTGTAAATTAGTTCAACCATTGTGGAAGGCAGTGTGGTGATTCCTCAAGGTTCTAGAACCAGAAGTATTATTTGACCCAGCAATCCCATTACTGGGTATAGACCCAAAGGATTATAAATTATTTGACTATAAAGACACATGCACACACATGTTTATTGCAGCACTATTTACAATACCAAAGACTTGGAACCAACCCAAATGCCCATTGATGATAGAATGGATAAAGAAAATGTGGCGTGTGTGTGTGTGTGTGTGTGTGTGTGTGTGTGTGTGTGTGTGTGTAGTGGAATACCATGCAGCCATAAAAAAGGGTTGGTTCATGTCCTTTGCAGGGACATGGATGAAGCCAGAAACCATCATTCTCAGCAAACTTAACACAAGACTAGAAAACCAAACACTGCATGTTCTCACTCATAAGTGGGAGTTGAACAATGAGAACACATGGACACAGGGAGGGGAATATCACATACCTGGGCCTATCAAGGTGTGGCGGGCTAGGGGAGGAATAGCATTAGGAGAAGTATCTCAAGTAAATTATGGGTTGATGGGTGCAGCAAACCACCATGGCACATGTATACCTACGTAACAAAATAATAAAATAAATAAAATAATAATCAATAAAAGAGATATAACACAGAGACACTAAAAAAAAGACAAGATTCTCTAACTGGTAAATAAAATGTTCATGCCTGTGTTACTGTCAAAACTCTAAACTTTTTTATTATTATTTACAGATTTCTCCTGAGGTGTGCTATAGCGGAACGGGTGTTGAGATGCAAGAACTAGAGCTGCTGGGTGGCAAGGAGTCAGCCTTTTGGAGACCTGTGGTTACAGCTGAGGAGTGTCTCACTAAAGGCTTTCACATTTTGGAAAATATGATAAGTTCTTAAAAGCGTATTCCAATTCAGTGCATTTATAAAATATCTTACTTTTTGAGGCTAAGAAAATAGTTCATTCACTATAAATTATTAATGTCAAGAAATGGCTAACCTTGAGGAAATCTGGGGAAGATAATTCTAGACAGAAGTAGCTGCAAGGTGAAGAATGGGGGAGCAGTAATGAGTCGGGAATTTTTGAAGGAAAGAAGAAAGTCAGGGTGGCTGGAGCTCAGTGACTAATGGGGGATGGTATGAGACAGGAACCAGAGTCTGAAATGGAGCAGATTATCTAGGGTCTGCAGTAAAGTTAGTTTCTCCTTCCTCCGTCCCTCCCTCCCTCTTCCCTTCCCTTTCCTCCCCTTCCCTTCTCTTCCCTTCCCTTTCCTTCCTTTCCCTTCCATTCCCTCCTTCCCTCCCTTCTTCCTTCCTTTTCTCCCCCCCTTCCTTCTCTCTTTTCCCTCCCTCCCTCCTTCCCTTCCTTCCTTTTCTTACTTTTCTTTTTCTTTCCTTCCTTCCTTCCTTTCCTTCCTTCCTTCCTTCTTTCTCTCTCTCTTTCTATATTATTAGGGTACTATTGACAAACAGAAAGCTTAAACATTTAATGTATGGAATTTCATATGTTTGGGGATAAATATATCCCCATGAAACCACTATCACTGCTAATGCCACCAACTTATCTATCACTTCCTAAAGCTTTCTCCTGGAACTGCTGTTTTTAGTCTGTTTTTGTTTTCTCTTTTATGTTCAGAGTACTTACACTAAGAGCTATCCTCTTCGCAAATGTTTAAATATGTATTATTTTTAACAATAGGTCTTCTATTAGACAATACATCTCCAAAACTTTCTTTTTCCTCTCTCCCATTTTCTTCCTTCCTTCACTTCTTTCTTTCCTTCCTTCTTTTTCTTTTTAAAATTTAATTTGAAAAATGAAGATTTTAGAGAGTGTAAGAAGTAAAAGAGGTGATCTGATAATACATTGTAAAAAGATACATCTGGCTGTCATATGAATAATTTGATTGGTATGGAGTGCAATAGAGAAGAGAAGTAGGAACACAATTGGAGGATGCTTCAGTAGTTAGTAAGGAATCAAGTGGGGCAAGTGTGGCATTTCATTTTATAGTTTAAGAGTAAGATGTATAATAAGTTCCCAGGTCTTGGTCTTCAAATACCACTCTCTACTAAATGGAATTTGGTCTCCTTGGAGATATGGTTGATTTTAGGGCTGGGACAGAGAAAGTACAAGATATAACCTGGAAAACTGTGTGGGAGAAATTAAGAACATACTCAACAAATGATGGGAACTTATCAGAAAGGTATAGAGGAGCCAGCTTGAAATGGCTCACATTGGCCACATCTAGTACCATTTGAGCATCAAAAGAAATGATCGTAGTATCACAATACAACACACTGAATAAAATAGTAAGATACAAATTCATTGTGTATGTAAATTTAAATATATACAAATTTCGGAGAAAGAAAATCTCTGTAAAGTAAAATGCCAACCAATAAGCAACATCTGCTTTGAGAGGGTTAGTATGCATTCATTCATTCACTAATGGCAAACTTGTGAGATATCAGTGGATAATTTAATGCAACAGTACTTTCTCTGCTATGAATCTTTAGCAAGAAAACTGTGTAATAATAAACTTTTAACTTTTCTTTCTCTTTCCACTTCAGAGTAAGCAAGACTGAGAATAAGAACAAGATTCATTCTGCGAGAAGTAACTTTCCCATGTAAAAAGTTTTGAATAATTATATTGTTTTATAAATTTCAATAAATCACAATAATTATCAGTTGTATTAAGAGCTTTTTAAACATTCTATTTGAATCAGCCAAATAGTAATATATCCACTGCAGATTAGTGCATTATCAGTATAAAATTGTTTCTAACTGAACAGGGATTAGGCTTTCAAAATTGAACTTATTAACAAAAATTAATAAAGATAATCTAATTTTGCCTAATGTACTTTTATGCTTTTAGTGACCATAACAAATAACTTGTTGTATCAGGCCTGAAGTTGATAAGCCAGAAATTTTATAAGTTTTTACTATTATGGTTATTTTCTATTTAATATAATTGTATTCTCTCTTGGAATTAACATAAAATTAATTTTCTTATCAATTTCCCAAAAATGGTTTTGCTGATACTAATATGAAAGTTCCTCATGAGTAGTTTACCAAAATTGTTCTAGTAATTATATTATTTACATTTATTTTCAAAGACTTTTTCATTTAACAAATAGTGTATATGTATTATCCAAGCAAAGAATGATTGTAACAATGATAAATTGATAGCCAAAACAAATCTTTCATATTTAAGGTTTCCCTTTCAATGAATATAATATTAGGAGTTTTAGGAATAATCATTTACTGTAAGCACATTAGTAAAGCAGGCCATTCACAATTGCATTTAAATTTTAATTGCGTTTGTAGAATTCCCAAAATTAAATGGGTTACTAAACCATAGTATACCTCTCCTCTATTCAGCAACTAAGTTTTCTATTCTTTGCTAATACATCTTTGTGATTCATTTGCAGCTAGGAAAAATTACCTGAAAATTATCCCAAGGTGTTCAGAATCCCTTTAATACCACTTAATTATTATTTATATGTACAACTAGTCATTCTAATATCATGATCTGAGAGAGGTATTTCAGGAGGTCTGTAAATTTTGTACATGTATATTTTTTTCTTATTTGCTTTCATTATTTCTATACTGTTAGAGAAGCATCTAAAAGTGTGGACAAAGATTTATTACAATGACTTACTTATGAATAAGCTAGCTCAGGTATCTAGCTGCCTGTTATTGCATTAAAATATATTTCTACCTCAAGGGCAAATCTTTATTGCAAATAAGATTTAATACATTCTAGAAAACAGAAAAATAGTGCTTTATTAGCAGTTTTCAAATATTTTACGGTATATTATTCATATGAGAAAATTGTTAAAATGTAGATTTAAGGGAAAAGGATTCAATATATATAGGATCTTCATTTTGGGTGTGTATATAAAGTAAATGAGTTTGATTAAATGTTCTCTTGGCCTCTTTAAACCCAGCATTCTATGGATATTATTTCCAATTTATATATATACATTTCTTATCAATTTTCTAATCATTTTGAAGTAATTATTTATTTGAAATTACAATTTGATAAAGTTAATTTAAAATAAACTGATGGCAAACATATTATGTACACAACAAATAAATATCCTTATGAATGAGGTTATAAGACTATTATTTTTTACTTTTCGTCATCTTACAAAAAAAGGTTTATAAGCAGATACAGTTCAAAATTTATGTATTCTTTAGGGAAGTTCATGGAAAGGACTCTGATGGGTGCTCCTAAATGCAGATTTTGATGAGTTTGGAGATTGTGCCATTGGACTAGGGAAAGAAAATAAATATAAATCTTCCAGGACTCTAATTAAAAAACAGTGGAATGAATTAATGAAATGAAACCGAACTACTAGAAGACTAAAATAATTTTAAGTGACTTTTTATTGGAAACATTGCATTTTGTCATATTTTACAGTCAAAATTTTTTTCCTTGTGAACTTTTACGGCTTTTAACAATTAAGTAAAGTATAATTTCTAAGCAAAACTGGAAGCACATTTCTTCCTCTCTACCCATTTTCTCCAGAATTTGGAAACTATATGTGAGTATTTCTAATTTTTGGCAATATAGTTATTTGCATAAGTTCAATAAGAATCTGTTTTCTCTTGTATCAGGGCAAAATTGGAGACACTAGTTATTTTATCAAGCCTTTGACTAGAATGGTATATTTTCAGAAATAAGCAGATTGTTTTGAGGAATTCATGTGGATGTACAGAACCAATACAAGTCTTTTGAAAAAACTACCCTTTTTTCTTATCTATTTAGTTACTTTACAGGGTCTCTAACCTACGGTAAGCAAAGAATGTAACTTTCTGAAAGGCCCAGAAACCTCAAGTTATTATGGAACCTCAAGAAGAGAGAAATTCTCCTAATTTATACAGGTATCTGAAGACATAGATAAAATCTTGGTTGGGCTCCAAAGGCTTTTAAAAGATGTAATCTGAGATTTCTTATATATTAAAAAAAATAAAATTCCAATAAAGCCAATTTAAAACAGGCTTTATGGCAAATAATTATTTTTGCTGTACTTTATATGAATAATCAGATCAAATATAGTAAAATGAAGACTTATTTTGCTAATTAATTGGCCCTATTTTGATTTGCCTTTGGTAGAAATGTATTACTAAATAGAGAAAAATTATGTTTCAAAAGGAAACTATAGTATACTCATTATCAGATTATTGTCTTGTTCATTATTATTTTTTATTATTTTCTAAAATTTGGACTGAATCCTGAATTGCCTTCCAGCTCTAACCCTCCAAACTAACATTTAAAAATTTTTCTTACATTTTCTGACTTGGAATCAATGTAATTGCTACTACTTTTTTTCCTGAGACCCTCAAAGCTAAAGCTCATACTCATGACACAGTCAAGGGAAACTTGCCAAATTGCCACCACCTTCTTCCCACTTAACCAAACATGTTTTGAGTCTAAAATCTAGACACTTCATCTGACTGACTTACAGACTTGAAGGAAAAGGAAACAGTTTGTGGATTGTTCTCAATATTAACCTATATTTTTCTTCTGTTTGAAAGCCAGTTTGCAATACCATCTCCTAAAATGAGATACAAATGCTTAATGAAAATGGTGCATCCCAAGACTGGTTAAATGGAATCCATTGCCACTCAGTCTTTAACTCATATTTATTTCTCTTTCACAGCCACCAACTCAGCTTTTACTGCGTAAAACATCTAGGGAAGCTTAAGACAGGGAAATGTTGGGGCTCAGAAACCAATCTCCCAAAATGTGGCATTTTGACATACTGACCTGAGGAAACCTTCGGATCTCTCTAACCTTTTCTTCTAGACCTCTCCCTTCATGTCTATTCCAAACAAACAAACAAACAAAAAAACCACTGAAGTTTCTTTATCGGCCTAAGATTCAGACCCACCAAGGACAACAATTGCTCTTTCTTCCCCTGTTATCTCATTATCCATTGCAGAAAAGGCTAAGATGTGACCACGCCTGAGCAAACCTTTTATGAGAATGACTGTCTCCAAAGATTATTTAAATCACAAATAAAATTATTCACAAATTAATCTCTGTTCCCTATCCAATTATTCTCCCTAACAATGATTTATGCCCCTCAGTAGAATTCCTCTTTGCCTCTTTTCCATAACCTATTTTACCAGAATCCAAGCCCCCATTTCTTTTTTGAAACTTCGCAATGGTATACAAGTTCCTGTATCTCATTGGGAAGTTGGGTCTGCCATGTATACAAGTAAACAAATTTGTTTGCCTTTATTCTCCCTAACAATGATTTATGCCCCTCAGAATTCCTCTTTGCCTCTTTTCCATGATCTATTTTACCAGAATCCAAGCCCCCATTTCTTTTTTGTAACTTTGCAATGGTATACAAGTTCCTGTATCTCATTGGGAAGTTGGGTCTGCCATGTATACAAGTAAATAAATTTGTTTGCCTTTTCTCCTATTAATCCATCTGCCTCATGCCAGTGATTTTTTAACATGGGCCTGTAGCCATGGCTTCCACAGAAGCAAGAATTTATACAAAAGTATAATATAAATATAAAAGATGGTGATGAGGTAGGAAGTGGCCCCACTTCCTACTACTCTTTGCTTGACACCCATGGAATCAATAGTTGTTAATATTCAGCTACTACCTCTCAACTAGTTTCATAGAATGTCTCTCCTAAAGCATTGTATGACTTGGAGTTATGGAAAATATCAGAAGAAGCTACAAGATTCAGCAATTGCTGACCTTGCCACAGTAGTAAGAAAATTGAAGAGATGTTTCAATAAGAACCTTGTTAACAGGCTAGGTTCTATAGCACAGCATTTTGCAGTCAATAATTTTTCTCTAGGAAATTAATTAGTTTTTCAGCATTTCTGATATTACATGTTTTAAAAATGCTTAGAAAAAATTTCAAAGAGCATGTTAAAGGAAAATGTGCTTTTCCTCAGATATATGCTGTCCTCACTACCAAAAGCCTAAATTTAGTTTTTAGCACTGTATCCTTGGAAGTGATTTGTATAGAAAAAAGATAAATACAAAGCTCTGTTTCTCCAAAAACTAAATGGAAATGCATAAAACTTGTGCCACTTAAATGCACTTTAGACAACATATATATTTTCTTGTCACTCAAGCAGATTTATAAGAATTCTACTTTTCCTTTATTCACATGGAGAAGCTGGTTAAGGGCACAATTTTTTTTCCCTTTTTTAATGTTGTTTAGTATATTAGTTCATTCTCACACTGCTATGAAGAAATACTTGAACCTGGACAATTTATAAATAAAAGAGGTTTAATTGACTCAGAGTTCTGCATGTCTGGGAAAGCCTTAGGAAACTTACAATCATGGCAGAAGGCACCACTTCACAGGGTGGCAGGAGAGAGAATGTAAGCAGCGAATATGTCGGGCAATTATGAAACCATCAAATCTTGTATGACTTACTGTCATGAGAACAGCATGGAGGAAACCTCCTCCATGATTTAATCACTTCACATCAGGTCCCTCCCACAACATGTGAGGATTATGGGAACTACAATTCGAGATGAGATTTGGGTAAGGACACAGCCAAAACATATCATTCTGCCCCTGGCCCCTCCCGAATATTATGTCCTTACATTTCAAAACACAATAATGCCTTCCCAAGAGTCCCCCAAAGTCTTAACTAACTCCAACATTAACTCAAAAGTCCAAGTCCAAAGTCTTTTCTGAGACAACGCAAGTCCCTTCTGCCTATGAGCCACTAAAATCAACCACAAGTTAGTTTCTTCCAAGATATAATGGTGGTACAGGCATTGGGTAAATGCACCTGTTCAAAGTGAGAGAAACTGGCCAACACAAGGTGGCTGTAGGCCCCATGCAAGTCTGAAATACAGAAGGGCAGTCATTAAACCTTACAGTTTTGCAATGATCTCCTTTACCTCTCTGTTTCATATCCAAGTTATGCTGATGCAAGAGACAGGCTTTCACAGCCTTGGGGAGATCCACCCCCGTGGATTTGCAGGGTCCAGCCCTTCTTCCAGCTGTTTTCATGGGCTGTCATTGAGTGTCTGCAGCTTTTCCAGGTGCATGGTACAAGTGGTTGGTTGGATCAACCATTCTGGGTTCTAGAGGATGGCCCTTTTCTCACAATCCCACTAGGCAGTGGCCCAGTGGGGATTCTATGTGGAGACTGTGACTTCACATTTCCCTTCTGCACTGCCCTGGCAAGGGTTCTTCATGAGGGCTCTAGCCCTGCAGCAAACTTCTGCATAGACATCCAGACATTTCCATATATCCTCTGAAACCTAGACGGAGTTTCCCAAACCACAGTTCTTGAGTTTTGTGGACCCAGAGGCCCAATTCCTGGTGTAAGCCACAAAGGCTTGGGGCTTGCACTCTCTGAAGCAACAGCCTAGCTGTATGTTGGCCCATTTTAGCCACGGCTGGGACTGAAGCAGTTGGTATTCAGGGCACTGTGTCCTGAGACTGCACAGAGCAGGAGCTCCCTCGGCTCAGCCCACAAACCCATTGTTGCTTTCCAGGTCTCTGAGTCTGTGATGGGAAAAGCTTCCATGAAAGTCTCTGACATGCTCTGGAGACATATTCTCCATTGTCTTAGTGATTAACATTCAGCTCCTTGTTACTTATGCAATTTCTGCAGTGGACTTGAGGTTCTCCCCAGAATATAGGTTTTTCTTTTCTATCACATTGTCAGACTGCAAATTTCCGAAACTTTTATGCTCTGCTTCCTCTGCTTTGTCACTTAGAAATTTATTCTCCTATATATCCTAAATCACCTCTCTCAAGTTGAAAGTTCCACAGATTTCTAGGACAGGGGCAAAAGCTGCCAGTCTCTTTGCTAAAGCATAGCAAGGGTCACCTTTGCTCCAGCTCCCATCTAAATCTGTATTAGTCAGGATTCTCTAGAGGGACAGGACTAATAAATATATACATATATACACACACACACACACACACATATATATATGCACATATATATACATATACATATATATTATATTTATGTATATGTATATATACATATATATATTTATGTATATGTATATATATACACATATATATGTGTGTGTGTATATATATACACAAATATATATAATATATATGTGTGTGTGTGTGTATATATATATATATATATATATATATTACAGCTTGTGATGGTGTGAGTTAATACTCAATAAACTCATATATATATATGACCCACGATAGGTCATCTGCAGGCTAAGGAGCAAGGAAAGCCAGTCTGAGTTCCAAAACTGAAGAACCTGGAGTTCGGTGTTTAAGGGCAGGAAGCATCCAGCACAGGAGAAAGATGTAGGCTGGGAGGCTACACAAGCCTCTCTTTTCACAATTTTCTGCCTGCTTATATTCTAGCCACACTGGCAGCTGATTAGATTGTGCCCACCCAGATTAAGGGTGGGTCTGCCTTTCCTAGCCCACTGACTCAAATGTTAATCTTCTTTGGCAACACCCTCACAGACACACCCAGGATCAGTACTTTGTATCCTTAAATCCAATTGAGTTGACATTCAATATTAACCATCACACTATCTGATACCACCTCAGCTTGGACTTCATTGTCAATATCACTATCAGCATTTTAGTCAAAGCCGTTCAACAAGTCTCTAGGATGTTCCAGATATTCCCACATCTTTCTGTATTCTTTTGAGCCTGCCAAACTGTTCCAACCACTGCCTGTTATCCAGTTCCAGAGTCAATTCCACATTTTCAGGTATCTTTACAGCAGCACCCCACTCTTGGTACCAATTTACTCTGTTAGTCTGTTATCATGCTACTATGAAGAAATACACCTAAGACTGGGTAATTTATTTTAAAAAGAGGTTTAATTGACCCAGAGTTCTCCATGGCTTGATAGGCCTCAGGAAACTTATGATCATGGTTAAAGGCACCTCTTCACAGGGCAGCAGGAGAGAGAATAAGTGTCAGCAGGAAAAATGCCAAACACATATAAAACCATCAGAATTTGTGAGACTCACCTGCTATCATGAGAACAGCATGGGGAAAACTGCCTCCATGATCTAGTAACTTCCCACCAGGTCTCTCCCATGACATGGGGGGATTATGGGAACTACAATTCAAGCTGAGATTTGGGTTGGGACATGGGCAACCATATCACTCAGGCTGGTCTCAAATTCCTAAGCTCAAGCTATTTTTTTTACCTCAGCCTTCCTAGTAGCTGGGACTATAGGCCAACATCACTGTGCCCAGCTGTATGAAGGCACAAGTTTAAAGTCATATAAACCTGAGTAAACTCCTTAACTGGCTACTTATTAGTTGAGTTACTCTAGGCCAATATTTAGCTCTTTTGGGCCCCATTAATAGATGGGAATTCTATGCCTATTTTTTGATGGAAATAATGAGATTGGTCATCTCATAGAGTTCTTGTGAGAATTAAATGATATAATACATTCTAAGCCAATGTCAGTTATCATTGCTATCATTATTTATATTATTGTTAGTTTTGATCAGTAACTCTAAAGTATTGAAGATATGATTCATAATCAGGCAATTTGGTTTAGTGCCTGGAGTTATAAAAACTACATTATTCTGTCTTGTTGAAAGAAATATAAAAGGCATGCTTAGAGAAGATTGGTCAGGGACGAAGAGGAATTATTCTGCTCATTGAAGAATCATAGATCAACTCAGAAATAGAAACATTTAAAAAGGAAAGTAAAAGTTTACTTACAAAGAGTCCAACTTATCCTTCAGACAATCTGGCTGGCCAAGTTACAAATACAAATATGGGAGGAAATACAATTGCAAAATTACAAAGGCTACCAAATTGTTTATGGTAGAAAACAGCAAATGCCACATGATTATGACACTCAAAGTTTATAACAAAGGTCTTTAGGCATCAGTAAAGCCAGAATCAGAGCTTTAGTGCTTATTGCTGTAGGATTCAGGTTAAGGGACATATTTAATGTTTTGTTACTTTGGAACCAAAGTAGTTAGAGTGACCCTATATCTGTTGTTATTGTTGACTTTTTTATTGCTATTGTTTAATTGTTTCTTTTTTTTAATCTCAGAATGAAAATGTTTTTCTTTTGTTTTTATTTTTTACTTGTAGATGATAGGCTTCGTGTTACCAGAGAAAGGCCAAATCGATGTCTTTCTGTTCTAAGACTGTAGTGCCTTGGAATAAAAAACATATGTAAATGTACACAGTTTAAGTGTGGTTTTTAAATTCAATTTCAAAATTCTTAGCAGAGTATGTCATAATTATCTTACAGTCTGGCAATGATTTATACAATTACACATTATTTAATAAAACAAATTACAAGGTTTGCAAATCACTATATTTTTATTCTATATCATGGGCAGCTATTAATAATATTTGTGCTCATGTCAAATGATCTTATTATAATATGTACATCTAGCTAATCTTTAATTATTTATTCCAACATCACATTAAAAAGAATGTTGTTTGAAATGATGGCCTCCAGTGACTCTGATTATTCACTTCTGAATCTTTACTGCTGGAGCTGTGAATCATGCCTACCTTCTTATTTTATTACGTATTTGGTTACAAGAAGTTAGTCTTGGAAGCAGTCTCTTATTTGGGATTTTTCCTGCTGGACTCAGTTTGTTCATAGTTCCATGTCAATTCCAAATAGGACCAACCTCAAGCCTTGCCTGTCCAGTAGATAACTGAAAGAGCTGCTTACAGCTAAGAGAGTTATGTAACTAATGTTGGTTGTCTCTAGTGCCCAAAGCTATTAATTATCAGGAGAAAACAATGTGGTTTGCTTAGAGGCAACATTTTATAACTAATATTCTTATCTGAGAGCAGTAAATAAGATTGCATTGGGCATATTAATGTGTAGAAGGTTCAAACCAAATCAATAACAAAGTGTACATGGGATGTCCTAAGAAATTCACTCTTGCCACAGAAGAAGAATCAGGAATGACATGTAGAAAAGAGGTATATTGTATTCTTTTAATCAAAGGACACTGGAGACTATTCTGACTTGGAATGATGCCTTTTGTACAAGGGGATCTTAGTCTAGTTTAATAGGCCAGTCTACAAAACAAGTGGTTATTGTTCCCATCTCTAACTTGCCATTATAGTTCTTTTCTTATAAACAGCAGGTCTGAGTCTGCCTACTTGGTAGTTAGACTAAATGACCTACAGACATGAATGCAGGATAATTGTTACAACTTATTCCTAGTCACGGGGCTTTTACTTCTACTTCACCCCAAGTAAAACAGAAAACATTTACACAAACTTGATTTTCTAACCCCGTCCTCATTTCTCCCTTTAACATAGTGCACAGACACTATGAAAAAGGTGAATAAAGCAAGCCAGAATAACAAAAGGAGACTAATGTCTACAAATAATAAAACTGTTTCTATCAGTGTCTGAAGATGTAGATTAAAGAAATTTATAGGAACATGTAAACAACTGACAACTGACCACAGCTCTAATATTACTGCCCTCTAAAACAAAGTTAGTAGCTCCCTGTGTCCAGTCATAGTATTTATTATAAGTATACGTAATGTGTTTAAGCCACTGTAAACTTCTCTAGGTACTAAGAAAGATGAAATGCACTGGACAATTGAGGATATAATTTTTTTTCAGGCTACGGCAATAAGGAAAATGCTCATTAATGAGGAACATCTCAAAGAAAAGGAAGGGACCTCTGATCAAAAACCTCACAAGAGAAGAAACAGATAATCTTGACAGGACTATAACCATTAAAAAACCTTTAATCAGTAATTCAGAATCTTACAAAACAGAAGCTTCAGGTTTGGATGATATCAACAGTAATTTTTATCAAACAGTTAAAGATAAAATTGTACTGATTTTTCATTATCTCTTCAGTAAAATAGGAGCTGAGAGAATTCTCCTTAACCCATCTTATGAGGCCGGTATTGCCCTAATACCAAAACCAGCAAAAGGCAAGAAAAGAAAGGAAAACTGAAGACCAATATCTTTTATAGATGCAAAAATCTTCAACAAGATATTAGTAAATCAAATGTAATAATATATGAAAATGATCATACATAATATGAAAATAATCAAATGTAATAACATATTTAAACAATGATATAAAATCATTTTATATGATTATTTTCATATATTTCATATGATTTTCATATATTTTTATTATTTAAAAATTTTTAAAAACAATAATTACATCATTGTCAAGAATTTAAAAATAATAAAATAATGTATGAAAATAATCATTTAATATATTTTCATTATATGAAAATAATCATGATCAAGTGAGATTTTCTTCAGACAGCTGAGACTTGCTTAACATTCAAAAATCAGTCCTTGCAATTCACCACATCAATGAGCTAAAGGAAAATTGTATGATCATACCAGCTGATTCAGACAAATAATTTGACAAATCCAAAATTCATTCATTATAAAGCCTGTTCAACAAACTAGAAATGGAGAATAACTTCCTCAACAATACTAAGAACATCTACAAAAACCTATAGCTAACTTTATACCTAATTGCAAGAAACCAGATGCTTTTCCATTAGGATTGAGAGCAAAATGGGAATGTCTTTTGTCACTATTTATTTCTAAAATCATACTGGATCTTTAAACTAGTGAAAAATGATAAAAATTAGAAGTATTTATATTGAGAAGGAAGAAGTAAAACTGTGTGCATAGATGGCATTAGTGTCACTCTAGATAATCCTTTGGAATCTAAAAAAAAGAAAGAAAAAGAGAACCTCCTAGAGATAATACATGGGATTAACATGGTCACAAGACCCAAGATAAACATACACAAATACATTTATTTCTGTATATTAGCAATAAACTGTAAATGCTAAAATTAAAAATGCAGTATCATATACAATCAGTGATAAAAATAAAAACTGAAGTGTACATTTAACCATATATGTACATGACTTGTATGCAGAAGTGTTCATTCAAAATGCTAATGAAAGAAAACAAAGATGATCTAAATAAATACATAGTTACATAAGCTTACAAAGTTTGGAAGATTCAATAGAGTGAAGATCTTAATTCTTTCCAAGTTGATATACAAGTTTAGCATCATTCCTATCAAAATCCCTGCAAGGGTTTAGTATACATAGACCAAGAATATTTTTAAATTGACTTGGAAAAGTAAGGGAACCAAGATAGCTAAAATAATTTTGAAATAAAGAATATAGTGGGAAGCAAGTCTACTTGATTTTAATACTTTATAGCTACAATAATTAAGCCTGTGTGGTACTGCCTCTGGGACAGACACATAGATCAACTGAACAGAAAAGAACTCCCTAAGTAGACCCCCATAAATATGGCCAACTGATTTATTTTTGACAAAAGAAGAAGAGTTAAATAAATAATCAGACGTCCCTAGACAAAAAAAATAAATAAATAAAAGCCTCACTTGAAGTCTTCCATCTCACACAAAAATTATGTCCAAAAAAAAAATCACAGAATTAAATATAAAACATAAAACCTGTATTAAAAATAGGAGAAAATCTTCAGGATCAATAGTTACTCAAAGCATTCCTAGATATGACACAAAAAGCATGATCCTTAAAAGAAAATACTGATACCTTGGACTTAATTGAAATATTTTAATATTGCTTTGTAAAATACTCTGATAAAGACTTTACACTAAGACAAAATGTCCCCATCTTATTTTTGTCTCAGAGAGGCTAAGGACAGAATTAAAACCATCTTGAAATGCCTTCATCCTTCACCTTGTACAATTTGAGTTATTTCCCAGATCCAGTATTGAGCTTTGGGGCAAATCTGACCCTGATTAATGAGAAGGGCATGGTTTTGAATAAAGAAGTATTAGTCCAGAGGCCAGAGATTTCCTGTTCATCTTGCTTCAATCATCTCTGGAGGTTTCTGTGCTTTGCTTTTCATGTGCTGTATTTTTCTGGCAATGGAAGTAGCTGTCAATTCCAGTAACTCACTTTCCTCTTAACTACGCCTTAACTTTGTACTGGCAGCATTTTTAGTTACGGAGCAATAATGAGGTGTTTCTCTCTTTCTCTCCAGCCTTTCTTCTTTCTGTCTCACATCTCAACAAATATGAGTTCATATTAATCATCAGAATAGTTACCTATGATTGACAACTGACTCTATGACTGTGATAAAGTTATCCCATCCGCTACTATTTTTTATACCTCACAACAATAGGATGAGGAATATATTACTCCCATACTTCCTTGATCTTATAGATGCAAACACTCTGGCTGAAAGAGTTCCAGTAGTTTACCTAAAAAACCCGCTGCCACGGACCTAAGGCACTATGTGGGCACCACAAAAACTGTCCTGGGTCTCAGGTGAGGCATAGAGGATCTGGGTGGGGTTTCTGAGGACACTCCCCTTTTCTTTGCTTCCAAGAGAAGAATTATCCAGAGCAGTGGCAATACCTCAGCTCAACACAACACAATACATATACATATGGTTGTTTGAAATAATTCTGACACTAGTAGCAGTAGTAGTTTGAGATGGCTCTTCCACAGGAGTGACAAACTAGAGGCCTCAGTCTCAGGCATCTTAATAAATTGAGAATCTAAACCTAAGATCCACTGCAGAAGACACTCAGCATGCAGACTGTTTTTTGGTCTATATTTCATATTCATAATCTTATAATTACATTTATTATCTCATTAATAGATTATAGATGATAAAAATAGGACACACATATATATGAGAGAGAGAAAAAGAGAGAGAGAGAGAGATATCACTCTGGAAACGCTGACCTAAGTGAGCCTTGTCATGGGAGAAATAGGGAGAGAGAACAACCCAGGCAGAGCATGGTGGCATGATAGATCATGATGCTTTGTAAGAACTGAAAACAGATTGGTTTGTTTAGGGGGCAAAAAACCAGAAGAGAGTGGCAAAACATGTCTGGGAGGCAGGCTGGGCCAGCCCACGAAGCCCCTTGTCCTATAGGATGAATACTGTTAATTATGAGAAAAACCGAAAGTGTTAAGCAGTTGTATACTTTAGAAAGAAGTTGTGTGTAAATTAAATAAAAGTGTGAAGGGTGTAGGTGCTAAAGCAGAGAAAAAGAGAGAAAAAAAGTAGAGATAGACAGAGCAAGGAGGAGGGGAAGCCATATGAGTTATTGAGGAATTCAAGAAAGAGATGATGAGCTACTGAACTAAGGCAGCTGTAGTTGGGATGGAAAGGAGGAAATGAATTCAGAGATCCTAAGAAAAAAGAACTGACAAGTCTTATAAAAATCAAAGGAGAATTGCATTTACAACATGGCCTTTTCCACTGATGCTCTTAAAAAAAAAGTGTTTTTGTTGTTGTTGTTGTTGTTGTTGTTGTTGTTGTTGTTGTTTAAACAAGAAAAGATATATAGCTTTCTCCTCAGAGTCAAATGTGCTTTCTCCTCAATGTAAAGAATAGTTTACCTTTAAATGGATATTAGTTTAATGTGGCATTTTGAAACACACCTTATATCCAGGACATCTTTAGCTTTCAGAAATATTCACAGCTCCTAAGCAGACAGTTTCTGAGCTGTATTAGTTAATATTCCTGAGATGTCCTCTTATTATTAAAAAGTTCAGATTAGGAAATGAACTTGTCAGAGTTGATTTTTATAGTTTGGACATATTAAAGTGTTGTATTAAATTTAGATTTGATGTGTTTTCCAATAAAGAAAAAGGATTATTTTTAAATATACTTTCTTTGTGTAACAAGGGAGTCCCAAAGTGCCAACCATCTCATCATCTCTGTGGTACTGAGTGATGGGAGACTATTTAGGTGTCAGAGTACCTTGATCAGACAAAAAAATAAACCATTTGTTTTTTGGAAATGCTTTTCTTTTTGTAGAGCACAGAAATCACTTACTCCATTAAACTAACAATTTTTTTTTTGTCATATCAGCAATAACAGCAGGGGAGAGAAAGTTTAATTTTTTCACAAGTAATTTCATGGAATTGTCATTAATATCTAGGAAGTAAATGTTGGGTTTAATGCTGTCCTGGTTTCTAAATAAAAAGATATCAGATTGCACAGGTTGCACCCTTGAAGAATGACAACGAGTGCCTTATTTAGGACTGTCAGGATGACAAGAGAAAAGAATTGACTCATTCCCTTTGAAACATTCCAGCAAGGGTTATTTACTATTCAAAATGTGCAAAGAAATGGGAGTCTCTTGTAATAACAAAAGGAACATGAAGATAAAAACTTAAGTTTTATCCTTTGTTTTTTTCTTTTTACCATTGAAAATAATTATGTTTGTCATTGCATTTGAACAATATGTGCTGACTCTTTCTGATACAATTCAGTACAGAAGAGGCAAAAACTTTTCTTTCAGCTGGCATTTACAGGATTAAAACAAACAAAAACCACAAAAAATGAAAAGCAGAAAACAGCGCTTTTTTTTCTATCTACCTGGAACATGATCACTTTCTTGCCTCAGTTGGAATTATTCTCCTAACTCCACAGTTGCTACGTGTAATTATTTGGCAACATGCCATGATCTCTTCAGACTCCACTTTCTTTATCTCTACAGGATGTTTGGAGTTCCAGTCATGAAAATCTTTTTTATGCTTTGGAAGAAAATAGACAAATTCAGAGATTCATACAATCTAAGCATTGCAAAAGATCTAGTCCATTTAGGTTACAGAAATGTAAGTACCTCCCTATTCTTTTACAAAGACATAAAAAGAGAGCTTATGTAATTTTTTAACAAATAAGTGTCCTGGAGGAGATCGCAGGCACTCATGTTCTTCCTACTTATATGAATACAGTCTGTCTTCTGCAAATGGGTACCAGCCACATTGTGTATACTATTTAAGATCAACAGACAAAAATCAAAGTCTGATTCTCACCAAAAGAAAAAATTATTAGAGAAGATTATTCTAACCACTAGAGTCTTTCAACAATTAAATAAGCTGGAAGTTTTCAAGTGGCTGGAAATATTTAAAAAAAAATTACACAGAAGGCATCCTGGCCCTGGGGAGGTGACTGACGCTAAGGTTCAAATCTCCAGCCCCTTTCCTAGTTACACTGCATTATGGTCATTACTAAAGTCATAATAGCAGTTTTAATGTAACCAATGTAAATTAAATTTTAAGAGAAATTCTAAAACTTTCAGTATACCCTTTAAGCATCTGTGAAAATACAAATTTCAAAGGCAACCAATGTGTCCATGGCTTGATATATGAAAAGGTGGTGTATAATTGAATTATTCATGAAATTACCATGTAGAACATAATAAACAGCTTTATTAAGGGAAGGGAGTCAATACCATCAGCAAGGATCAGAACACCCTCTTTTCTGATTTTTGTATTAAGGCCACTACAGCATATTTTTTAATATTCAGAGGAGTAATCCTTGTGAATCACCTCCAGCATTACATCTGTGATTTGGCAGCACGTCCCCCACTAACAGAGGAGTTATTGCCTCCTCCCTAATCTGACCTTACTATGGCCTGTTTGATTTGAGTCTTAAATGAATGTGAAATGACATTCCCAAGAAAATGAATTCAGCATTACTGGATCTTGGCTATATTCATTATTATGGCTTTTGCAGTACATATTTTTGTCCCACAGTCAAATAAAATGAAATGTGAATCACTGCTTTATGAAGCAGATCATGTCTGTTTGTTAGAGTCACAAACAACTTGAGTGACACTGAAGTCAATTTCTGTGCCTGGGAATGTGGATCAATGGGTTCATTAAAGATCTTATAACAGAGTTTTTATTAATTTTAATTGTCGGTTATTTATGTTTGGGAGGGTCTTAAAGGAACCTGGATGCGAAACACTGTGTTACTTAGTTGTAGAAACAAACTCCTCTGAAATAAATAAGGATATACTTTGATAGTGGACATGTTGTATATTCAACAATAAGGTATATCAGGGAGTCAGTACACGTATGGGGGGAAATAAGGCAATGATTAAGCAACAGATGTAAGTGCACGAAGTTCCTTAACAATGTCTAAATATTAGTTAAGTACATTTCTTAGATTGGTGACGTTGGCTAATTTATTTAATCTCTCAATTTATAAAATGAAGATGATAATTGTACTTTTTCCTACAGTTGCTGTGGAGAGTAAATGTGAAAATATTTGCCAGTTACATAACAAGTTTCCAGGAATATAGTAAGAGCTTGATAAATATTAATCTTTGTTGTTATTCTTTTTCCTAAAAATCATACAGGACAGGAGTGTGTGAAGTTATTTGGCATGGTGGTAGGAACAGTACAGAATATGAATCAGCAGACCTGGATTCTAAACCTTTTTCTACACCTAAAACATGCTGAGTAACGAACAGCTAACAAATCACTTCTTTAAGGTGAAATAAGTTGTTGTTTCCTGCCTATGTAATTTTGTTTTCTTGTATTCCTGTTTCATTGTTCTTTTTGTCTGTATTACAGAGAGGTAGTTTAAAGAGTCTCTTTCTTTTTACCAAGGACCTTTTTTGTAAAAGCTGTAAAATTCTATGATTCCGTAATCATACCGCTTATAAAATCAACTTGTAAATGCCTTACTGATTTTAAATGTTGCTAACTATACATTAGAACAATATGAGTGAGGAAGATATGAGTATAAGTCAATCAGGTATTTAGAATAGCAGTTCTCAATTGGGGGTCAATTTTTACCCAATAAGAGGCATTTGGTAATATCTGGAGACATTTTTTATTGTCAAGATTGGCGATCGGGTAAGACACTATTTAGAAGCCAAGGATGCTACTCAACATTCTACAATGCACAGGACAGTCTTCTACAACAATACATTATCTGGTACCACTCATCAATAGTGCCAGTGTGTGAAACTGTGATTTAGAGCATTTAACAAAAACAATTCCATAGACTTTCACTGAAGGCTAACTGTGTTATAGGCACTGGATAAATGGAATTGATAACACAGTTTTTGCCTTCAAGGAGCTCAGTGTTTCTGATCTATTAAGTCCTCTTCTATCATTTTGCTATAATCAATCATACCCTTGCCTTTAAAAGTGAACAAAGATTGGTCATAACTTCTACCAGAACATGTATGAAGGGATGAAGGTCATAATCTCATAATCCTTAGGCTTCTCTACTGATCAATAAGATCTTAGCTGAATGGGTTTAAATAGTAATAGTCTCATAATTCCACCCCCCACTTTTGGTCCAAATAGTTTAAAATAAAACAATTTTTTAAAAAAGAAATAAATTGCCATATGAGGAAAATAATATGCATTCATAACATAAGTTCATAAAATAATAATGTCATTTCTACAAATCTACTGGAAAATGACTATTTAATGAGGAGATGCCAGAGCATAGTTTATATATTCTATTTTAAATAGAAGAGACAGGAATGAAGAGGTAAATGTCTGCTCATCTATATAAAAGATAAAGTCAACTTTCCTGAACAAAACTGAATACTAAAGAAAACTGAATACTGAAAAATCAAGAATACTGAAAAATCAAGCCTCTGATTTATTTTTCACTTAAATAAACTACAAGTGGGAAAAATTTTTGTTTTATTATCTGACAATACAGTGAAACTTTATTTGAGGACTACAGATATAGTCTTTATTCCAAGTAGAAATAAATTTTTACAAAAACTGTTTTGGTAAAACTGTCAGTGTAAGTGTCATGGAAGAGAAAGGGCATGGGGGTTAATTAAAATTAAACTTGTAATAACTGTCTCACAGGTTGCCAAGGGGGCAATTGTGATTCACACTCACCAAGTGGAAGGTGGCAGTGTATAGGAAGAGTGAGACTCCTTACAAAATACTAAGTAGGTCTGCAGAAATAAGCATGTCGGATGCTAGGTAAGAAGCCTGATGTTCTATTGTAAAGTCTCTGCTCTTTTAAAGCAGAGACTGCAAAGAATGGTGTACTGAAGATTCAAATGAAAATTTAATGGGAAACCTTAATCTCTTTCATTTAAATTGCCCATATTCATGGCATTTGTGTGAAGAAATATCTGGGAAAATGCTTAAAGATTGAAAAAATGCAAATTTCTGTCTATACAATTCTGTTTTCTAATCTTTTGGCCATACTGATGGTGGCTGATAGATGGTGCCATTTTATACAAACAGAAAAAAATATGAAGCACTGATTTTCAGACACTGAACAATGGGAAGGGCAGGACTGAGATTCTTGACTGAAGTGAGGCAAAATTAGCTGAAGTTTATGATTGCCTTAGTTTAAGGCCTGAGGACAATTTTTAGGTATAACACAGAGAAAAGAAATCAAACAGAGCCTTGCAAAATTATTGAAGTGAAGAGAAAAATTGAATCTGGAGAGGTCAACATGACTAACATTTGTGAGGAAGAGTACAATAAAAGAAGAGGCTACCGATAGAAAGAGAGAGAGCTCTGGAGGTCTTTCAGGGGTCTCCTTGAGTTCTCTAAACAAGGATGAGAAGAAATTGCTCCAGATTGAAGAAACAAACAGCCAAAACAATTGGCTAAGAACTTACTAGAGTTCATGCAGGGGTGGAAAGTTTGTACATTCACTAGCCAGAGTAGAAATACACATAGCATAAGAAAGAATCCTCAAAAATATATTATCTTAATAGTATGGCTGTATTAACAACTATTAATAAAAGACTATTCTGAATCTGTTCTAACAAAGCATAAAAATAAACTTCAAAATGATTCAACCAATTTAAAGATATTTATCATATGCCAGAATAAAGACTAATAGTATTTACATAATGACATCAAAACCCTGCATATAACCACATAATTCACAATGTTGGCCATCTCACAAAAATTGTCAAACATTCAAAGAAGCAGGAATGTTTAACTCATGATAAGGAGGATAATTTAACAGTAGAAATAGATACAGAATTGACAAGGATTGTGAAATTAGCAGACACAGTTATAAAAACAGTGATTATATTTCCATGACATTGGAGGAAAAAAGAAAAAAAACAAAGCTATTATAAACACATTCCCTATGTTTGACAAGACAGAGAAAAAGTTTAAGTTGATGAGAAAGAAAAATAAAGATAAAAAGACTTTAGAGTATTTAAATGTATTTTAAATAAAGGGAAATAAATCTGGAAGAGATAATCATTAGATTAGACTGAAGAAGAAAAGATCAGTGAACTGAAAGACATAATAATAGAAATTATACAAAATGAGGTACAGAAAGAAATAGACTGAATGAAAAAGACAGACCATTGATAATCTGTGGGGCAATTTTAAGCAGTCAGTTTTTCATGTAAGTGGAGTCATAGAATAAGAAAAATAAAGTTGCAGGAAAAATATCTGTAGGAAGAATACCCAGGCCAGGCACAGTGGCTCATGCATTTAATCCCAGCACTTTGGGAAGCCAAGGTGTGAGAATTGTTTGAGCCCAGGAGTTTGAGACCAGCCTGGGCAACATAGCGAGATCCCTACCTCTACAAAAACAATGGCCCCCTAATTTTCAAATCTGATAAAAACTTTAAATACAAGAGGTCAACAAGCCAAAATAAAGATAAAAATAATAATTTTAAGTCACATCATAATCAAGTTGCTGCATACTAGTGATAAAGAGAAAATATTAAAGGTGCCAGAAAAACATATTTCATACAGAACAGCAATAAGAAAAATTGCTCATTTCCCATCAGAAAATATGCAAGCCAGAAGACATCAAGCTAAACGAAATAAGCAAGAAACAAAAAGCTACATATAGTACCATTCCTAAAGCAAAAGAATCTATGGGGACCAAAAACTGATCAATGATCGACATAGGCCAGAGTAAACAGGGGAGACGATTGAGCAGCACAGGAAAACTTTTTTTTTTTTTTGAGATGGAGTCTTGCTCTATTGCCCAAGCTGGAGTTCAGTGTGGCACAATCTAGGCTCACTGCAACTTCCACCTCCTGGTCAAGCAATTCTGCTGCCTCAGCCTCCTGAGTAACTGGGATTACAGGTGCCCACCACTTTACCCTACTATCACACTGAACTCCAGCTTGGGCAATATATATATAAATATATATATATATATATATTCTCCATACCTTTATACTAAATATATATATATATATATATCTCCATGATGTATCCTTATAAGGAGGATAATTTATCAGTAGAAATAGACCCAAAATTGACAAGGATCGTGAAATTAGTAGACACAGATATAAAAACAGTAATTATATTTCCATGTCATTGGAGGAAAAAAGAAAAAAAAAAAGCTATTACAAACATATTCACTATGTTTGAGAAGACAGAGGTAGTATGTTTATAATAGCACGCTCTCTCTCTGTCTCTCTCTCTCTCTCTCTCTCTCTCTCTATATATATATATATATATATATATATATATACATACACACACAAACACACATGCATACATACTATATAATAGCTTTATATATATACTAATAAATATATATATGTATAGTAAAAATGGGCTTTCAAGCTGGTCTCGAACTCCTGGCCTCAAGTGATTTGCCTGCCTTGGCCTCCCCAAGTGCCGGGATTACAGATGTAAGCCACCACTTCTAGTGACCTGGATGTACTCTTAGGTCACCAATAAATCAGAACAAAATAATTGGTACTAACTTGGGCAGCAACTGGCCTGATCTGATAGTCTGCTTAGCTGTTGAAGAGTTATTCAATGTTGATTCTTAAATATGCCACTATGGATGCTATTTTACAACCTATAGATATATAGTGATCATTTATTGATAGGAAGATTTAATGACACTTGAAAGGTAAGATAAAATGGTCAAAAATGAGGAGGTTTTCCATATCTTTGATAACAACCTAAAAATGCTATTAAGAATTTTGCAAGATTTCGTAAGAATCAGAATCATGGAGTCTAAGTTTTCTGGGATAACATATATAATGCCAAAATGTCACATATAACAGGCAATCATTAGTGAAAATAAAAACCACCCACTGTTAACGCTGTTGATTAGAGGTCCTCAGCCATAGCAAACTTACATATTAGCTTGTAGAATTTTGTTCAGTAGAATGCAAATCTTACCTGTTCATTGAAATAAATCAGCCTTGTTCTCATCTAACATAGCAATCTTATCTTAACATTTCTTTATTAAATTGCCTATGACCACCTATCTCCTTAAATATTCTTTTAACCAATTTTAACACGTTACATGTTCCCTCATTGATAAACAAAATACTTTTCTTATTTTTTACTTGTATAAAAGTCTTTATAATTTCTTGAAAAAATACATTTTATACAACCTTTCATGTTATTCTAGAGCTTAGAGACTCTAGTTCATTATACTAACAATGATTAATTCTCTCCAGTACTAAACACTGTTCTACATATCGGTTCCATTGTTAAAATCATCACAGTGTAGTTGGGGAGTTTATAATGTTATGTGGTAGAATCTTTAATGAAATTACTTGAACATCTAGGGGAACTAGTTAGAGCATATGATTCTGACTGTAGTGTTGAGATCAGAGAGATACAGAGGAGCAGTGTTTAATCTAAGTTTTGAGAGCTGAGTAGAATTTAACCAATAAGCCACAGGTGGGAAGTGTGTAACAGAGAAGAAGACATTCTAGTTAGTAAAATGTATCAGTGAAAAAAGAATGCATAGAAGTGTTTGAAACATTCATTTAACCAAAAATTTTAGTGTTGCCAGAGTAGATGGTGAGAAGAGTAGAGAGTGGCTAGAATGAGGCTGTAAACAAAGGCTGGGAACAGTCTGGGAAAGACATTTTTCTGTTGAGGAATATGGCATTAACTTTTTGGCAATGGAAATCTATAGAAAATTTTAAAGCATCTTCATTAATTATAATATCTGCATTTTAGAACATGTATAGAAGGAAAAAGGAACTAAAAAAGAGTAAAAAATTTTTTTTTCAAAGCATCCAAGACAGAATTAAGGGCTACTTCAGAAACACTGCATTATAGGTGTAGTAATTTTCAGATTCATCAGGGAGATAGATCATACAGGAGTTGATGAGGTGCGAGTTATAAGGATGAGTTAATGAAGCTTCCTAGGTTTATTAGTTGGGTAATAAACTGGGGGATGGTCTGGAGTGGCAGTTACTCAAGAGAGGCAAGACAGAATTAAGAATTACCCAGTGAATGAAGTGAGTGAAAAAATTATAAATGGAATGAAATACAGCTAGATTATAGAGCTGGGAAAAATGCATGCCCCATCCCAAAGATATTAAGGATCTTAAGGAAATTGGGTTTAATTTAACATAAAGATAACAGTGCTAAGCCTATGCTTTGGAGCTGGGCAGACAGGTTAGAATTCTGGCTCACTATGATCCAAGTGATATGGAGCATATTATATGCAACACTTTTAAACTTTAGAGAACTCTTCCTACTTTGTTTGATGTGAGCTAATGACTTTATAGAGATTAACACAGAGACTGACAAATAGTGGACCCTCAACAAACAAGAATGTAAAAGGTGAAAATTCCCTTGCTCAACTAGGGATAGTTAAGTTTGGACTAAATTGTGTCAGCATTTGCCAAATTGCAGCTTCTGTATAGCTATTATTTAATTCATTCTTTGCCTCCAAAGTTGTGTATTTATCCAAGTCTTACTAAGTACCATTTAATTGCTCACTGTGTCAATTCCAGTTTTTCCCAAAATTGATGGTTTATAACTCATGAGATACTAGTAAAAGCTTTATTTATGCTTTTATTTATAAGAACTAGTCTTAATTTAAAAAAAATAATGCAAGTTTGTTTTAATAATCAAGACTGAAATACTGAAAAAAAAAATAATTGCACACTACCCCACTTCCACTCCACCAACTCTGAAAAAACTGCTGGATATCCTTCCATCACATTCTTGATGACACAAAAATTGTATTCAAAACAAGTTCATATGTTCACACAAACATAGGCAGATGTATAAAAATCATGATTGAGATCCAAATGTAGGATTATTTTCTGCATATAGATTTCTTGCTTGCATTGGTTCTTGATGATATATCAATGGACATCCCTCTAGTCATTCATTATATTGTTTATAATGGAGTACTAGTCAAATCTTTTTTTTTTTTTTTTTTTTTTTGATGCAGTCTTGCTCTTTCAACCAGTCTGGAGTGCAGTGGCGTGATCTCGGCTCACTGGAACCTCTGTTTCCTGGGTTCAAGCAATTCTCCTGCCTCAGCCTCTTAAGCAGTTGGAATTATAGGCATGCACTGCCACATCTGGCTAATTTTTTTGTATTTTTAGTAGAGATGGAGTTTTACCATGTTAGCCAGGCTGGTCTCAAACTCCTGACCTCAAGTGATCCTCCCACCTCAGCTTCTCAAAGTGCTGGAATTACAAACATGAGCAACCACACCCAGCCAACTTTTATTTTTTTACTGATAGAAATATTTAAGAATATTTTTGAGACGCTGCTGACTGTCAGACACTGTTCCAGAGGCTGAGGCTGAAGATGCGGCAGTGAACAAAATAGACTCAGTCTCTACCTTAGGAGAGCTTATATTCTAATCGGATGCCTTGAAGGAAATCTCTCCATTAATATGGCATAGACAAAAAAAGGAGAGCATTTTAGCTTGTATCTGATCCTCTTCTGAAATAATCATCATTAGAAATAATACGACAAATACAAAACAACAACAACAAAAAAAGGAATGGAAAACTAACATCGTTATGTTCTCACCCACAAGTGGGAGCTAAGCTATGAGGATGCAAAGGCATAAGAATGGACTTTGGGGACTCAGTGGGAATGGATGGGAAGGGGGTGAGGGATAAAAGACTACAAATAGAGTCCAATGTATACAGCTCGGTTGATGGGTGCCCTGAAATCTCACAAATCACCACTAAAGACCTTACTCATGCAACCAATGCCACCTGTTCCCCAATAGCCTATGAAAATTTTTTTTAATTTAAAAATGAAGAATGAGCACTGAAAGGAGTTCACGCCACATTGGCTAACTTCCAAAGTGCCAGGCTGTGTTTACTTAAGCTAGTTGCCCTTGGTCAGTCAGGCTTAAAATGTTTTGGTCTTTACATGTATCATTGTTATAGAACTACCACGGATTATGAAAGCAGCTTAAAACCATTCCTCATGTTTGCTTGTTAACATAACCATTGGCAGTCCCATTGATACAGGAATGCTGGGAAGGGAAGAGCTGGTCCCTTTAAATAATAAGGGATGGGGGGCAGGGAAGCACTGGGTAGAGAAAGGCAGGTCCCTGGCTAGGGCTCCAGCCCCGTGGACTTATGTGAGAACAGGCAAGCCTGCTTTAACACCTAAATGTTTCATTTTCGAGACCACAGTGGCCCACCACTCCCCCATTTTGGGCCTATAAAAACCCAAGACCCTAATAGGCAGACACACAGGCAGCCAGACATTGAGAGAAGCACGTCAGCAGAAGACATAAGTGGCTGGACAGTGAGAGGACGTCGAGGGAGCACACTGGTGGAAAAGCACGCCTAAAAACAGCAGCATGCAGCCAGGCCATTGACTGGCAGAATAAGGTGAAGTTTGGCCAGGGCAGTCAGAGGAAAGCCAAGGCCGCAGATTGGCCCAACTCTAGGGAAAATCCATCTCCCCTCCGGCTCCACAATTGGCAGACAGTTACTCCCACTCAATAAAACCTTGCACTCATTCTCCAAGCCCACGTGTAAACAGATTCTTCCAGTATATCACAGCAAGAACCCAGGATACAGAAAGCCCTCTGTCATTGAGACAGATAGAGGGTCTAACAGAGCTGGTTAACACAAGCTGCCTGTAGATGGCAAACTAAAAGAGCACCCTATAAAATGCCCACCGAGGCTTCGGCTGTAAACATTCACCCCTAGACACTGCCGTGGGATTGGAGCCCCACAGCCTGCCCATCTGTATGCTCCCCTAGAGGTTTGATCAGCAGGGCACTGAAGAAGCAAGTCACTCTCCATCGCATGCCCTGCAAGGGGTACAAGGGAACCTTGCCCGGTTCATCATAATCACCTATTACTTTAGTAGTTTATTGGAAAACTCACACGGCTCAACATAAACCTATAGATATGCTAAAATTTATTAGTGTAATAGATATAACACAGTAATAGCAGGGAAAAGAAACACATCATCAAAGGCTAGAGAAGTTGATCATAGTGTTTGTTTTCTTTCTGTAAGATCAAAAAGAGATATTTTCCCCTCTAGCTATGAACTGCAGAGATATATATGGGATGTTATTGCCCAGAAGAGCCTGCTCGAATCTTGAAGTCCAACTTTCTTAGAGGAAGCTGTTTACCTTGTGTTTAACCCTGGTACAGACTCCAAACCAGGCAGCAATGTGCCCATCATTAATCTTTAGATTTACTTTAAACATGCTGATGACTTGGCTCATCTTTACATTCTGCTTCAGGCATACAGAACAACATCAGTACCCAAGATCTGTGAAAACATTGCAATAGTTTACTTCTCAGAGTCTGACCAAGAGTCATGGCCATTGCTACAGAGATAAGCTAACCATGTGAAACAGATCTGCCATATTCATTACCTTTCCTCCCATCATAACCACGGAAAGCACAGACCTGTGTGAGCACATTTCAAGAAATTTATCAGCCTTTACCTTTCCATGTGGAACATAGATATCTCCTATCTCATGAGAATGTACAGAGGAATAACTTCTTAGCTGTTATTTACAAGGACTTTCAAGAGTGGCTCGTAATGGAAACAGATTACTGTAGCATTTGAGTCTCTACTGTCATCGTACTGCCTTAGTTTGTATCCTGGCTGAGTGCCTTACTGGCTCTTTTACTTTGTTATTAAGTTTATGTGGGGATTAAATAAATTCATGTATACTTACTCCTTAGCAAAGGGTTTGGCATACAGCATGGGATCAGTAAATAATGGCTTTTAATGATAATAATTATATGCATGACCTCATTTGATTTGCACAACTAACTTATGATGAGGCAAAGAATATGTTTTCATACTAATTTACAGAGAGGAGAAACTGAAAGTCAAAACAAAATCTAAAGAATTATTGCCAGTGCAGAAAACTTAAAATAGATCAGTTTTTACACTTAAAACATTTTTTTCTCCTCAATTAAGAAAAAGCATTTTTAAACTGAAAATAGAAACACCAAATAAAAGTTTGAGACAAAGGAAGTGAATATTCTCAGGTAAATCTCAAATTTTTGTGACAAAATTTGTGTTGGTAGGCCAACAGGGCTAATTGTGAGAAGTATGTGGTCAATCTCCTTAGTGTCTGATTTCAGAAAAACATGGTAAGGTACTGGGAATTCACAACAAATTATTGGGTGTAGCTCTCTAATGCAGAGGTTCGTAACTCAGGTCTCATAGTTCTCCTGAGATGTTATATTGGATTTTGTGAAAGGTGCAATAGCATCATTAGCTTTGTAAATGGCCTGGAGCCTCCCCAAGGGCTAAGAACAATTGTTTTAGAATATGAATTTTAACTTTTTACAAAAGGTTTAGCTTTGTAGCAAATTGTGGCAAACCCTGTTATACTCTTTGATAAATTAATTAAAGAATAGTGTAGCTGAAAGGAAAAAATGACATTATGTGGACAAAATATATGATGTAAAAGAAAAAAATGCCTATTGGCTTGAAACTAGAGCAAGGCATTCTGAATAAGTATAATAATTTATTTTTCAGAAATCTATTTCTGTATGATATGGCTTGGATGTTTGTCTCCTCCAAATCTCATGATGAAATGTGGTTCCCAGTGTTGGAGGTAGGGCCTGGTGGGAGATGATTGGATCATAGAAGCAGATCTCTAACGAATGGCTTAGCACCATCCCCTCAGTGATAAGTGAGTTCTCACTCGGTTCATGTGAGATCTGGTTGTTTAAAAAAGCATGATACCAACCTTCTTCTTGCTCCCACTCTTGCCATGTGACATGCCTGCCCCTACTTTGCCTTCTGCCATGAATAAAGGCTCCTTGAGGCCTCACCAGTAGCTGGGCAGATACCAGCACCATGTGTGTACTGCCTATAGAACTGTGAACTGAAAGGAAGCTGATCTTTCTAACATGTGGAGATCCTGGGCAGAACTTAAAATCTACAGAGAAGACATGTACCTAATTTTATCATTTTCTCTTTAATACCAATTAGCATTTTTAAATACAGTTAAAAAAGGATTTATTTAAGTGATTTAACAATATCAGTAAAACAATCCATGATGATAGAGAAAGACTTGGGTTACACCTGAGAATTGGGCTAAAAATTAGGAAAACTTTCAAAAAACAATTTGTAGACACTGTTATCACTTTCTTAATTGTGTCTTAGAAATTTGCATGAATAAAATTATACTGAAAACAGCCTTTTTCAGGCCATAAAAGTAATACTTCCTATATGGTAGGATATATTGGAGAGATATATAAAAAACAGATTAATCCAAGAAACATGGACTAGATCTTTTCACATAATTGGTTGCATCCTTTTTACAATAAGTCAGCAGGATAAGTTAGGCAACCTGAAAACTAAATAAAATAAAAACAAATATTATTAGCTTAAATAATTTGTTCAAAAGACCAGAATTGAGAGTTGGGTGAATAAAAACCTATAATGAATACAAAATCACTCCATGCAGAGAGCATTATATTTTCATTTAACAAATGTTTGTTGAAGAGCCTACCAAGTGTCACAGTGCTGCTGGGCCTATAGTGGTGGGCAACAAACGAGAATCTGATAATACTTTTCTGGAGCACACCTTCCAGATGGGGGGACCAACAGCTAGGCAACCTGTCACTTGTTTTGCATTAATAAATTAGAAGGGGTATATTGAGTCTTCATAAGGGAGGATAAGGGAGGCCCTTGAGTGATACTAGACAGGTCGGGGAAGGCTTCTAGTGAAAGTAGCATCTAAACTGGGAAATGAAGGAATCAGCAAAGTAAGGAGAATAGAGTGCATGTGAAAAAAATGTCCAGGTAATAAGGAACTTCCAGGTAGAAGGAAATGTGTGGATAAATAAACTAGGGTAGAAAAAAGCTTGTTATTGTGAGGAGCCAAAAGATGTTTTAGCTGTGGGTAGTGACAAAGCCTTGTTAGACACTATGCATCATTATCTAGGAAGCCACACTATATGCACAAAATATTCAGAGTCAAAATACAATGGTTCATGTATATCAAAGTGTCTTTTTTTTTCCATTTTCCTTGTTTTTTTTATTATTGGAAAACTAAACATGATAAGTAGTAACATCTTTCTTCCCCTTGGTGATGTGATACTTCACACATGAGAGCAAGTTCCAGGCAACATCGCTGCAATGCAGCATGTTGAGAGAGCACTGAGTGAGAGAGCACTGAGCACTCTCACCTGTATAAAGTGTTTAATCTTCATGTGTATGACCAACAAACAGTTTATTCATGTTGGTAGCAGTCAAAAGCAAATACTGCTTTTTTATCCCAAATATATCAGGAACATAACCATCAAGTGATTGATTTTATGCCTTTAGTCTTTTGGTAACATCTTAGATTAGCACAGGAAAAAGCTGCATGAAAATAAAACCTTTTTGGCAGCTAAGGTTTCCAAAAATGAGCATAAACCAAAGCTGTATCAATCAAAATAGATTGATCATTTAGCAAGATCCCTAAGGCCAACATCAAGTGCAGCATATGTTGATTCTTCTTCATGTCAAACCATCCATAAGACCTATCTCTTCACATTATCATCACACCTACAAATTTGTGTTATTGGTGTAGGATGCCACCATTGATTTAAAATTGCCTTATTCTTATTTATGGCTTCTTACAGAATCTTTTATGAAAATGAAGCTGCTTCTCGTCTCTATGAAACATGTTCCAAATTCCTGAATGAAACACAAATATCATTTAAAAAATGGATGGATTGTAGGTGAAGAGGCTGCAAGGTTATTCAGTGTTGGTGTAATCACTTACTGTTTTTGCACTTTTCCTTAGCAGGCAGGTGAGAGGCTAGAGCAGGGGTTGTGAGAAATGGCAGACACATTTATTTTTCTTCACTTGTTCTTGGCGGTGAGCTGGTACCTGTGAATGAAGAACACCATGAGATGTAGACTTTATCTGGAGTCTCTATTCTATGCTTGTTCCTTGGAGTTTCATTGTACCGCCTTAATGTCTTCAGCATGACATTTATGTATTTAAAATATTTGTATCTTCTCTGCTCTACAGAAAAATGTTTTCCTTGTTAGCAGAGACTGCATCTCCTTCACTGTTTCTAGTACAATGTCTGTCACCAAGTGGATTCACAATATATGCTTTTGGACTGACTGGCCATTGCGTGGTATATGCTAAGTAGACCCAGATTCCAAATCCCAACTTGATCTCCTATGCTGTGGTTGTGGAAATTGCTTAAGTTTTTGAACTTCAATTTAAATACAAAAGCTAAACTGAGGGCAACCTCCTTTGCAGTATTATTGAGATCATTATATGTAATATATGCATTGTGTTTAGCATTTTATATTTGTGTTTCTCACACATGGAAGGCATGTAAAACATTTTTATTTAATAAAGACAGAATATCTATTTCCTCTTAAAAAAGCATCAGGTTTGAGAACTGATTTCTGAGATGTATCAATAATACAGCTGTTCCCCTTTGTCTTATTACAATAACAAAAATAAAATCTAGTGAGAATACCAAATACTGATAAGAATAAAGAGAAATTGGATCACTCATACATTGCTGTTAAGAATATAAAATGGCACAACCACTCTGGAAAACATGTAAACACCACAGAACCCAGCAATTGTACAGTAGGACATTTATCCCAGTGACATGAAAATGTATGTTCATCAAAAATCCTACAGTAATGTCCACATCAGCATTTTTTGTAATAGCCCCCAGACTGGAAGCAACTCTGAAGTTCTCCAATGGGTGAATGACTTAAATAAATAGACCTGATACATTCATACTATGCAATAGTACCTCATAATAAAAGCGAGCAAACTATGAAATATACAACTCTCTGAGTGAATCTCCTGAGATCTATGATAAGTGAGTAAATCCAGTCCCAAAATGTTACATACTGTATGATTCCGTTTATTTAAATTCTTGAAGTATTTAAATTATAAAAGTGGAAATCAGGTGATTGGTTGCCAGGGGCCATAGGGGATGCATGTGGGTGGAAAGTGAGTGTGGTTATAAAAGGGAAATCCTAGCGAAACTTGTGTGATGATTATGCCTAGTATATGGCCTTTAGCAATGTCAATGTTCTGGTTGTCACATTGTGAGATAGTTTTGCAAGATGTTACCATAGGTGGAAACTGGGTATAGGATACATAAAATCTCTCTGTAGCATTTCTTACAACTGCATGCAAATATATAATTACTTTTTAAAATTTTAATAAAAATTAATAAAGATTTAAAGAGGAAGATTGGTCTTAATTTTTGGTCAAGTTTAATTATGTAGAAAGTGAATGGCAGCCTAATGTATAATGGTGATCTTTCATTGGAAGCGCTTAAGTAAGGCTGAGTGATTAATTCTGAATGATAGAATGGAAGGAAGACATAAAAGGGATAAAATGTTACACAGGGAAATTTTGGTCTTTTAAATGACTTAAGTGCTCCTATGTTAGCCAAGATAAGATATAAAGTGGTAGAGGCCAAACGTGGCGGCTCACATCTGTAATCCCAACACTTTGGGAGGCCACAGTGGGCAGATCACTTGAGGTCAGGAGTTTGAGATCAGCCTGGGCAACATGGTGAAATCCCGTCTCTACTAAAAGCACAAAAAAAATTAGTTGGGCATGGTGGTGGGCACCTGTAATCCCAGGTACTCAGGAGGCTAAGGCAAGAGAATCGCTTGAACCCAGGAGTCAGAGGTGGTAGTAAGCTGGGATCATGCTACTGTACTCCAGCCTGAAATAAGGGGTAGAAATATTAGAATTTATAGGTCTTAGCACAGATGTGTTCACAAAGTTAAAAGGAAATATAAGAAAAAATGTATCCTACATAGACTGAGTTCACCTGGCTCTGAGTCAGGGCTCTCTGTCCCTTTTCATTTGTAGCATAATGAACTATAACTGTATTTTAAGGGGTAAGGGTTAGGTCAATAGTCTTCTTACATAGTCTCCCTACTGGTTAGTATTAAACTCCTATAGTAGAGTTCTACTTTCTATAAGGCATTTGGGTCGTTTTACAATTTGGCTTCCCTCAACCAGATAAAATAGTCAAACCGAAACCAAAGAAAACAAATATTAAAATGTTCTATAGTTTGAATTTCTCAAATTTTCTTGCCATACCTTTAAATAGCATACATTTTCAGAAGAAATGAGATGAATAGAAATATAAATAAAAACCAAAACTGTATTAAATTATGTCTTTATCAACTGAAGACCCAGACAATAAGGTCAAGCATACTTTCATGCATTTGTAATCCAGGGATGCAATTGGGAATACTATAACACAGATATTCTGTAAGATTAATTACTGTAGACATCACAAAGTAAGAAGAATAAATTTTCAAAAGTGTGAAGGACATTTCAATGAAAGGCAGAAGGACATTTCAAGAAGGCAGAAGGAAAAATAAGCTATGGTGAGAAAAATCATTGTCATAATTTTGTTAATCTTGGTAGTAATGAAAATCATTTAGGATTCTCACAACTTAAAAAGAATTCTATAAGACTTCACCAATTATATCCATTTAAAATAGCTTATTTATATTTCTATTGGATTGAAACCTCAGAACTTAAATTATGGCTGCACATTTGGTAAAACCGGTTCACCATAGGCCTTAAGACATGTTCTTGCTGACTATAGTAAGAATCCAAGACCGTGACCACTTTTTACCAAGATCATTTCTCAGGCTTGTGCTTGTATCAAGCAACCTTGAGGGATGAGGTAATGCCTTCCTCCAATGCAAAGGGAAGACATTCTTTACACTTACTATAAAAGCAATGAGTCCCCAATCTCACTGTTTCCCAGGTTCTGTACATCCATGCAGTGAATAGTATTCAGCAATAAAAGGGAATGGACTATAATACACACAACGAACTGCATATGGACATCCACCTGGGCCCCACTACTCACCCCCATGGAACTTAAGGATCAATAGGAACTAATACAAATATTATGTTTCTTGCTGTTCTATGAGCAATAAAGGCCTTCATCTCTGACTCAAAAGTTTCATGTTTTTTTGCCAGTAGCTATGAACTGTAATAAACTAGTTTGTTGCCTTCTAAGTAAGATAAAATCAAATCCTGGAACTTGAGATGCATTTTTATGAGATTTGTAAAACTATTTGATTCCCCAATTTAAATGATTGATAGTACTGAAAACATATCACTGTGTTTGGTAATCAATTTACTTAAGCGTCAATGAGAGATTCTAAGGGAAAACAAGACCTTTAAGCATTCTTGGACAAGAAGCAAGTGTTTTGTGATAGTTCTTTGCTTGTATTATGTAATGGAATTTACAGAGCACTCATATATTAGTACACAAATACAAAGTGCACTTCTGTATGCATTTAAAGAATAGCTTGACTTTTTAATCCTATACTTAAAATAATATAACAAAATGTGGGCAGGCATTATAAAAGCATATCAATAGGATGAACATCTTTTTGTAAAATTTAAGAAGAATCTTTTCCTCCTATTGTAATAATTTTAAGGTTTTATTTCTCTTTCATTTTATTTATAGCAATGACATCATCAATGATCTCAGCAAATGTTATAATGATTCTAGTGGCCTAATGATGAATTTGATTCTATAGGACCTCATAAATTATATTCATTTAAAATAGCTTATTTATATTCCTTTTAGGTTGCATCTTCAGACACCCATAGAAGTAAAAGCTTAGGAATTTATACAATCTGAAACATAAGTGTAATATCACAACAGCTATTTGCAAACTCACTAGATTTTGTTTCATGAATGATAAACATTTATTGGTATCCTATAGTGATTTGTAGAATATTAATTCAATATTATTGAATTAATGGGGAACTGACTCTACTAATATATTCAATATCTGCCTACTTTATTCCATTTTCTCTATAATGTCTTCTTCCAGTTACTGTTATCTCTCCCCTGGACTAATGTAATTGCTTTCCATGGGCTCTACCTCTATCTTTTTCTCTCTGTAAGTTATTATCAATATAGTAGTCAGAGTTTTACTGCTTAAAAGCATCAAAGATTTCCCACTGCATTTGGAATTAAATCTAAACTTCTTACTTTGGCTTCTGTTTTCTTCTCCCTCTACCCAACTATATGACTTTTGTTCAGACCAAGCTCATACTTTATACTGAAATTCTTCCCCCTGGTTTTGAGATTGTGGGCTCATTGTCATTCTCAACTCTATTTAAAATGCCCATTTCACAGGAAGAACTTCCCGACTCATCTGTGTACGGAGTTCCTATCTTCTCTTTTAACATCATTTTACATTATTCTGCAAGAAGTTTAAGATATTTTCCTTATGTATATAATCACTTCTTTACTGTGTGGTTTTCAGATATAATCCTTGGAATCAGATTCATGTCTCTCCTGTTCATCACATAATCCACAGCTTCTAGAAATTCAAGTACACAGTAAATACTTCATAAATATTGAATAGATGAATGAAAGAACAAAAATAATGCTTTGGCATTAGAGAGATCAGGGTTAAATCTCTACCTTTCTGTTTTACTACCTACGTGGAGTTAGGCTAATTGCTCAAACTCATTAAAATTTAGTTTTGTCACCAAAATGTGAAAAGAATTACAATTTCTATTTTTGAGTAGGTGAAGAAAAAATACAATGAGTACAAACTGATGTTCCAACTATCTCAAAAAATAATATCCCTTAACAGTCAAAGCAGTGATTTGACTACTAGTATCTATTCCTTAGACAGCTCTTTGTTAATATTTATGGCCCTTTGGAGTTTCAGAGTAAACCTCACAATGAAGCTGGTTGAATCTTAAAAATTATTCCAGGAAATGATGTTACCCATACCAAGGAATCTAAGCAGAATCATAGTTCAAATCTGATTGCAAAGAAATTTTCACAAAGTTAAAATTAAAGTATTCTCCTCCATCTCCTTGCAGTCTGTTTTCATCATTTCGGTAATGCAAATAACTAATAATAAGGCAGAAAGAATTTTTTGATTCTAAATTGTCCAGAAACATTGCCTGACACTGAAATATTTAAAGACTCACTCTGCTTTGATTTTTTTCATCAAAGCATTTTGCTTTGTAAATAATACTACTTAAAATTATCAGTGGGGCTACTTGAGATCTGAGAACTCATCGCGACAATCTAACGCAATTTGTCAGGACAACAAAAAGAACGAATGGAAAAAATGTTACCCAAACATTTTTTTAAATTCAGTTATTTATTTGTTGGGAGCTTGGAAGAAAAGGAACATTAGAAGATTCAAACATTTTCTGAGATATTAAACATCACTGTAATTAACATAAGTATGACTGTTAATATTATTCTAAAGCATGTATTATTGAAATTATTATTATGTAAAGTAGTGACATGTTGAAAATGAGAAAGTTTGTGAAACAGTGGAGACACTGATAGATTAAAAAGAGAATTTTCAGAAGAGAGGAGTGTGTTTTGAGATGAACTTGGAATAATTTTGATAGCTATATCTCAAGGAGAATAAAAGCTCAAGGGAACAGCAAGAAAATTTAAAAACACTCCCTAATGTCAACTAGCTAGCAAATTAACTCAGCTATAAAAATATACCTGTTTCAACTATAAGATTCAATAAGTTTCCATTAATGTTTAAACTAGTTTGAAATTGTTTCTGTTGTTTAAAACTTAAAACATACAAACTGACATACTAAAGTAGGAAACTTGTCATGTGGAGAAGAACAAGAGAATAGCATGCATTGTGGAAAGGAATTATAAGAAGATTATCTTGGGAGTGTGATGTGTATTGAGCCAATTGTAAAGAGAGGAAGAAGACATGATTGTGAAATATGAAGTCAGACAGTGGCCTGTGTCAAGTTTTTTGATTAAAACTATCTAATCAAACATTTGATGAGCAGATTAAGAATTGTTTTGTGAAAAAGGTGAGTTGGGCCACTGAGCAATAATGGAGATAAACCCTGATACAACAAGATCCACTGAAAACTTTGTAATAAAATGATCCCTATTTTAGGTGTAATCTTCATTACTGATCACCTAGAAAATTGTAATTGCACAATTACTGGAAAACTCAGTCTCTCTCTCTTACTTTCTCTTTCCCCAATCCTTCAGTCATTATCAGCCTTTAAGTAACAAAACACTACTTTGGTTATGTAACTCTCCTGATCAAACCCCTTTAAGTGCCTTTTTAATTTTTACCAAAATTTCAGAAAGTTTTAATTGATATATTTTCTAGGCTCTACCTACATGTATGTTTCTACTCATATTTTAGAGGATTCACTAATATGTTCTGCTTCTTTGAGTTTATTTATTATTTTCTCACTGGAATGTGATTCTCTTATCCGTTCACTCATCTCTGAACTGTGAAACTTATAACCACCTTCCAATCCTTTATCAAACACCGTGTCTTTTATTTCCCAATTGTTTCTTCTCTGCTGAATTCCACACTTCCCTCCTTTCTTCTATCTTAGTACTTTTGGTATTTTTTAAAAAAACATTTAATATTATTTTATTTGTGTATTCACTAGTCTTATTTTCCTTTCTAAATTGTGAAATAGTTCCTTACATGCGCCATGCCTCATTCATTCTAGAAATGTGTTATGAATACTCAGTACATATTTGCCAACTGACTAAGTGAATATGGACTCCCACCCACACATTCTAGATGTTTAGAAATCTAGGGAAATAGTTCATAAACTGATTTTAAAATTGCTTTACAACTAGAAACTTCCCATAAGTGGGGAAATAGACTTTCTGCTACATGAGCTCATGCTCTGCATCTTCTTCAAATGATTGTTTTCAGATGCAGGATGAGGCTCACCCTTGAGTGGATAAAGCTAAGTCATCTTGAAGGAACATCTACTCCACCCTAACATGCAAGCCAGATAGAAGGGTTAGGTTAATAAGTTCGTGCAACATGCAAGAACTAATGAAAATAAACATATTTTTAATAAAATGAAGCATATACTACATAATCAAGAAATAAAGAGTGAAATGTACCTTCATTGAATTCAAATGTTGTGCTTGATTAAACTGTAGGACAATGAAAGGTATTGGAGCAAATATCATTAATTCAAAACACATTTAACAAACCTCTGTATTTTCTCAACTTGTTGCTGGTATAAGGAATGCAAGAATAAGTATGTGATTGCCCTTTTCTTTGAAAACTGCACAGATTCTGTGGGATAATATATGTAAATCCAAGTAATTTTATATTTAAAAAATACATGTATACATAGAATGATCCCATAAAAATCACAGCAGCTGATCTTGAGAGGTGAGAGATAGACAGTGATTGTGTATATAACAGCTATATGCATTTGTGAGTTTGAATGATAGTTGGGATTACCATGTGTAAAGTTAAACATCTGTTACTTAATTTAAACTTGCACAAGGCAGAAACGTGTATGTAAGCATACTATGCACTTCTGAAAATTCCCTTCCTTCAATCAAATATTAGAATTTTTTAAAATTAAAAACGTCTGAGCAGCAATTCACAGCAACTATAAAAGTACTAGTGTTACATTAAACAGCATATTCAAACATGAAAATCAGATGAAATTCTCTGACACCTAATGGAATAAATGGAGTAAAAAACAAATGAGAAGCAGCAAAACACTGTAGGGCTATTTCAAATGAGGTATTATACACATATTCATCAAAAATGATAAGCAAAATATTAGACCCTACAGGAAAATTAAATTACAGCTATGAGTACAGCAAAATATTTATATGTGTTTATCATACTGTAAGTACATCTCATTCCATCTGCTAAAATATGTATTTTTTATACCAATGGATGATACTTTCCTATTTCTATTTTCTTTTCTATACCTAGTATCTATTAATTCTTAAAAAAATACAGATTTAGACTCAATCTATTTGATAGTTATGTCAGTCAAAGATAATATATATTGCTTAAAGAGCTTGAATATTAGGTGGTTTGACCAAAAAGTATTAATTTATTATCTTTATATAAAATAAGAAAATAAATAAAAGCATTAACATTTTACTAATGAAAACTAAGTTAATTTAAAACATTATATTAGTTGTATTATAAAGATTGTGTACTTAAGTTCAATAAAATACACTTTAATTATGTTGAGTATGAATTATACATTAACATAAATTTACTTATGCATAGTTAATAGGTAGTGTGATAACTATGAACAGGGCAGTAATTTGAGTGATGTTTCTTATATTAGTTATGTCTTCTTAAGTTTGCATGGAATAAAAAGTTGGTCTTGATTTTCTGTGTTATTATTTTAGAAGAGAAGAACATCTAGAGTATAAGACTTCACCTTTTTTTTTCAGCTGAAGTGAGTAAAAATTGTCCTTTAATTTCTATTTAAAATTAAATGGACAGTGACTTTAAGTTTTGGTTTACTTCTTCACAATGAAGGATTCACCAATTACTGACTAGTTATAGTTCCTCTCAGACATAAAGGCCTAATTCTCTCATTCAGATTATCTATAGTGGCTATTTTATCATCACAAGGGAGGTTTATGCCATGTAGTAACGACCCTAATTTCTCAGCATAACTTTACATACATCTTGCTTGCTGTATGTTCAAAATGGGTTACAAAGGAAGTTCTGTTAATTTGTCACTCAGACACTTCATATTTTAACACATGGTTCTAAACATGTCGTCTCAGCAGTAGAAGAAAGATGGTAATTCTTTTTGTGGCTCTTAAAGCCAACAGTCCACAGCTGACTACTTCTTCTAACATTATAGAGGAAAATAAAAAAGTCACATTGCCATATCTAACTTCAAAGGAAACAGGAAAGTACGATTTTATCGTATACTAAAGTATATTTACAGCTTAAATTTAACATAATATTTTGGTCTTGTTACAACTCGTCATTATAACACATCGTCATTGTTCTCTAACAACTCATAATAGTTTCATGGTAGAAGCATTATTCTCATAGAGACATCATCTAGATCCTTGTTATAATGCAGAAAGGAAGCAGGGTCATCATAGGAAGCCCATAATTACAAGACTGCTCCAGAAAAGGATACACAGCTTAATGTAAGCTTGTTATGAGATTAATAAATGCATCAGATAAGGTGCCTGAAATGGCTAGTCACATGACCAAATTTGAATCAGAGTCTGAAACTTAAGAATCAGGTCAAGAAATAAAGGGCTGACAAGGTAAACAGCATAAACAGAAAAAGGTACCATTTTGTTGTTAAGAGCAGGAATATAAGCAGGGACTCTGACCAGAATGGGCAGAAAGTAGACAGCTGAGGGAAAAGACAGACATTGAAACAAGCAGAGGCGTAATTATCTGGTTAAACATGACAATCCTCATAGGTTTCCAGATAAAATCCAGGATGCTCAGTTAAATTTAAATTTCATTTAAACAATAGATATTTAGATATTATTTATTCCTTTAATTCAATATTCTCTTAATATTAAAGAGATAGATACATATCAATGTCACAAATACTGACCAAATTATAATTATAATAGACATATTAACTTTTTAACTGAAATTCAAATTTAACTGGACTTCCTAGATTTTTATTTGCTAAATCTCACAATCTTAACTACACATGAATTTAAAATAAACTGAAAAATTTATTAAGGGCTAAATTCTACAACTGAAAGTTTGTAGCTTGCCTTTATTACATGAGATTTTTTTAAGTGCATGTTCAGATTCTGGGATCTCAGAGTATCTAAAATATAAAGCAAATATCAACAGAACTGAGACAACACAATAATAGAAAGATACTTTACTAATTTACTTTCAATTATGGAAGGAACATCCTGACAAAAAATTAGTAAGGTAATAATGTACATGAATATCATTGTATACTAAATGGACCTAGTAGTTATTCAGAACATTCAACCTAACAGCAAAAAAATACACATTCTTCTCAAATGCTCATGGAACATTTTCCAGTATCAATCACTTATTTAGTCATAAAAATGTCTTAAAATATTTAAGAAATTTGAAATAATACTAAGTATCTTTTTGACCACAATGGAATGAAACTGAAAATCAATAGCAGAAGGAAAGTTGGAAAACTCACAAATACACAGAAATTAAACAAAACACTCTTGAAGAACCAGTTGGTCAAAGAAGAAATAAACAGAAAAATTAGAAAATATCTTAAAACCACAAAACCACAATATATCTAAACTTATAGAATGCAGCAAAAGTAATACTAAGAGGGAGTGTATGATAATAAACATATAAATGTCTTCATTTATAAAACAAGATATTGATAGAGAAAGGAGACAGCCAAATGCTTTCCAGGTAATTGTGCACAGAGGGCTTGCCTAAATATTCCCATGGGGAAAAAATCTGTCTCTTAACATATGCACAGTAAAGGAAATAAATGAGTGTGGAGTGGCTCAGACTAACCGCTTGCCTGTGTACTGGGAGAATGGGTGGAGCCACTGAGAATTTGCGATGTTTGCAGTGGGGAGGAGCCTGGCCTCTTCAGCTCCTGTGTGATGGCCTGGCATTCAGTCTGTGGGGTGAAAGCCTGTTGGTAGGACCCCCTTGTTTCCCTGAGAACTTTCTTTTCATAAATTCCACTCTCCTCACCTTTCAATGTGTCCGCATGCCTAATTTTACCTTGTCCTAACACAAGAACCTAGATTTTAACTGAACTAAGGAGAAAAAATCCTCATCAATATCGAATAAACAATCTAATTTATACCTCGAGGAAGTGAAAAAAAGAAACCCAGCCTAAACTTAGCACCAGAAAAAAACAATAAAAGTTAGTGCAGAAATAAACAGACAATAAAAAATAGAAAAAAATGAATGAAACAGAGTTTTTTGAAAAGATATAACTGACAGAACTTAGCTAGACTAAGAAAAATCAAGAGAAAATGCTCAAATAAATAAAATCAGAAATGAAAGAGGAGGCTTTACAAGTGATGTCACAGAAATAAAATGGAGCACAAGGGACTACTAAGAATAATTATGACTCAAAATATTTGATAAAGTAGAAGAAATGAATACACTCCTCAAAACATACAATCTATCACGAACAAATAAAAAAAATATAAACAAAGTAGTAATGAGTAAGAAAATTCAACAGGAATCAAGAAAAGCCCAGGAACAGATAGCATCCCTGGGTGAATTCTACCAAAGGTAACTCTACATTGAGAGGCACTGTAATTAAAGTAACTCCATAAAAGTCAAAGACAAAAAAATAATTTTGAAAAGCAGTAGAATTCAGAGTCCATTATCAATCCTAGGCCCACAGTGATCAGGAGTGAATTTCTTCCTCTTTTTTTGTTCTTACATATTAGGTCAATGGACAGCACACCTTACTAAGGGTCATGATCTCTAAGCTTTAATCCCATGTGATATGGGATAGCTTTTCTGACTATTCTGGAAAGATGATTATACTTTCAAAAAATGAGAAAAAGTTGGCTTGTAAATTTCCAGATTGTTATTGGACACCAAAGTTAGATGACTATGACAAAGGTTTCTTGATTGGCAGGGCAGACAACTATGTGGAAGTTTAAACTATTGAAGTAAAAAATGCATTATTATATAAATGGGAAGTATACTGGTTAGGGTAAGGAAGTGGTTAGAATAATGCTGCCCTAACAAAGAAGTCCTACATAATAAAGCACACAGAACAAAGAAAAGTATTTCTTTTCTTCGTGAGTCTTGAAGTGATGATATGAGTCTGTGGTAGAATTCTGTTCCAGTGAGCTATTCGAAAAACTAGATTTCTTTGTAACCTGTTGGTCTACCTAAGGAAGTTTTGTTCATTTGTGTATTCAGTGCTGAATTGCTGCAATATTTGGGTTCCAGATTGAGGATGAGAGGAAAAATTAAGTGGTACATACTACTGACACTGTTAAATTTGATGCTGTTAGTTCAGGAAGAAAGAGAGAAATGATTTTAGTGGATATTTAGATGTTTCTGCCACTGAAAAGGAAAACATATCAGTAATAAGGAAGAAAATAACCAAATAGATTAAAGATGCACTTTATCTGGGTCATTATTACACCCATTATGATTAATTCATCATTATGTTACATTTATGTATAATTCCATGGTTAAATTACAGCGTACTTATATAACCAGTAATTTTTAAAGTTAATGCAATAGAAATATATTAACTTTAAAAAATGTTACGAAATCTTAAAATATACTATTTTATAATTAATTATATAAAACATATATATATATATGTAAAACTGGAGAGATATATCCTAAACTTTAACAGTGATCTTTGGTGCTAAATTTATCAGTGATATTTAGTTTTGTTTATTTTATATATCATTGTTTTCTAAATTATCTAGAAAACACGTACATAATTATGGGTGATATTTAGTTTTGTTTATTTTGTATATCAGTATTTTCTAAATTATCTAGAAAAACACTGATACAATAATTAAAAAAAAAACCACACATTTATATGAAGACAAGTTATACAGTATAGGGATTCTGTAAATAGATAAAAGAAATTACATGTAAGTGCATTTAATTTCAGCTACTATTTTATGTAAACTAATACATTTTGTGGTAAAAAGTATCCAGATATGCTTGTGGCATCTCAAATGCATTTGCAAAGATTTAAGAGAAAAACAGATGTGACTTTTAAAGATACCTCGTTGATAAAAGATCTGTATTATTATTAATGTAAATGCATACTGTAACATAGTAACAGTCATATCACAAAGCCGATAACAGCACATAGATCTTACTTCCTAAAGGCATTAAACAACATGTCTGAAAAAAGTGTTGCATTTAAAATATAAGCATATATTTTTTGTCTAAATGGCTTAAATATTTTAGTTCTTCAATATTCATGTGTCCAGAGTTTGAATGTCTGCTTATTTGTTATTGACATCAAGTAAAACAAGGGAGCAAACATTTTATTGTTGGACATTTTATTGTTGGGCATTTTTAATAACTCTCCAAAATAGCTTTTTCAAGCCTTTCAAGCTTTTTCAATAATTAACGGGGTCTAGTTATTTTATTTCCTATACCAATACAAAAAGTTTAATAAAAATTCATTGGCATTACTGTCTATATTCTGTATTTCTTAATTGCCAGGCTGTGATTATATGTCCATAAACATTATATATAAGTAATTTCAAGTAACTTATAACTGAAGTTTAGCAAAGTAAACACAGTTTGCTGGCCTTTCTTTTTTTTTTTTAAATTATACCTTCAGTTCTGGGGTTCACGTGCAGAACGTGCAGGATTGTTACATAGGTATACACGTGCCATGGTGGTTTGCTGCATCCATCGCTCCATCATCTATATTAGGTATTTCTCCTAATGCTATCCCTCCCCTATCCCCTAACCCCCTACCACCCCTCCGCTAGCCACCCACCCCCAGACAGGCCCTTCCTTTTCTAGCCTCACTAAGGGAAATGGCCTCCTCTAGCCTGTGGCTAAAACCAGAAAGCGTGTTCATGAATTCTTTGTTGCCCACGTAGTCCCTAGACAGACATCAGGCATGTCAAGTGCTCGAGAAATTCCTAAATCACAGCATAACTTGTATGTTTACTCATCACACAGTTTTACATTCCAATGAGAAAGAAACAGTGAACACTGTGGATCAGATAATTTAGACAAGTTATTATTCACCAGCACAGCTGCTATGGTGAACTTTACACCACCTCCCCTTGTCCCTCAAGTCCCATGCAGGAGATATGGGGACAGGCCTGATGAAGGCTAAGAACACATTGGATCTGCATTATATAGCTCACAATCAGCAAGTCTGGAAACTCCCAGTCTTGTAATGAGCTTGCAAACATTCCTAATATTTGTCCCTGAAGAAGACATTATTTCTATCATTCTGGTCAGAAAATAAATCTGGTCTGTGATGCAAGTAGAATACGACCTCAAGCTTCTAAGGCTGTTTGTTGTAGAAACATTTTCAAAAGGATGGCACAAAATGGATAGAAATGCTGCAATTATATTCCAACATTGTGCATGGTGTTGTAGATACAGAATGACCACTGCTTAGAAATCAGAGCCACCCTATATTCACTAGGTAAGTGACCACATATTGCTATAGCTCAGGAGATGGAATACAGTTCTCCTTTCCTTTGCACTTCAATCCTATCTGTTTCCACAAGCTGAAAATCCTAGTCTGCACAGGTATACACTAGGAAAACATACTATGCACAAAACAAAACAAATCCCCTGCTACTTAGCATTGCCACATACATTGGCCTTTGGAAAGCTGAAAAATTATATATCTACTTCAATATCTTCCATATATAATTGGCAATTATCAGATATGATGAGGATCTGAATGACAGAGGAGTATTATTTTATTCCTATGTATTCAGCTGTGTATTCAAAAAGCATTCATAGGATAGCATGTGTTACATGATTACTAGGCACAGCAGCAAAATGAGATAGCAGTGCCTCTTTGAAGATTATTCTCTAGCCATAGGCAAACTGCATCGTGTACTAGAAATTTTGGAACTTCCTCATCATATGCTTATATAAGACATTCAAAATTCAGGAAAGCTTTATTTCCATACTTTACAGACAGAGACACCAATGTAGATACTCCAAAAGACATAGCAATACCAATACAGACACTAACAACCACTGATTGCTTTAGAGAATATAGTTCATTTACTGAAACCTGAAGTATAGCCAAACTGACAATTTTAAGAGTGCAAGTATTTCTCTCATGATGCCTATATTCTGTTTTTGAAAAATGTTAAAATTGGTATTCATGCAAGAAAAACTTAGATGAAATTGGAAATTCAGATACTTCTGTAGTCACGTTTTTAAAATCTGAGGATTAAGAACAAAATTTCCTCAAGTGATTGTGTGAAACAGTAAGTGCATGTGAAATGGAAAAAATATAAAATAGTGAGGACAACAATTTCATCTCTGAAAATACTCAGAAAGCATCTTCTGAAGTGTATGAAATGACCTTGGTGAAACTGCAACATCACTATTAAGCAAATCAACAGTGTTAGAGAGATCACTGTATTTTGACCTTCATTTTGATCAGCTGCATTAGAGGATAAAGAAAGCATAGAACTTGATGGCAACATGAACATAATCAAGGAACCTATAGAGGTTGCACCATCCAAATCTTAACTTATACTTCCACTGGCCTCAGTAGAAAGTTAGCCTTCAGTACAGCATCTGCCTAAGGAATTAGCAAGCAATCATGCTTAAGTGTATCTTTCTGCCTTTAATACCAAATTTAACATGTCACCACAGCACTTTTAAGGAATAAAATTGTAATACTGCCTCACATTGTTTGGATACAGTTTAAATTCATTTCCATGTCTGAAATGTGATATTTTACTTCAGGCTTGACTTCAGCTGAGTATAGATTTTAACTCTTGTTGATAAAGTGTTGGGCCAAAATACGGTTTCAGCACTTTTAATATATACATTTCTCTGCTAAGGTATTAGAACAATTTCTGAAAGGAAGTACAACGTTCCTAACCTGACTTACATGCGTTTGGTTTGGAATTTGCCTATTAATCAGTCCTTTCTTTAAGCCCTTTGATCTGAAACATCAATTCCTTCTCATAATAAGACAACTGCTCCCTGGAAGGTCCTTCCAGGATCTCTGCAATGGCCCAAGTTTGGACTGTAATCTCAAGAAATGGCCAAAGATGATACCTGTTCTAAGTTTCATATATAGGAGTGAAGGGGAATTGGAGATAACTTAGAGCAAATGGGTTCCCATGCTCATCCCATAAGCCAAAAACACACATTTTTTTCTATTCAGGTAACGATTTTAAAAAGTATCCATTTTAATACTCCCACCAGTGAAACAACAGACTTGCTAATCTTTCACAATTAATACATTAAAATAACCTGTTTAAATAACTTTTCTTATATTTAAATAAATCAATTTTAAGAGAGTACAATGTTAGCTCAAAACTTTCACCCTTAATAAGGCATGTTGTTTTTGTCTTTGACAACATTTTGTCCTTTCTGAAAGATTGTTTCCTATTCTTCCATGGGCCAGAAGAATCATAAAGAAAATAGATTCAACTTCAATGTCATTTTTATTAGGTCCTAAAGACACACTCTCTATTCTACTCTGTTCTTTTGTGTCAGAGCCTTCCTTCAACAGAAAGTAAAGAGGGTGCTGATGGTCAACACACTCAACCATTGATTACAGACACATGGCTCAGTGCTAGCACAGCAATTATTAGGTCTTAATAGTAGGTAGACATTCAGAGTGAGTGAAAAAGTTGGAAATAGAAAAAGAAAATTTATACACCTCTTGGTATTTCAGGTAATTTTATTCTATTATAATTCCCAAAGGTCAAATGTTGCTTTCCTTTGGGAAAGATGAAAATAGATAACTCCTTTTTAGAGGAAATTGATTATCACCTTGGGTATGATAAAGCGTAATTATGTGTACTGTGGGCATCCAATGATTCCCAAATTAATGAAATGAATAGCAAAGTTGACTAATGAAGAAGAGATACCACAGAGGATGAAACTGTAAATTATTTCTTGGTCAGCTGGAGGGAACAGGTAATTGAATAGAGAAGTTATTCTGCGGAGATATGGGATTCTCAATTTTCTCAGTTCTCTAGCACAGGCTACAAAATACTCTTGTGTTCCAGGAAAACTGGAACATCTGGAGGTAGAGCTAGTTGTCTCCACATGATATATCCATTCATTCATTTGCTTGTTCATTCATGTTGGTTTAATCAGTAAGTATTGAGTTTACCTTTTGAGACTATAGTAAGTAATAAAACAAATGAATTCTAGGCATCATGTCAGTATAATCTACTAAGGAAAAATGAAACAAAACCTGAGATAAATCTATAGCAGTTCAGATTACAAATGCTGTGGAAAAAATGAAAGCAGCATAAGGGGAAAGACAGAATAGGTGAGACAAGAGGATTTTAAACAGAATTAGTAGAGAAGAGACTTGAAAGAGATAAGAAGGTTGGAAATGGTGGCTCATACCTGTAATCCCAGCAACTCGGGAGGCCAAGGCTGGCAGATGAACTGAGGTCAGGAGTTTGAGATCAGTCTGGCCAACATGATGAAACCCTGTCTCTACTACAAATACAAAAAATGAGCTGGGTGTAATGGCAGGTGCCTATAGTCTCAGCTAGTGGGGAGGCTGAAGCAGGAGAATCACTTAAACCTGGAAGGTGGAGGTTGCACTGAGCTGAGATCACACCATGGCACTCCAGCCTGGGCAACAAGAGTGAAACTGTGTCTCAGAAAAAGAAGAAAGAGAAAGAGGTAAGACAACAAAGTATTTGATATCAAGCTTAAATAAGTTTGAGGCAGAAGAAATAGCAAGAACAAAAAAGGCTTTAAGCTAACATGAAGTATTCAATCAACGGTAATAAGGCAATGTGACTGCAGAGACAAAGAGGGACTTCTTCTGTAATTATCCAGGAATTAAACTTTTTGGTGTTAGCTCATATATAGCTAAGGTTATGCTTATTATTTTAAAATCTTTTAAATTACTCTTCTTGATAACTTATGTGCATCTATCTTCAAGTTCAATGACTTTCACCTGTCACTTCCCTTTGTTATTCGTCCATCTGATAGTTTTTATCAATAATTTACTTTCTAGGCTTTTTACGATTTTATTTAAGAAGTTTTGTATCTTTTATTTATTTTGAAACCATTTTTTCTTTACCTTACTAAACACAGTTTTTGTAGTTACAACAGCTACTTTAAAGTTCTTGTCTGATAATATCAACATCTGTGTCATCTAGTTGGCATTTGTTGATTGCCTTTTTCTTTGAAAATGGGTTACATTTTCTTTTTTATGGCAGATTACTTTGAATTATAACCTAAATATTGTGGATATTATGTTGTGAAGATTCTGCATTTTGTTACAGGCGTCTGAAAAATGTTGATGTTTTTGTTGTAGCAGGCAATTGGCTATGCTCTTCCCTGTTGCTATGAACTTATTTTAAACCTCAGTCTAATGTTTTAAGTCTTTGCTGCATCCTCTTAAGCCTTTCCAAAAAGCGTATGGCTCAGGGATTAACCAGAAACTTTAGAAGTCATCATACAGAGTTGCGGGATTTACTTCTTTAGCTCCTCTAGGATTACCCTAGGAGGAGCTCCTATGCTAGCTGTTACTGTCTGGACTCCATTCTCTGGTTTATGTAGCCAGAAAAAAAGCTACCTGTATCATATTCTATATGACTTCAGCCTGTCTTCTCCCAAAGATTAAAATAAAAATGGTGGGAGTGTGAGTGGGTTTCACCTGCCTTCTGGGCAAAGATTTAAAAAAAAAAAAAAAAGAAAGGGAAAGGGAAAGGGAAGGGGAAGGGGAAGGGGAGGGGGAGGGGAAAGGGGAACGGAAGGGAAGGGGAAGGGGAGGGGGAGGGGAAAGGGGAAGGGAAGGGGAGGGGAAGGGGAAGGGGAGGGGAAAGGGAAAGGGAAGGGAAAAGAAAGAAAAAGAAAAGAGAAAGAAAAGGTGGTAGTTGGGAATTATTACCAGCCTAATCACTTTTTCATATTTTGACTTCCCTCCTGAATATATTGCTTTTGCTTACTCTCCAGAATATTCAGGTACACCAAGAAATTTTAGTTGCTATCTGATAGAATGTTGGTTAATAGGGAGCTTATACTTTCCTGCTGGAAGAGGAGCTCTCTTGAGTGTTAAAAGTTTTACTCTGACTGCTATACTGAAATAGGACTGACAGAGAAAAAATTAAAAGGCAGTTAGAATAGTATTGAACTAGCTTAAGCAAGAGACGTTGATGATTTGAATCAGTGATATAGAGATACAGATAATTCTAGAAAAATAGTTCAGAGAGCAAACCAATAATATTTATTAATATATTAAATTATTTGTGTGAAAGAAAGAGATAATTCAAGAATAACTGCAAATTATCATCTTGAGAAACAGACGTTGTTACTAAGATGAAGAAGACAAAAATTCTCAGGAGATCACAAAATGGGCACAAAAAATAGTTTTCACATAATGATAATGATGTAACACAGGCAAAACTTGCTTTAAGATTATGACCTGAATTACTCGCTCTACTTTTAAAAACATTTCTAAAATGATGTGTAAAATCTTTTAAAAAACTATTTACACATCTTTTTTTCCTGTATAAAAAACTCAGGCCTCTAACTACATGACTGGATCCAGGGTTACATCTGTATAGAAACCAAAGGGTACGCATATTTTATAAAACATACGACTGAGTTTGCATGCTACTTAAAAGATACTATAGTTGGATTACTAATTAAAATCAGCTGATCAACTATTTGAGTGTGTGCTATGTGAAACAGATATAGACCAGCTACTATATTTCTTTCACTGATGTTTTTGGAGGCAGAATATAAATTTAGTCTTTATCTTTCTTATTAGAAAACATTCAGATATGTTTGGGGACCAATAAGAAAAAAAGTCCAAGTACATATACCCAAACTATTGATTGTAGCAAATGCTCCTAATAATAGCCCAATTGCTGTAACTAGGATAAGTGGTATTCTCAAATCTTAGAAAAAAATAATTTTTATATCTACCGATTAACAGTTATCTGGTTAATTAACTTCTATTTTGTTTCCGTTCATAGGAAAATAATAAGTCCCTGAATATGAGAGTATTACACTACAGATAATGAATACTAGAGTAGTAAACACCAGAGCAATAAAGATCAAAAGAAATGAATTCTATTTCTGACACACTCTTGTTTTATGCAAAGTTGGCCAAAGCATGTTACATCTCTGCATCTGCAACCCTTCACTTCCACCTTATCAATAGGAGCTGCAAGCTTACTTGGGTTAAGAATTCACTGAAAAGAAAACAGCTCCAAGATGGAGAGAAAACATTCAAGTGTTTCAGTAAAGGTGATGCCTGGCAATTAGAGGCATCATTTGCAATTAGAGATAGTAATGCTCACTCCTACATATAACTTTCACAAACTATGCTATTGGAAGTTTCTGTGTACCTCCAAAAGAACCAGGTCAGTTTTACAATTACATCACATTTTCCAGAGTTGTAGCCTCTGTTCTCTAGATCAATCATTGCATCATTGGTGTTGGTATAGTGCAAACAAGAATTTCTCACTCATCCAAAGCAGTCTTATAACATTTTTCCAAGTTCTGACAATTGTACTGAATGATTATGAAGTGTTTGGAGCTCCAGCTGTTAAACTTCACACCTAGTCAAAATAGAAGACAGTAAGGAAGCATGCAATATTTTTTCAGAGCGCATTCTCCTCTTTTAGTCTGGTGAATTTAATCAGACTTATTGAAGCAGCAAGTCTTTCTCAGCAGGCATCACCTTTGCTGAAACACTTGAATGTTTTCTCTCCATCTTGGAGCTGTTTTCTTTTCAGTGAATTCTTAACAATAGTAAACTTGCAGCTCCTATTGATAAGGTGGAAGTGAAAATTTGGGGTTCAAATTTTGCATAAGACTTGACCAGATTATATTATAATGTGTCAAAGCAAAAAGTACAAATAAAACTAGCTGAAGTACTTTTGTCAATACAACATATTGTAGGAAAACATTTATTACTAATAATGACAACTAGTTATCATGTTCTCTAATAAAAGTGTAGAAAATAGAGTCACCAGTCCTTACCAATGCTTAACCATTCCAAATTCCATTGTGTATAAATCTTAGGTACTTCCCATGAAATTACTTCAACCTTTTATGAGAATCTTTTCTTTATGTGGATATGTGATGTTTATAACTTTCCATGTAGATAAATATAACGAGATAAAATATCTCTAAGATAAGCTCACAGCCCTATCTTCTTGTGAGCTGCTGGTCTGGTCTTTTAAATATGAAAAGAAATGCTATTTCCATAATTATAAGCCAATACATGTTTACTCTGAGCAGGCTATTGTAGAGGCTGCTTTATATATAATATCATGAAGAACCAGAGTTAAGTTTAAGTATCATATCTATTTTATGTAATGAAACTGATGCTTAGGAAGACAAAATAACTGGCCTAAAGTTATGAAATAGTTAAGTAGTTCATAAAGAATCTGAACTCAAGTCTTTTATGACACCACTCTATGTGCTTACTCACTACATTATATAGACTAATTAATCAAAGAGAGGATGTCTTATATTTGGCTTGGTGGGTTTAACACATTTAACTGAAAAACAAAAAATATCTTCCAAGCAGGAAAAAAGGAGCCAGTGTCTTTTGATTTAATACTTGTGAAGCTTAAAGTAATTGAGTTACAGAAGAAATTTTATACTTATTTTTCAGAGAACTTTAATTACATTTTGTCTCTGAAAAAAGTAAACCCCAAAGTCTCTACTTCACCTCCTACTTATTCTCCCATTTTGCCTGTTTTCTGTTTTTAAACTTAATTAATTTATTTTTTATTATACTTTAAGTTTGGGATACATATGCAAAACGTGCAGGTTTGTTACATAGGTATGCATGTGCCATGGTGGTTTGCTGCACCCATCAACCCATCAGTTTACGTTAGATATTTCTCCTAATGCTATCCCTGTCCTACCCCCGCGTCCCCTGACAGGCCCCTGGTATGTAATGTTCCACTCCCTCTCCATGTGTTCTGTTTCTGTTCCTGTTTTAGTTTGCTAAGATGGCGTCCAGCTTCATCCATGTCCCTGCAAAGGACAGGAACTCATCCTTTTTTATGGCTGCATAGTATTCCATGGTGTATATGTGCCACATTTTCTTCAGCCAGTCTATCATTGATGGGCATTTGAGTTGGTTCCAAGTCTTTGCTATTGTGAATAGTAGGTCATTTATGTTCTTCTCTAAACTGGTTATTCTAGGTAGCAATTTCTCTAACTTTTTTTCAAGGTTCTTAGCTTCCTTGCATTGGGTTAGAACATGCTCCTTTAGCTCTGAGGAGTTTGTTATTATTACCCATCTTCTGAAGCCTACTTCATCAAACTCATTCCTGTTCAATTTTGTTTCCTTGCTGGAAAGGAGTTATGACACTTTGGAGGAGAAGAGGTGTTCTGGTTTTTGGAAATTTCAACTTTTTGCACTGCTTTTTCCTCATCCTCATGGATGTATCTACCTTTAGTCTTTGATGCTGGTTTTTTTGTGTATGTCCTTTTTCATTGATGTTGATGCTATTCCTTTCTGTTTGTTAGTTTTCCTTCTAAGAGGCCCCTCTGGTGCAGGTCTTCTGGAGTTTGCTGGAGGTCTACTCCAGACCCTGTTTGCCTGGGTTTCACCAGGAAAGGCTATAGTAAAGCTATGATTGCTGCCTGTTCCTTTCTCTGAAAAAACAAATTTTACTTTGAATTTGTGTTTTCTTTTTGATAGCTGTAAAATGACTATATTCATTGTTCTATTTACTCTAGTTTTGTTTGTCTTTAAGTTTTTTCATTTGAAGTAAAACATAATATTAAAATTATTATTTTTAATATTCTCTTCAGGAGGACAAACCGTATTAAGAGCCTAGTTACATATGAAACAGCGGTAAATATATGCTTAACTTCTGCGTTTCATGCATAATGATTTAGAAATGGGTAAGGCTCTTTCTTCTTAAAATAAATTAACTACTTTGGAGATTTTCATGTGTTGCCAGAATGTTGCAATTAATTAAATATCTATACCTAACATCCAGCCTATAGAAAATGCAAGAGGCAGGGAACATATTATACAACACTTGGAGTATGCAATCAATGAAGTCCAGAATAAAGAAACTTCAAAGATAGTTCAATTAATCTAGTATTTCTAAAATATAAATTAAAAACCAAAACATGACAGCTGTGGGTCAGAGACACACCAATCAAATGCAATGCAAATATTGTTTGCACAATTCAAATACTATTCTCACCTGTGAAAACAAATAAAAGAAAGAAAACATTGGAGCCTTATCATTTTCACTCTAACTACAATCATTCTAACCCTCGATTACATAATTTTTCACCAAACAGAGATACATTTATAGTGAATTCTTTATTGCATGTTCTAACTGACTTTCAGTAAGACATATAACACTAACTACCTCACAATCTAATCTTCATTGGAGGTTTTTCTCCGATGGAGTCATGCAGGGTATTTTAATAACAGACAGTTTTGCCCATTGCCCAGGAGGGCCAAGACATTTTCTTTTGTTCTCTGCAACAACCCAAGAACTTTGAAAAATGCCTGGCACGTCAGAGGTTCTTGATAAATCTTTGCTGACTAACTCAACTGGAATTGAATATAAATTGAAAAATATACGAAGTTTGTCATTATTAGTAAATATGTAACTACTGTTAGTGGCAAGGTCAATTTTATATAAGAGGTGGAGTGACTAGTGAACTAATAACCGATATAAAAAGAACTAAGAACATATGCTAAATATTGTTGCATAATAAACCACTCAAAAGTTAATGACTTAAAACAATAACTTAATGCTCCAAATTTTACTAAATTTAAAAGTGATACAAAATTTTTATTTAATACAGCATTCACATTTCAGTTTTGCTCTCTGGCTTAACAATGTTCTTCCTGGTATTTGCTTTTCCCCAGTACATGAGCTCTTGCATTCAATTTTTATGTCTTCTGTGTTTATTTTAATCTGGGACAGTTCACAGCCATCCTTGCTTCTATTATCCTGATATACTTGAAGAATATGTTCTATTTGGGGTCTAATATTTTTCCATAAATAGATTGAGACTATGCAACATCCAAAGAGTGGTTATCTTTGTCAGGATATGAAACCTGGAAGTATTCAATGTCCATCCATGTTTCATTGACGGTTTTATTACTAATTTCCTGTTAGATTTCTCCACTTTATAGTTAGTATATTTTCCACTTGCAACTAATTAGGGATCTATAGAGAGATACTTTAAGACGTATATAACATATTAGTGCCTGATTCTATCCTTGGTAAATTGCTTTTTATTATATGACCTTAATGCTTACCAATTTTGATATTTTGCCTCATTAGTTTTATCCCAATTTTTTCAACTTTAGATTTCATTAATTTATCACTGATTATTTGATGGATGAATATTGATTTGTTAGTATGTCCACTACATATATATATATGTATATAATTTTGGAATTTTCTCTTTATTTGCATTCACAACTGTTCCTTGAAAGCAATCTTTAGGCAAAGTTTATGTTTGTCCAATCTGACCTAATGGACAAAACAACCAGCTAGTATCAAAGTGGCAGGATCAAATTCACACATAACAATATTGACCTTGGATATGAATAGGCTAAATGCTCCAATCAAAAGACATAGGCTGGCAAGTTGGGTGAAGAGTCAAGACCCATTGGTGTGCTGTATTCAGGAGATCCATCTCATGGGCAAAGACACAAACAGACTCAGGATAAAGGGATGGAAGAAGATTTGCCAAGCAAATGGAGAGCAAAATGGAGCAGGGGTTGCAATCCTGGTGTCTGATAGGGTGGACTTTAAACCAACAGGGATTAAGGGAGTCAAGGAAGGGCGCTGCGTAATAGTAAAGGCATCAATGCAACAAGAAGAGCTAACTATTCTAGATATATATGCACCCAATACAGGAGCACCCAGATACATAAAGCAAGTGCTTAATGACCTACAAAGACTCTCAGACTCCCGCACGATAGTGGTGGGAGACTTTGGTACTCCACTGTGAATATTGGACAGATCAATGAGACATAAAATTGGTGGGGATGTCCAGGACTTGAACTCAGATCTGGACCAGGTGCATATAGTTTAAAGCAGAGATTGGGTTTCAGGAAACTTCCAGGAATAGGAATATGTCACCTTGCTTCCTGGATTTAGCTAGTGAGCAAGTCTGTCCTAGGGAGTACTTTTAGCCCTTGTTGTCAGCAGAAGCCAAATTTTCAGCTGTCACAGACTGGTTTCAGATTATAAGCCCATCAGATTAATTGCATTAGCCCTAATTGCTTCTTACCATTTTTATATCTGTTCCATTTCTGTTTTTGTTTTGACCCAACTGTGTCATTTTTATCTTAACTAATCATTATAATTACTAGTTATACTGACATACTTGTTAATGGCAGCAAATCTGTACAGGTCTGCAGCAACTTCAATTCTTGTCTCCTTCAAAGAAAGAATTCAACTGAGGGACATAAGGCAGAACAAGAGACCGAGGCAAGTTTTAGAACAGGAATGAGAGTTTATTTAGAAATTTGGAGCAGGAATGAAAGGAAGTACAAAGTACACTTGAAAGAGGACCAAGTAGACCACTTGAGAGATCAAATGTGTGGTTTTACTTTTGTCTTGGGGTCTTATATGTTGGCATGCTTCCTAGATTGTGTCACTGGTCCCTTGGTTCTTCCAGAAGAGCAGTGGCCTGTCAGCACTTGAAAGGGGCTAGATACACAGTGTGTTTATTGAAATTGTGCACATGCTCACTTAAGGCATTCATCCCTTACCAGTTAAGTGTTTCTAGAGGAAGGTCATATACTAGTTAAACTCTACCATTTTGCCTCTTGGTGTGCATGCATGAGCCTACCCACTCAATTCCTGAGATCTCAAAAAATTGCTGATCGTGAACTTTAGATGTGCCTGTTGAAAGACTGCCTTCCTCTGGCACTGGCTGAGACCAATTATTTTAGAGAGACAGTTTTAACAACTCTCTAGAAATAAACAATTTTTGCCAAAACCTAATCATATAGTGAAACTAGACAATTATCATCAATGAAAACTGATACCACAAAAACCTATATGGTTGCCTGACATTCTGCATTGGTGGGTGGTGGAGGGGCTCACTCCTGAGCTGCTTATGTCTCCCTGACTACCTACTGCAACATAATGATTGCTTGCACTAGTTGTCCTTCAAAGTTTCAGTTTTCTCTTGATCTGAGCCACTTTGTCAGTTCCTGGGCCCTTGGTTTATAATGACAATTGGGTAAATACCATAGATTTACTCTGTGGCACCAAAACTAGCTTCTAATACTAATAATGCATTCTTCTTAGTTTTGTTGAGTAGAAAGATTTATTGATTCCATAATTCTGGTCTCTCAGAAAACATCAGAATTCTTTTGACAGGCATTTCCAAAGAGCCTCAACTATCAAATCTTCTGCTATTTTTATCAAATTTTTTTTAATTTCATAAAATCTTTTGAAAAGAATAAAAGTCTTTTGCATGTAAAATACTTATCATCTTACACATTTATTTTTCTTCCAGAAATGATTAAACTGTAATTTGCTAGAAGTAAAAGTTTAATGGCCAATTATTCTGAGCAATTATCTTTTATTTTCTCTACAGACCCTATATCATAATGCGGCAAGAATAACCATTTGCTTCTGTTCGTTTGTTATTTCCCTTTTGTGGCAAACTGGCTTTATTTCTTTTTTCTCTTTTGTTCACTAATAGCCTATTATTTAAATGTATGATAGTAATTTGATTTAAGTGAGGGTTTTTGTTTTGTTTTTGCCATATGCTGTCTTATTCATTGCTGTTAAAATATAGGCTACTTAGAAAGGTTTTTGAAAAACTATATAGATACACAGGACGCACTTGTGTGGATGAGCTAGTTAAAGTAACTAAATAAATCTTATCTAAGAGTGTGCTCTGAAGGCATTAGACAGAGTGTGGGAGAGTTTGGGTTAGGAGCTTGAGCAAGGTACGAAGAATTCTTTCCTCTTAGAATGCAGTTGCTGGAGTAACAGAAATTTCAAGGGGCTTGAATTTGTTAGAAAGTTAGTGAGTGTAAGAGACTGATGATAAAATGGGGAAAGAAAACTACCCAGGTCCGTTTAGACAAAATGAAGAGGTAACTTTCTTTAGAGTTTGTTAGAGTCTGCCTAATTGAAGTTAACATTTCTTATGGCTCTGGGTCTTATTTAACACATTATACATGGGTTTATTATAAAAATGAAATTATTGCTCACAGTTTGTATAAGATTTAAAATTAAAAGTGTGGCAGTAAGAATAGCGTACTACTTTACCATCGAGTATTTATTATATGCAATGCTCTATGCTCACCCCTTTGCATATAATATAAATATACCTATCCCAAGAGGTAGGTGCTCTGAACATAATAGCTAGTAAATGTTAGAGCCAGAATTCAATATTAAGTCTGCGAGCAATAGCTATTCTCTCATCCTATATATAATTTTTTATAAAATCTTTGTGCACACATTCACAGTGGTGTACTCTACGGACTTGTTTGAACTCTGTGACTCAGATTATCTGAACATCACAGTTAGGGCTTTGGTTGCATACCTGAGAATGAAGAACTGATGGTTACTGGCATTAGAGTTGGGAGGACATATAGCCTTAGGGGTAAAAAAAAGCATTTTCTATCATTTATTGGGAAAGTCAAAAAGGTTGAGTGACTCTTGGGAAGAGAGAAGTTGTCTGTCATACTCTCTTGGATAAGAACCCTTTTTATGACAGTAAATTATACAGGTAGCCGGCCTTCATGCTCCCTTGAAGAGATTCCTACCTCTAGGCAAAGAGATGTTGTCAAAGAGGCTACAGCAAGGAGTGTAAGTCAGAGAGTAAGAGCTAGCTCTCCAGAGAGGAATCTACGCCAGATGGACTATCCAGAGAATTAATTAAACTCGAATCTGACTGACAGAAGAGAGTCAAAGCCTGCCAAGGAAGAAGAAGCAGGGTCTAGTATCACAGCAACTGATCTGAAATACCAGATAGTTAGACGCTAGGGAAACCTTATCAGCCAATCTCTGAGGAATGCTCTAATAATTTAGACATTTGACGAAAACATTGAGATTTCCATTGAGATGAAGGTGACACACATAAAATGCACCATGGAGCCCATCTCTAAGATTTGTTTTAGCCCAAGTCAGTCCAGCTGTCACTGGCAGTGATTACAGTAGTAGTATTGTGATTTTAAAAATTAAAGAGGTATTTTGTAAAAATCTTTGTAAGATATTTGGGCATGAGTAGTCATTATGTAACTTTTTTAAAAAAATACTAATTTTCCATATTAGTATACAAACACAAAAGCAACAAACAAGAGAATGAACAAACTTTGCCAAGAACACTATTCTGTTTTAGCATCTTGTAAGAGCTATTGTCTAATTGTAGGATACTGTCTCTATCAAAACCAAAAATATTTTATTATGCTAAAGAAAATGAATGGTAAATATTTTTAGCAGTTTTTATTATGAAATAAAACACATCTATAGGAAAGTATATAAAAATGTTTTACATTTAACAGATAATTAGTGGTCAAGAAAAATGACGTTTCTAACATTTCAGAAGCCTTCTACCCATGGTAAGTACCCTCTTCCCTACCATAGATAGCCACTCTATTATATTTGCTTTTCTTTATAGTTATGGTAATTATGTAAACACTGTAGAAATAAATTTTAGTTTGCCTTTTAAAATTTTTATATAAAGGTAAAACATATTTAAATGGGATACTTTGTTAGGTATTGCTGTTTCACTCCACACTGCATTCAAGATTTGAGAAATATGTGTATTTTTCACCAGGTTACTCTACTAGATCTTCAAAGCAAAAAAGGTGGGATCAAACAGCCAAGGTATCAACTGATACATACAATTATGATGAAATAATTTTTATTTGGAGGGGAAGGAAACTCTGTATTATACATCTCTTGTTTTTATAAGCTGTTGTGATTGTGATTGAAAAGTTTAACATGATGTCAGAATCTATATGTGTGAATGAATTGTTGGATAGCTTGTCTCCCTTATGGCAACATAATAGGCCTTCAGTCTCAAGATTGACATCAAAATGTTTGTAGATTCCAAAGGAATTTTCTTTCTTTACACCTCTTCCTTTCTGCTATTTAATTTGTATGTGTACCTGTTTATCTATGGTACCAAATGATTTGGATGAAGACACCGGATGTAAGATTCAGAAGATTTTAGAAGATAGGAATATAGTCTGGGATATTCTTAACTATTTTCTTAGGGTCCTCACATCCTTACAAACAATTCTTACCCTGCTGAGTAACTGTGACTTCACACTGTTTCCTGCCCAAAGTTCACTGATTACTGCTTTGTTCTCTGGGCAGCAACATCATCTCACACAGTGGAGGCAGTATGCTCTCAGCATGAAAAACTCAATGATTACTTGTCACAAAGTGAATCCTAGCATTCCTTTTGCTTTACTTAATATTAGTCAATACTCACCATCATCTTATGGCTTAACATTTTGCAGAATTTTCAGTGAACAAGCTCTTTTCATTTTTATCTACAGACTTCCTACAATTTGTAGAACCAAGACATGCATCCATTAGGGGCCAGCCTATTCTGGGAGACAAATATTAGTGAAAGAAAGAAAACTGTACTCAGAATGGACTCTCTTCCCTGATGACTGAAACTTTCCTATTTAATCAAACAAGATGTGTTCTTCCCTGAGCTTTAATGTTTTTTCAGAAGACTCCTTAGTGTTCATGCACATATAACAGTTAGACAAATGCTCTAGTGATGCCTGAACCCAAGGAATGGGGCATTAGCTGAAGCTGATGTCCAATGTTCAAATATTTGCTTTGGACTGAATAGGAGTCCACTACTGCAACTCAGGAGAGATGCTACAGGATAAGTTGTCATAGTGACCAACAAGGTTTTCCATTGATTTTCTTCCCAGGTTGTGTAAAATCACTTCTAGTTTTATTGAATAGTGAGAAGCAAACTTAGGGATAGATAAGAGGCATTTTTTGCCTGGCATAATACATAGTTGAATAGGCCAAGTAGTCAACATGAATAAACACATTCTGTTTTCAGAACAATACTGACCTAGTAAGTCCAAAATTAGAAATTCTATTTATTCGCATCCAAATTTTGCTACAGTCATATACTTTGGAGAAGTAGAATACAATGGAAATGAGCACTGGGTTTGGAGGGTAGAAACTTAAATTTGAGTCTCAGTTCTGCCATTACCCTCCTGTCACTGTGGGCTGCTTACTTCTCCTCTCCTGGCCTAAGTTTCCAAGTACCAAAAATGGAAGTTTGCTATAAGTGATAGTTGAGAATCTACATAGTCCTAAAATTCTATGAAACCCTTTATTTTATATGCTGAGCCATTTGACTGAAAATTATACTTTGTCAGTTGAAATAGGATATAAAACTTTTTTTGACTTTTAATAACCATTTGAAGTACTCGATCCACATAAGAGATGGTGGTTGCTTTTTCTAAGAAAAGATATTAATTTTGAAAATCACATTGACTATATTGAAGGACATAGGATGTTAGTACAATATAGTTTCATATATTGATGTCACATGAATTTCTTCATATTACAAAAGTTATGAAAGGAAGACCAAAAGTGCCCGTTTCAAATCAGACACAGAGCTGAAATTCAAATAAAAATTTTATATTAATTTCTAAAAGTGAACAACATTGTATTGCCATAGGGGAATCAGAAAAAAAAATTTAAAGCAAACAAGAGAAGGATTCTTTATCCTTATTGTTAATAAATAGGCAACTATTCTTTAAAGATCCCATTTGATTTAATCTAAAATAAGTAAATTTTAAAAATGATTCTTTTGGATAAACCTTTTGGAATTGTTAACTGCTGTCTTAGAACTGATAGCAGTAACACTGAGATTTTCTAGTAGCCAGATATCCGTAGGAGCTGGTTGACATAGCCTAGTCATTTTCAGTTATGTAATTTATCCCCACTGGTCCAATTGCTGCTACTCTTACAAGTACCTTACCTAAATGACAGAACAGTTCCTTGCTGAGTTCCTGAACTAACAAATTCAATACAGTCTCCTAGAAGAATCCAGCAAAACATGACTTGTTCTAACAGAGATTATTTTAAATTTGGCTTGAAATAGTGAAATTAAATGAAATGGTATTGCATAATTGTTAACCAAATTTCAACTCATATTTATTGGCTTTGAAATTATTCAAAGTAATTATGATAAAAAAAACCTATCACAAATACAGGTGTGTGTGGGGGGGAAATTAGCTTTTAATTGGATCATTGTGATAATTTACCATCTGATATGTAGGTATATTAAGAAAGAAAAACATTTTTATTTCATACCACCTTAAAAAGTATTTCTGAATTTAGGGCAAAAAATCTTTCTGCATATTCAGTCATTATAACGCCACATTTCCCTGCAAGATTATCCGTGAACTTGAAAATTAATTTAGTGTAAGAATATTTTTGCAAGCTTCTTATTCTGAATTCTAACATTTAAGATTGCAGAGGAAGTTCAATCATCAGCATATCAAACTAACTCATTTCAGTCATGAAAATAAAAGAAGCAATGCAAATAAGTGAGTTGTGTGAGGTTGAGCATTTAAGAATTATTGAGGTTTTCAGACTTGATAAAAATATATCTAAATGTGAAAGAAGTGTGGGCTCAGTTCTGGTTTAGGTGATCTGGTTTCAGACAAGATTACCTTGACATTATATTTTTCCCAACCAGGGAATTTATTTTGACATGCTTTATCATCTTATGACTACTCTCTTTTCATGTTCCTGACTCTTCTCTTGCATTTATGAAGCTTCATGATTTAGTGAATGAAATTTAGATTCTTTTATCTTAGATTGTGTTTCTAACTAGTTTTATAGCTTTGGTCAAGTTATTTAATTTTCCTATGCCTCAGTTTCCACCTTTGCAAAATGGAAAGACCAATTCAATTAATGTATTAAATAATTTAACAATTAATTAATTACAATAGATTAATGTGTGACACAAACTTGGAAATGACAGATGCAAACAATTCAATGGTATCCTGATCATAGTCACCATAATGATCATCATTATCATCATCAAAGATTTTTACTTATGTAGAATGTCCACCTAAATTTTCCATAGCCATTCACTATCTTTTTGAAACATACATTTAAAAAATCTGTACCTGTCAATTTGGTTGATGGCATCATAAACCTCACAATTTGGGAGTCATTGGTGCCCCTTGCCTTTGCCCAAATCTTTGCCCCCTGCTTCAATAGCTAATTAAACAGATGTTACATTAATTTCTAAATTTGTTATAAATTCATTACTTATCATCTCTATTTCCACATTAAGTAACAATAAATTGTTACTTAGTAATATTTATAGTTATATTTTTCTAAAAACTTCCTATGTTATCTACCGGTCTCCTGTATTATCCACTCAAAAAATTGTCAATAAAGTTTCTGGAAAAATGTACCGAACATTAAAATATGATCCTATCACTTCCCTCCCTACTTGATACCCCCAATAATTTGCCTTTATTTGTAAATCATAGTCCATGTTCTACTGGGTGATGCTTAACCTAGTTTTCCATGATGACATTAACACTTAATTGATAATGAACTATATTTAGTTCCATGAATGATCCATATTTATCCATGCCTCTTTAATATGATTGCTTTTTTCTAGATTTTTTTTCTCTTCTTTTATCTGGCAAATGCATTTTATCTATCAATATTTGTTCAGATGCTTCTTCCTCTGTTCTATACCAACAGCTGACCAAACAGAAGTAAAGATTACATTCACTCTTAGATATTAGTTTTGTTCCTCATGTGTTAGCCTGTTTTTCATTATATTGCATCATTATAAATATTATTATAACATTTTACTATATTTTCATGTAAATCTGGCTTTTCCATTATTAAAAGAATTATTCTGAGACTTGGTAAAATGATAAGCAAGACTTTATCCAATACTATTGCAATAAGAAAGAGACAGTGGGCTCAACTTTGAATACAGCAAAGATTCCTGGGAATTTATATCCAATGAACAGAATGAAGAGGTCAGTTGATAGAAAATTACTAAAAGCAGATATCAAAGGTAGGCATATTCTCACTAAGTTAACTTAGCAGGAATCTTGCTGAAGATAGACTAGGCTGATAGCAAAGGTGGGGAATGAGAAATTCAAGCAGATAGTGAAGGTGATTAGATATCAAAGGCGGGAGACTCTGGATAAACTGACTTTGTAGATTTCTTGCTAAGACTGGGCTACACAAGCCAAAGACAGAATGAAGACAATGTCAGGGTCTAGCCTAAAAGCACTCAAAGGAGCCTGTTTAAAATTTAGCCAAGGAGAAGGTCTGTCAATATTAGACTGGCATTTTCTTTAAGGATACAATACATCCTTTATTTCTTCATTATACACCAAACACAATTCTTGGTAAACTGCAGGTGCTTGATAAGTATGTATTTGATGGGCTGAACTCTTTCAAGTAAGGTCATAATCTGAGATTTCAGGTGATTCTGATGGCCAGTAGAAGAGGTTAAAGGAACTATAATATAAGTTATATTCCCTTCAATTATATACAGGTTGACTTTAAGTCTAATACCACATCACCATTTGGGAATCAACAATTTCTGCTTAAACTTTTCATCTTGTTCTTAATTGGCCCTTTCAAATAAATTACTGTTCTGTAGTACACTGCATTCTAGATTGATCATGCCTGCGTTTAGTTGAATCTTCATGCAAGACATTTTAAGCTTGAGGGCATAGTGAGCTTAATGTTAACTTTTCCTTCTGGTCTTTCCCAATAAACTTCATTAATGACTGCTGTATTTGTCAAAACTTTCAAAAATTAAGTACTTAGGCCGGGCGCGGTGGCTCAAGCCTGTAATCCCAGCACTTTGGGAGGCCGAGGCGTGTGGATCACGAGGTCAAGAGATCGAGACCATCCTGGTCAACATGGTGAAACCCCGTCTCTACTAAAAATACAAAACATTAGCTGGGCATGGTGGCGCGTGCCTGTAATCCCAGCTACTCAGGAGGCTGAGGCAGGAGAATTGCCTGAACCCAGGAAGCGGAGGTTGCGGTGAGCCGAGATCGCGCCGTTGCACTCCAGCCTGGGTAACATGAGTGAAACTCCGTCTCAAAAAAAAAAAAAAAAATTAAGTACTTAATAATTTCTTTTTTGCTAGATAACTTTGCTCCAAGAAGTCTAAGAATCAAGAAAATAATTTATAAATAAGATATTTTTATGTTTTATTTATTATAGTTTAAGTTCCTCATGCTATATGATGCCTGTGATAATTAATTTTCTTACAAAAAGCAGCAGTTTGGTGTTTTCTTTGTAGTGGTGTGTTTCCTTAGAATACTGTTTGGTGGACATTTAGGTTTTTTTCTAGTGCTTGGCTGTTATAAATAATATGGCTATATATATTCTTGAAAACATCTTTTGGAGGATACAGACACTCATTTAGTTTGAGTATTTGCCCAGGATAAAATTTCTAGGACATAACACTTATTATGTTTAGCTTTAGTAATAGTATATTCTTTTGCTTTCTTTCCATTTCCTTCCTTTCTCCCTTCTCCTTCTTTCTTTCCTTCCTTCCTTCCCTTTCTCTCTTTCCTCACTTTATGAAAGGATTTCTTAGAGCTTATCCAAGGTGTTTAAGTATATACTGTAATACATCTTGTTAGAGTATAAAATTTGTACTGATTACTAGTGATATTAATTTTAGGGACAAAAATCTTAATTATAGTCACTATTTAAGTTATAGTTTTGACATGGATTTTTAAAATGTTTGAAAGGATCCTTTAATATTTTAATAGTAGAAAAGTATTGTTAATTTTTGAACACAAAGCCTATAAAAAGAACCCTTACCAGTTTACTGAACCAGTGAGTTTTATTATTTCTTTTGAGACAGGTTCTCACTTTGTTGCCCATGCTGGAGGGCGGTGGCACAATCTTGGCTTACTGCAACTCTGCCTCCTGGGCTCAAACAATCCTCCCACTTCAGCATCCCAAGTAGCTAGAGCTACACCCATATAGTTTTTTAAAATTTTTTTGTAGAGGCAGAGTTTTGTCATGTTGTGCTAGTTTGTCTATGAACTCCCAGGCTCAAGCAATCCTCCCACTTCTGCCTCCCAAAGAGTTGATATTTCAGGAGTGAGCCACCATGTCTGGCCTAATCAATTTTAGTAGATATATGCATCCAGCTAAAACTAATCAGCAGTTTGCTTCTGTTTTAATTTCAAATCCTAGTGAAAACTTCAGTGAGGAATGGCTGATACCCTTCAATCTCTTTATCATTCTAATTTTACGTGAAATTATTGTTTATACATGCTTCATCTTTGCATATTTTCTTGCTTATACAGTATCATGGCTTTCAGCATAAATTCTAAATATTTCTTTATCTTCATTAGACTTAACTATAAAGACTTAAGCAACATTCTTTCTAGGACTTGCATACCTGTACTCACAGGAACTTCAACTTCTTCCTTTTTCTTTTTTTTTGGTTCAGTGTACTCTGAGACATCCTTGGTGCTGCCTTCTCTTTACTTAATTTGCTTTGCTGGGAATTACTTTCGATTACCTCAACTTTGTTCACCACGTCTTCTCCACATTTCTTGATCTTCTTTACTGGAAGAAGGCAGTTTTCATCTTGTCAACATGATCTCAAAAATATTTCACTTTGTTTGCTTAAAGATCCCAGACTCTGGGACAATTGCTAGGCTCCCATATGAAAAATTTGCCTGAATATAAACATTTTAGGTCCCTTTTGTAAAATGCTTCAGATTGTAACTGTGATGGGTAAGCTCCCTTTGTTCCAAAGCCAATGGTGTTAGTGTATTGAAATATATTCTTTAATCTAGTTCATCAATTTGCAAACATTATTGAGCACTAGAAATGTTCCTGACATTTAAACCATTTTTCTGGGGAGCTAGTCATTGAGAATATCTTTGAATGTATTAAGTCAGGTCCTAGAAACCGTCTTTTTTATAAAGTTACTCAAGATATTCTCATGACCTCAATATATTTCATCTATTAATAGATACATTCTCCTGAAGATATAATCTAATTGCTGTGTCTCCTGTTGTAAAATGGAGAAACTAAAGCACAGACAGCAAAACATAAAAATCAAGGTATTTAGAGAACAACAGAGGTGAATCCTACTTATGACAGTAAGTTGTGTGATCACAACTTAAGATGAGTGATTTAACCTTGCTAACCTCCAGTTTCCTCATCTGTAAAAGTAAGAAACTCATATAGGCAGTTGAAATATAAAGTTAGTTAATACATGTAAACTATTTAGCATATTTTTGGCATATATTATTTGATGTCGCCTGCTTTGTCCATCTTTCTCGGTTTCTTGGTCAAATCTTACCTCTCCAAAATTAAGTAAATTATAGAAGAAAATTACCATATATACTATTGTTTTGTTTCATTTAATATCATATGGTTCTTGTCTTAGGGTTCCATCAGTGGCTCTATCCTTTAGCACTAACAGCAGATGGTGTTTGTGACCCATTTAGGTTTCCTTTATTGGGCTGGCAAACTCGTGTCCCAGCTTCTGTGTTTTAACTGACAACAGTTCACGCTTTCACCCTTTCTGGTAGAATAGCACTTGGCTAACCTCGAGCCACTTTTCTTGGACGTGTTTTAAAGGTTACACCTTTTCCTCGCTCCTTGCTTGACATAAACCCAATGACTGAGATGCTGGTGTAAAACCTTCCGGCTTTGTTAACCCTGGGCTGAACACAGCTTTTGCTCCAGAGCTTTTCTTGGCATCAGTCTAAGGCTAAAGCATTTTTTGAAACCACATATTTGCTGTATTTTCCCCGTCCTATCCTTTCTACCCTCTTGCAGGCTCCTCCTGTGGGTGTTTCCAAATAAATCACTTATTAAGCTCTGACTCTAGGAAACCTGACCCTAACCAATGCTCATTTTGTTTTGTTGGCAAAGCAGGTTTAGAAACAAGGAGAACACCACTAGATTCTGTAACATGATCCTTAGGCAAGAATCACCTCACACTGTCTGACATATGGCAAAGGTTCAAACATGTTTGTTTAATGAATACAGAAGAGTCATCCCTTAAAGAAAAAATCAAATAAAAGCATTTTCCCCAATCCTTTAACTAAGCTTACTTGACTAAAATTTATCACTTTGAAAATTTAAACTACCTTCCAGAAGACACTACAGATTATTAAAGTGACTCTGAGATAGTAAAGCATCTTAAAGTTCAGTATTTTTTTCAAGTGGTACTTACCTACTAGTGAAGAAGATTTGACTGAAATCTATGTGGTTTGTTGAATAGCAGTCTTTCTTGTCTTACAGACTCCAAACTGTACAAGGGATACTGGAGTATGACTCACTGTGTATATATCCTATCTAATTTCTCCTTTATTTACTTATCATGCCTAAATGCATTGAGAAAACAGTCTGAGCATCAGAGCAAGCCCTACATCCTGGGTTCTCATTCCTTGCTACATCTACCATATGCTTTATTCTTGGTTCTTTGTATTAGTCCTTCAGTTTAAATAGTAATAAAATGGCTAATGTTTAGCAAGTATTCACCAGTGCCTCACATATTTTATCTAATTTGGTACTTCCAATAGCTGTGTGAGGTAAAACCAGCTATTATTTTTGGAGGAAGACAACTGCTGTGGAAGAGAAATCTAGTAAACAATGACAGTCAGGAAATCCATTTTTGTTTTTGCTGTGTGATGATTAATATATTAATAATGAAATATATACAATAACACGGAAGCTGTTATCTGCATTAGCCAGTGGTAGCTTTATTTGTTCTTACTGGCAAAAATGACAAGGCAGGGAACATGTTGCTGCTAGCATGTGACATTAACTGGGAGAATATAATGACTCTATATCACCCATAGGTTTTTAAAATTCTGGTTAAAAAAATGGGCTGTCATTTAAAATATATAGGTCATTCTAGCCATGCTTTACAGTGGTTGTATGATATTCAGTAATATGATTTATTTTTCAGGAGTTCCATGGAGAACCATTTAATTTCTGGGCTGCCATTAATTAAAATGGAGATACATTAAAACTCATTTTCTAGAAGCTCTCATATTATGTATCAAAATTGGGTTATGAGTTCTGGAAAAAAGGTCTTCTAATGTTCTTTGAATGTCACCCTCAAGTAATCTCCATAATGGTGTATTTGAGGCAGAAGCAGTATTTATGCTTGATCTCAGGGAATAATGTTTTAAGAAAGAAGGAATACTTATAAGACTGATGTATTTTATAAATTATTTCTAATGTTTATAGAAATTCCTCTTAATTACATGTTTGTGTAGATGGAAAGGACATATGTGATATTTTCTTTCAATAGAAGGCACCTAAACAACTTATATGCTGATGCAATTTCTTTGATTTATAGAGAAAAAAAACTGAGACATGGAGAATTTGAATGAGCTACCTAAGCAAAGGTCAGGGTAATGGAGGAATTTTGTCTTGTGATGTTTAAGTCATTGAATATTTTCTCAAATGCTGATAGACTGCATTACTTTTTTGTATCAAATAGTTGTGAAGAATATGGAACACATTCAAATAAACATTGCTAGATAAATGATTAGTTTCTTGGCTTCTAATGAATGCCTCCTTATCATTAAGCACAGTTGAAATAGTATTTAAACTAGGAATGACAAATTATTAAATTACTGCTGTAGTACAAAAGAGAAAAACCATGACAAAATTGAAAATTTTAATTTTCATAAGTATTAGATGTTAAAGAGAAATAAGTTTAGTCAGGATGATGGAAAATACTTTCAAAGATGTTCTGAACAAGTTTGTGGGAATTTAAAAAAGCTCTTGAAGGTGGAAAGCACTGTCTCTCTCTTACATCACTTCAAAATGCATAGCTTCCCTTCACCTTAGTGGAGTTGTACCACTAAGTCCACCCTAAGCAGCCATGATTAGAGTCACAAAATAAAGAGAAAGGGAAATCAGCTGAGCAGATTAAGAAAGCTATGATAAGAGAAGAGAACAAAGGAATGAAGAGGATGTGTGTCCCTGTGTAAACTATCGTTGGATTCAGATGGATTAGTCATGAAAGACCAAAGAAATAAAGAATGTGTGAAAGACTGGATAAGTTCCTGCCAGAACTGAGCATCAGGAAACACCAGCTCCTAGTATCTGAACTCTCTTTCGAGTGGACACAGGAGGTGGAGATGGAGGATGTAGAGGGATACTAACTCTATTTGTGTATGTGATTTTCCTAAATCTGCTGTTCATTACTAAGGGAGGTCCCATTAGGAGTTTAATGGTTTAGATTCTACTTTGAGCATATAGCTCATTGATTTCTGGCTTTGTGAGGAAATTGTTTGGCTATTAAAAATTGTTTTAAAGTCAATGATCTGTGATCCACCCAAGGTCAAAGTGTCATTGACTGCAGGGGAAAATATGGAACTTGGGTTTCTGACTCCAAGTCCAAAGTAAAATTTACCTTTACCCTGGCCTCTTGCATTTTCTTTTTTCAGAGTTTATTTTAAAATAAATTGGTAAACAAATTGACATTATGAAAAATTACTAAATTCAGTGTTAGAATGTATGGTTGGCTTTTAGCTTTAAGCATATCCTATCTAAGACATAGTGCAAAATAGATTTTTGCAATGATAGTTTCTTCATCCAATGAAAATATCTAATTTTTAGGAATATCAATTTTGCAAATTTATTTTGAGAAACAATGAGTAATTCATGTCAAATGCTTGCTTAACACTGTGCTTTGCACATAGTAGGTATACAATAAATGTAGCTGTTCTAGTTATTTGCCTTACATTTCAGGCCAGGTATAGAAACTGAATCCCTATAGTACCAGCAGTACATAGAAAAAGTTTCTTGCCTGTGTGTTTGTGGCACACAATTTTACACAGATGGAAATCCAGTGCTTCTCAAGTATTCCTCAAGACAGACACTCCCAATTCTGATTTTTTACTTCCTAAGTTCTGACCAGTACCATTGACATTATCCCAAAGATCTATTTTAAAAGATAATTATGACTAAATAAATTTGAAGAGGAGTTTTTCTCACAGTCAAGTATTGAGAGAAACTGGAAATATTTGCAACAATTAATATTCCTTAAATGAGTTAAGAGAATGTATGAACAAGGAAACATTAAATGTAATATTAAAAATTCTGCAATACTGGGCAAGGCAGACATGATATTTAGGGTTCAGAGTTGTAGACTCAAGCTCAAAGCCATCAGTAACAAAGTCTGTAAGAAAGGGAATTGTAACGGTTAATACTGAGTGCCAACTTGATTGGATTGATGGATTCAAAGTATTGATTCTGAGTGTGTCTGTGAGGGTGTTACCATAGGATATTAACATTTGAGTCATTGGGCTGGGAAAGGCAGATCCACCCTCAGTCTGGGTATGTTCAATCTAATCAGCTGCCAGCATGGTCAGAATACAAAGCAGACTGAAAAATGTGTAAAGACTAGACTGGCTTAGCCTTCCAGCCTACATCTTTCTCCCGTGCTGATGTTTCCTGCCTTTTAACATCAAACTCCAAGTTATTCAGCTTTGGAACTTGGACAGACTTCCTTGCTCCTGAGCTTGCAGACAGCGTATTGTGGGACCTAGTGATCATGAGAGAAAATACTAAATAAACTCCCCTTTACATTCCCCTCCCTGTAGAGAACCCTAATACAAGAATCATAGGTGAAAATACATTCCCAAAATATTTAGGACATTGCAGTGACAACCATGAAGCAGTGGACTCTAGATTCTGCATACTGCTGATTCTGCAGTCAACCATCCATGTACATGTCTTTTGGCCTGACACTACTACCTTTGATAAATAGATGCCAAAACCAAAAAAGGTTTTCCATTGCTCTTTTATGGCACACTTATGATTCATCTGCAATAAATATAACTGCTTGAGCAACCTACACCTGCTCTATACGGATGCTGAGAAAAGAAAGAGCTCTTCATGTAATTCCCATTTATGAGGAGTGGACTCTAAGGTTACAAAAGTAATATAAAATGCTGTACAGCTGTTACTTCATTATTTTGGTTAAAGTCTCAAAGCTAGTGAAAATTAGTGAAAAAATCACATTTTAAAATATAATGGTAGTTACATTCCTAGAAAAATTGAAGAGAAATGACCAAATTGGTGCCATTATCATCTCAAGCTAAAGCAAAGAAGAGATTTAAAGATTTAAAAGAGAACTACAAAAGTCACCTAATGGAAACTAACAAGCTAATGCCTCTAGAATTAGATAATACATGGTCTTCTCCAAACTCTAATCTTAAATGCAGCAGCAGCAGCAGCTGAAGAAGAGGAAGAAAAGGGCAGGGGCAGAGGGAGAGGGAGAAGAGCAGGAGGAAGGATAGAAGAACAAGAAGAGGGAGAGGGAAAGAAAGAAAAAGAAGAACAAGAAAGAAAAGAGGAGGAAGAGACGAAGGGAGAGGAGGAGGAAGACAGGAAGTATGAGGAGGGGATGAAAAAATCAGGGCAAAAGAACAAATAATGCCTCCTTTCTCATTGCAGGCCTATGTAATTACTGGTTAGGCATAAGATTTGGAAAAGGAAAGAAGATTTAAATGAATTAAAAATTAACTTTTGATTTAAAAAGTGTTTTTTATTATACTATTAGTTAAAAATAATTAGAAGGCCAGACCAGATTAACTGTGGCAACTGTTTTCTTGTAGTTGTATATAATGAGGAAAGGAGGTAAGAATAGAAAAAGTTGAATTAACTGTTCATTTAGTTCCAGCTTCTCTAGGCACCAGTGGACTCTGTTTTTTTTGTTCTTGTTATTTTGAGACATAGTCTCGCTTTGTCCCCAGGCTGGAGTTCAGTGGCACAATCTCGGCTCACTGCAACCTCCGCCTCCTGGGTTCAAGCGATTCTTCTGCCTCAGCCTCCCTAGTAACTGGGACTACAGGTGTCTCGTTACATACAGAGGCTACGTATGATCATGACTATGAGAAGGTTTGGTTCTTTACGGGTTATCTTTGCAGACTAAAACTCATTCTTCTGACTCTTAATAATTCATTATTTCCAACATGCAAAATACACAAACCTCTCATCTACCAAGACCCCCAAAACAAAATCTTTTAGGCATCTTTCAGAACTGAAGTTTAGCATTTCATCAATGAAATCAGGTTCAGGTACATATGAGGCATCTTGGATATGACTTGGAGACCCTGAACTAAGTTAACTGCATCCCACCTATCCAACCTACAATAGTGAGACAAGAACAGAAGAAGTACAATAAACACTTCATTTACAAAACTGGACGTGAAAGGTTACAGGGCACATAGCACTCACTGGCTTCTAGCACTTCAGAAATAAGATGAGGTTACCTGTGGGCAGTTTCACTGTGGCTAGCGGCTCCTCCCTCTGAGCTCTAAGCTCCACTCTGAATCAGCATGACATTTGTGTTAGAAGCATCCTTGCTTTGAAGCTGAGCAGCTTTGTAAACCTACTTCTTATCTATAGTTAGTTAAAGGTTCAGATATCCCTTTTATTTTGAACTTTTCTTTTTCTTTTAGTTTAGACCACGGTTTTTTTTGTTGTTGTTGTTTTGTTTTTAATTGTCGGCTTTCTTGACCCTTATTATAACAAATTCCAGTAGAAAAAAACTACCACATTCTGAAATCTTCTTGAGATAACCTTGTCTCTGTCTTGACCAAAGAGGCAAGATGCTATAGGATTTATGGAAGTCCTTTTATTCAGCAGAGAAGATTTCAAGAGGCATAGACTTAGGATTATTATAAGCTATTTTGCCCAGCTTAGAAGTTGTATCCCTGAGGAGTTTGATATGGTTTGGATGTGTTCCCACTCAAATCTCACATTGAATTTTAATAATCCCCATGTGTAAAGGGCATGGCCAGGTGGAGATTATTAAATTATGGGGATGGTTTTCCCCATACTGTTCTTGTGGTGGTGAGTAAGCCTCATGAGATCTGATGGTTTTATAAAGGGGAGTTCCCCTGCACAAGCTCTCTCTTGCCTGCTGCCATGTAAAATGTAACTTGCTCCTCCTTGTCTTCTGCCTTGGTTGTGAGGCCTCCCTCGACATGCAGAACCGTGAGTCATTAAAGCTCTTTCTTTATAATTACCCAGTCTCAGGTATGTCTTTATTAACAGCATGAGAGCAGACTAATACAGACTTAAAAATGTCTTAAACCCATATAATTTGTGTCTTGACTCTGAGAAGACATTTCAATTTTTTATTTTGTTATGAGACCATTATTTACTTCGAGAGTCTAGGGCCAGGCATAGTGGCTCACACCTGTAATCCCAGCATTTTGGGAGGCCCAGGCGGGCAGATGAGCAGGTTAAGAGATGGAGACCATTCTGGCCAACATGGTGAAACTCTGTCTCTACTAAAAATACAAAAATTAGCCCGGCATGGTGGCACACGCCTGTAATCCCAGCTACTCAGGAGGCTGAGGCAGAGGAATTGCTTGAACTGGGGAGGCAGTGGTTGCAGTGAGCCAAGATCACACCACTGAACTCCAGCCTGGGGAGAGAGTGAGACTCTATCTCAAAACAGGAACAACAAAAAACAAAACAAAACAAAACAAAACAAAGAGTCTATTGGTGCCTGGAGAAGCTGGAACTAAATGAACAGTTCTTCTCTGTTCTAACCTCCTTTCTCATTGTATACAACCAAATGAAGACAGTTGCCACATTCAATATTCTGCCTATATCCTTTTCTAAACCCATTTGTTTCTTAATTTTGGTTAGTGATTGTCTTATCCTTCAAATCACCAGTCTGAACTTTCATTTCCCTAGCTCATCCCCCAATGTTGTGAGTCCTATTTTTCTAATAAATTTCTATTCCATAATGCCCATAGTAGTTCTTTTTATCTCATTCTACCTTAACTGATGAGAGGCATCTGAAAGCAGGATGCTGTCATAATTAAAACATAAAATAAGTGACACTGGCTTTGAAGTCAACTGATGGGCAGAGGTTGGAAGGACCTTGAGAAGACATCACAACAACAAACAAATCACAATGAGACAGGGAGCCAATAAAAAGAATAATTTCAAATCTAAGAAGAAATGAATGATATTACATTAAAAGGGAAATGAATATTCTAATCTAAACACTCTTGGAGCTTGGTGAATAGAGAATAAAAAGAATAATTAACTATGATATGTGTGTAAGAAGCATATCTTAAATAAAAAACATGTAAAAAGGTTTAAAGTAAAGGAATGAAAAAATAATTCGCTAACCATAAAAAAAACTGGAATTACTATTTTAATGGCAAACAAAATAGACTTGATATGAGTTCTATAAGAGATAAAGAAGGTTCATAAAAATAAAAGTGTCAATGAAACACAAACTCAAAAATTATAAATTCATATGCAAATAGTAACAGCTTATGATTATAGATGAATTAAAACTAACATAGCAAAAGAAGACATTTTAACCTAGATAGGACAATTACAATCTACATAGGACACAAATTGCAATCTGGATAGGAGATTTTTACAACCTTTTTCAGTAATTGATGGAAATATTAGACAAAAAACAGCAAGAATATATAAATCTTAATAAAAGTATAAACAATTGACCTAATTGACAAATATAGTTTATTTTTACATTACCTAATATGTAAAAGATACATTATTTTCTAAGTGTATTGAGTTTACTATTATATATCTTTTGCTAGGTTGTAAAAGAAGTCCCCGAGGAGGACGATCCAACATGGCCATTTAGGAGAAGCTCAGGATTGCAGCTCCCAGTGAAAGCGCAGAGGGTGAGTGGACGCCGCGTTTTTATTGCCCACAGACTAGGAAATTCCCGGGCGGAGGTGTTCCACGGTCGCCAGCGCGGCTGTTTCCGCCAGCGCGGCCGTGCCGGCCAGCGCCGCTGCTTTGCCCCGCAGGGCTGCTTTGTCCCGCACGGCTGCTTTGTCGGCGCCCCGGAGCCGCGGTTCTCCCTACAAAATACACTGGTCCGGGGGCCCTTTTGGTTGGCGATTGGAGCCACAGGAAGTCGCCCATACGCCGGCTCAAAAAGCGGACTGAGCAGAGAACCAGGACAGTAGATTCCAGGGCAAAAAAAAAAAAAAAAAGTGCCACAAACCTCAGTGCCGCTGTTTAAGCCAGCGCAGTGAGTGGCCGCAGGGGAAAACAAACAGACCCCGGCGCCTCTTCAACAGGTGACTGGAACACCAACTTAAAAAAGGCTCTGAGGCAGGGAGCCAGGCGATCAGGCTCGGCTGGTCTCACCCCCATAAAAGAACAGCAATCAGAAACTCTGGATTGAGAGTTTCACAGCAAGCGCAGCTGAACCCGGGACGGTCCAGCTCTGTGGGGGAGGGGCGTCCGCCATTACCGAGGCAGCCAGCCACAACGGAGGTAGTCGGCCAATGCTGAGGCAGCCCGCCGTTGCCAAGGCAACCCGCCACAGCAGAGACTCCTCCCCAACAGAGGCCGGCCACCATCACCAAAGCAGTTCTAACTACACCCATATAAACAGGACTGCAGGGAAGTTCACTCGGCTGCGGGGCGGAGCCCACAGCAGCTCAGCAAAGCTGCTATAGGCCAACAGTGACTAGGCTGCCTCCTTGCTGGGCTGGGCAGGTCTGAAGGAAAAAAAAAAAAAAAAAAGAAGGCGGCAGCATAATGGAAACTCATAAATAATAAAGCCCTAAATCCCCGGGACAGAGCACCTGGTAACAAAAAGCAGTTTATGAGTTCTGCTGCAGCAGACCTAAAAGTACCTGCCCAGCAGCTGTGAATGAACAACAACAGAGCTCGCAGCTCACCATTTGAGCTCCTATAAAGAAGAGACCATCTCCTTAAGCAGTTCCCTGACCCCTATATATCCAAAAAGACACCTCATAAAAGAGAGATCAGATTGACACTAGGCGGGTATCCTTCTGGGACAAAGATAGCAGCAGAAGAAAACTGGTAACAACCCTTGCTGTTCAGCAGCTGCTGCAGGTGAACCCCAGGCAAGCAGGGCCTGGAGTGAAACTCAGCAGACCTACAGCAGAGGGGCCAGACTGTAAGAAGGAAAACCAAGAAACAGAAATAACCTCATCATCAACAAACAGAACGTCAATCTGAAAGATTTGAGACCCAATCTGAAAGCCAGCAACTACAAAGTTGACAGGTGGATAAATCCTTAAAGATGGGAAGAAACCAGCGCAAAAAGGATGAAAACACCCGAAACCAGAACACCTCTCCTCCTAAAAGGGATCACAACTCCTCACCAGCAAGGGAACAAGGTTGGATGGAGAACGAGTGTGATGAAATGACAGAATCAGACTTCAGAAGATGGGTAGTAAGAAACTTCTGTGAACTTAAAGAACATGTTCTAACCAAATGCAAAGAAACTAAGAACCTTGAAAAAAGATTGGACGAAATGCTAACAAGAATGGACAAAATCAAAAGGAATATAAGTGAATTGATGGAACTGAAAAACGCAACACGAGAACTTCGTGAAGCATGCACAAGTATCAACAGCCGAATGGACCAAGCAGAAGAAAGGATATCAGAGGTCGAGGATCAACTCAATGAAATAAAACGGGAAGGCAAGACTGAAGAAAAAAGGATAAAAAGGAAGGAACAAAGTCTCCAAGAAATGTGGGACTATGTGAAAAGACCTAATCTACATCTGATAGGCATACCCGAATGTGACGAAGAGAATGAATCCAAGCTGGAAAATACTCTTCAGGATATTATCCAGGAAAACTTCCCCAATCTAGCAAGGCAGGCAAACATTCAAGTCCAGGAAATACAGAGAACACCACAAAGATATTCGTCAAGAAGAGCAACCCCAAGGCACATAATCGTCAGAGTCACCAGGGTCGAAATGAAGGAGAAAATACTAAGGGCAGCCAGAGAGAAAGGTCGGGTTACCCATAAAGGGAAGCCCATCAGACTCACAGCAGATCTCTCAGCAGAAACCCTACAAGCCAGAAGAGAATGGGGGCCAATATTCAACATCCTTAAAGAAAAGAATTTTCAACCCAGAATCTCCTATCCAGCCAAACTAAGCTTCATAAGTGAAGGAAAAATAAAATCCTTTGGGAACATGCAAGTACTCAGAGATTTCGTCACCACCAGGCCAGCTCTACAAGAGCTCCTGAAAGAGGCTCTACACGTATAAAGGAACAACAAGTATCAGCTCAACTAAAGGGCAAAACACCCAGCTAGCACCAAAATGGCAGTATCAAATTCACACATAACAATATTAACCCTAAATGTAAATGGACTAAATGCCCCAATCAAAAGACACAGACTGGCAAATTGGATAAAAAGACAAAACCCATTGGTGTGCTGTATCCAGGAAACCCATCTCACATGCAAGGATACACAAAGGCTCAAAAAAAGGGATGGAGGAAGATTTACCAAGCAAATGGAGAGCAAAAAAAAGCAGGAGTTGCAATTCTCATCTCTGATAAATTAGACTTTAAAGCAACAAAGATCATAAGAGACAAAGAGGGACATTACATAATGGTAAAAGGATCAATGCAACAAGAAGAGCTAACGATCCTAAACATATACGCACCCAATACAGGAGCACCCAGATACATAAGGCAAGTTCTTAATGACTTACAAAGAGACTTAGACTCCCACACAATAATAGTGGGAGACTTTAACACCCCATTGTCAACATTAGACAGATCAACCAGACAGAAAATTCACAAGGATATCCAGGACTTGAACTCAGACCTGGACCAAGCAAACCTAATAGACATTTACAGAACTCTCCAGCCCAAATCCACAGAATATACATTCTTCTCAGCACCACATCACACCTACTCTAAAATTGACCACATAATTGGGAGTAAATCCCTCCTCAGCAAATGCAAAAGAACGGAAATCATAACAAACAGTCTCTCAGACCACAGTGCAATCAAGTTAGAACTCAGAATTCAAAAACTAACTCAGAACTGCACAGCTTCATGGAAACTGAAGAACTTGCTCCTGAATGTTGACTGGATAAACAATGAAATGAAGGCAGAACTAAAGATGTTCTTCAAAACCAACGAGAATGAAGACACAACATACCAGAATCTCTGGGACACATTTAAAGCAGTCTCTAGAGGAAAATATATAGCAATAAGTGCCCACATGAGAAGCAAGGAGAGATCAAAAATTGACACCCTATCATCAAAATTGAAAGAGCTAGAGGAGCAAGATCAAAAAAACTCAAAGTCTAGCAGAAGACATGAAATAGCTAAGATCAGAGCAGAACTGAAGGATATAGAGACACAAAAAAACCTTCAAAAAATCAATAAATCCAGGACCTGGTTTTTTGAAAAGATCAACAAAATAGACAGACCACTAGCCAGATTAATAAAAAAGAAAAGAGATGCAATAAAAAAAGATAAAGGGGATATCACCACAGATTCCACAGAAATTCAAACCATTATCAGAGATTATTACAAACAACTCTATGCACACAAACTAATAAACCTGGAATAAATGGATAAATTCCTGGACACTTGCCTTCTGCCAAGCCTAAACCAGGAAGAAGCCAAAACCCTGAACAGACCCATAACAAGGTCTGAAGTTGAGGCAGCAATTAAGAGCTTACCACCCAAAAAAAGCCCAGGTCCAGATGGGTTCACAGCTGAATTCTACCAGACATACAAAGAGGAGCTGGTACCATTTCTTCTGAAACTATTCCAAACAATACAAAAAAGGGAATTCTTCCCAAATCATTTTACGACACCAACACCATCCTGAATCCAAAACCCGGCAGAGACTCAACAAGCAAAGAAAACTTCAGGCCAATATCCATGATGAACATAGATGCAAAAATCTTCAATAAAATACTGACAAGCCGATTGCAACAGCACATCAAAAAGCTTATCCACCATGATCAAGTAGGCTTCATCCCAGGGATGCAAGGCTGGTTCAACATACGCAAGTCTATAAACGTAATTCATCACATAAACAGAACCAAAGACAAAAACCACATGATTATCTCAATTGATGCAGAGAAGGCCTTTGACAAAATTCATCAGCCCTTTATGCTAAAAACACTCAATAAGCTAGGTATCAATGGAACGTATCTCAAAATAATAAAAGCTATTTATGAAAAACCAACAGTCAATATCATACTGAATGGGCAAAAACTGGAAGCATTCCCCTTGAAATGTGGCACCAGACAAGGATGCCCGCTCTCACCACTGCTATTCAATATCGTATTAGAAGTTCTAGCCAGAGCAATCAGGCAAGAAAAAGAAATAAAGGGCATTCAAATAGGAAAGGAGGAAGTCAAATTGTCTCTATTTGCAGACGACATGATTGTATATCTAGAAGACCCCATCGTCTCAGCCCCAAACCTCCTGAAACTGATAAGCAAGTTCAGCAAAGTCTCAGGATACAAAATCAATGTGCAAAAATCACATGCATTCCTATACAACAATAACAGACTTAAAGAGAGCTAAATCAAGAACAAACTTCCATTCACAATAGCCACAAAGAGAAAAAAATACCTAGGAATACAACTAACAAGGAATGTAAAGGACCTCTTCAAGGAGAACTACAAGCCACTGCTCAATGAAATAAGAGAGGACACAAACAGATGGAGAAACATTCCATGTTCATGGTTAGGAAGAATCAATATCGTGAAAATGGCCATACTGCCCAAAGTAATTTACAGATTCAATGCTATCCCCATCAAGCTACCAATGACCTTCTTCACAGAACTGGAAAAAAACACCTTAAATGTCATATGGAACCAAAAGAGAGCCCGCATAGCCAAGTCAATTCTAAGCAAAAAGAACAAAGCGGGGGGCATCACACTACCAGACTTCAAACTATACTACAAGGCTACAGTAATCAAAACAGCATGGTACTGGTACCAAAACAGAGATATAGACCAATGGAACAGAACAGAGGTCTCAGAGGCAACACAACATGTCTACAACCACCTGATCTTTGACAAACCAGACAAAAACAAGCAATGGGGAAAGGATTCCCTGTTCAATAAATGGTGTTGGGAAAGCTGGCTAGCCATGTGCAGAAAGCAGAAACTGGACCCCTTCCTGACACCTTATACTAAAATTAACTCCAGATGGATTAAAGACTTAAACATAAGACCTAACACCATAAAAACCCTAGAAGAAAATCTAGGCAAAACCATTCAGGTCGTAGGTGTAGGCAAGGACTTCATGACCAAAACACCAAAAGCATTGACAACAAAAGCCAAAATAGACAAATGGGACCTAATCAAACTCCACAGCTTCTGCACAGCAAAAGAAACAATCATTAGAGTGAATCGGCAACCAACAGATTGGGAAAAAATTTTTGCAGTTTACCCATCTGACAAAGGGCTGATATCTAAAATTTACAAAGAACTAAAACAGATTTACAAGAAAAATAACAAGCCCATTCAAAAGTGGGCAAAGGATATGAACAGACACTTTACAAAAGAAGACATACGTGAGGCCAACAAACATATGAAAAAATGCTCATCATCACTGGTCATCAGAGAAATGCAAATCAAAATTACATTGAGATACCATCTCACGCCAGTTAGAATGGCGATCATTAAAAAATCTGGAGAAAACAGATGCTGGAGAGGATGTGGAGAAATAGGAACACTTTTACACTGTTGGTGGGAGTGTAAATTAGTTCAACCATTGTGGAAGACAGTGTGGTGATTCCTCAAGGACATAGAAATAGAAATTCCATTTGACCCAGCAATCCCATTACTGGGTATATATCCAAAGGATTACAAATCGTTCTACTATAAGGACACGTGCACATGAATGTTCATTGCAGCACTGTTTACAATAGCAAAGACCTGGAACCAACCAAATGCCCATCGACGATAGACTGGATAGGGAAAATGTGGCACATATACACCATGGAATATTATGCAGCCATCAAAAACGATGAGTTTGGGTCCTTTGTAGGGACATGGATGAACCTGGAAACCATCATTCTCAGCAAACTGACAGAAGAGCAGAAGATCAAACACCGCATGTTCTCAGTCATAGGCGGGTGTTGAACAATGAGAACACATGGACACAGGGAGGGGAGCACTACACACTGGGGTCAGTTGGGAGGAAATAGGGGAAGGACGGTGGGGGGTGGGAAGCTGGGGAGAGATAGCAAGGGGAGAAATGCCAGATGTAGGTGATGGGGAGGAAGGCAGCAAATCACACTGCCACGTGTGTTCCTATGCAACAATTTTGCATGTTCTTCACATGTACCCCAAAACCTAAAATGCAATAAAATAAATAAATGGGAAAAAAAAAAAAGAAGTCCCCATATATTTGAAAACACTAAAATTTACTAAGTAGGTTATCTGACCACAAAATAATTGAGGGATTAATAACTATAAGATGTCTGGAAAAGACAACTGTATTAGAAAATTAAACAATACATTAGTAACACTTGACTCAAAAAATAAATCATTAAATAAATCGGACAGTATTTCAAACTGAGTGACAATGAAAATAAAATATTTTAAAAATGTTTATATTCTGCAAGAGCAAATTTACATATTTAATCCTTTTTATACAAGGTAAACACTAGTGATTTCAGTTTTTTTCCTTGAGAAGTTAGAAGATAAGCAAATTAAATCAAAATAAGTAGAAAAGAAATGAAAAAGGGAAAAACAAAAATCTTTGAGGTAGAAAGGAAGCAAAAAAGAAAAAACTCAAAGCCAAAGTTGCTTATTCAAAAAACTCATAAAATTGATATTCTTAATGAAAATGATCAGAAAAATCCCACAAATAACCAGTATCATAAATAAAAGATAGAATATTACTGTAGATCCTTCTATATCAGCTGAATAAAAAAGGAATATATTAAGCTTTCTGTGTTAAAATTAGGCAATTTGGGTGAAAATGATGAATACCAGTTTTCTAATACAATTTCTCAGAAAACTACAAATTTAAGGAAACATTCTTACTCTGATAAAGAGCTTCTAAACAAAATCCAGAGATAAATTATACATAAAAGTAAAACACTGAAAGCTTTCCGAGTAAGATTAGATATAAGGCAAGGTTGTCATTGTCACCATTTATATCCACTTTGTGCAGGAGCTCTTTACCGGTACAATAAGGCAAGTAAAAGAAATAAGAAGCAAAGACTCACAAAGAATAAGAAAAGGCAATAATCAGAGATGACATAATTATTTACCGAAGACTATCCTAAGAATTTTTTAAAAAAACAAAACTATGACTAGTAAGCAAGTTTACATGGTGTGAAGTACAAGATTCACATACAAGAATCTGTTTTGTTTTACATACCAGCAATACACAATTTGACTATGAAATTAAAAGTAAAAAATATACTTAAATAATATAAAAAAGCAATTAAGGAAAAAATCTCTACAATGAAATGGTGGAATGTATTATGTTCACTGATATGATATGCATCATACTGCTTTCAACAGTTTTAGTTCTCTCAATCTATAGATTTAATGTGACTCTAATAATTCTAACAGGCATTTTAAACAAAATAAATAGGAAGCTGATTGTAAATTTCACAAGAATTTACAACAGACATAGAATTAGAAAAATAATATTTAAAACAAAGAAAATTGGAAACTTTGTGCATTTGAACACCAGACTTACCATAATACTATGACAATCAAATGGTTTTGTATTTGCATTACATGGACAGATGAGTCACTGCACCAAAATAGTAAAAATAGTAAATTCAGATGTAGACTTCTAATTTTATCATTTAAAGCAACTGAATGGAAGGAAGACGATGTTTTAAACAAATGGTGCTGGAACCACAAATTCAGAAATATATGAAAAAAAAATGGCATCAAAGAATGAGAGCTTTGTTTCCAGTAATGCCACGAAAAAAAAATTGAACCTTGACCTTCCCTCACCTGATATTTAGACATTTTAAATTTTAGAAGAAAACATAACTTGATAACATGGGGTTGGCAAAGATTTCTTAGAAGGGCTACAAAAATAATAAAAACAAAAGAAAAACAATAGTAAAACAGACTTTATATTAATTAAAAGTTTTTGTCAAAGGATATCATAAAATGTATTAAAAAAGTGAAAGAATTAATGAAAATATTTTTAACAAATATATTTGACAAAGGACTTGAATCTCAAATATATTAATAACTCATGTAAAAAGTAATTCTAGTTATAGAAATGATACATATTTAACATAAGTCAAACAATTCTGTATAAATTCATAAGGTAAAGAATAGAACACCTACACACTTTTCCAAATTCCTCTCCTCAAAAATGAAACATTCTTAATAGTTTAATTTGCAATATTCTAGACATCCCAGTCACACACATCCCCACACAGTCTATATTGTTTTATAAACTATTTAGATGTTGAAATATATTAAAACTATTAAAATTTTTTAATATTGTAAATTATTTTTTCTTAGACTGGCATAAAATACCTGTTATTCTACAGTATTTATATATGATTTTTAATGAATACATTGAAATTCCATCAAATAAAGGTAACATAATATACATATAGTTTTGTTGTCTTAATTTCAGCTAGTACAAATTATATTGTACCTAACTAGAGCATAAATCTCTTTTAAAAAACTGCATTCTCTAGACAGATTTCAAGGAATGGGATTCAGCTCTCATTCTTTGATGCCAAATGTTCAAAAGAGTTACTCGAAATAACATTGTCCTAGCATTTCAGAATAATTGAATCTTAATCATTGAAGTATTGTAAATAGAATACTGGTCATTTATAATTTAGAAGAGAGAAATGAGATTGGAGACAGTGTATACAATTAGAAATTGATTACAATAGACAATGCAGAAAATAATGTGAATATATGCAACAGCTGATCAGCCCTCACAATCCATTTATTCATTTGTATAATATTTCAATAAATAGTTACTGGTCATCCACTGTATTCCTGGTGGTGTGCTTGGGACAGGATTTATGTTTTAACAGTCAAAAAAAAGAAAAAACAACAACTTGCATTAGAGATTTAGGATGATTGGAGATGCTTAGAGAAAAAGATTCTATTTTCTGGCTTGATGACTAAGTGTATAATAAGGGACTTTATTCACTACATTTCTCATTATTTTTCTGCACCTTAACACTCACCATTTCACCAAATAACTGTTACTCTTCTTTCAAGTATAGCATAAATGTCACTCCTTCAGCAAGGCTTTAGGAATGATAATCACTTATTCCCAATGGGAAAGATGTAGTTTTCAGCTACTATGTTGCCTCCTAAGCATACACAGTACCTTTAATATAATACCTTCAAAATAATTACAAGCTTAAAAAGACCTGAGCACATTTTTAGAAGTATAAGTCTATCAGTTCTTTTAACTAGAGTAACATTTTTCCCTGGGACCATCACTTTTTCAAGCTCCAATGGAAAGTCAGCACTTTGCCACAGGGAAGTCTACTTGTTCCATTTTTTTTTTTTTTTTTTTTGTCTTTCCCTAGGGAAACATGCTCTAGTTATTCTATCCTCTTGGCAGGCTTATATAATGATGCATTTTAATTTATTGTGGATCATGCAAAGAGATAAATGGTGCACAAATTTCATAATGAATTGATTCATGCACCATTTGCCATGAAGTTGATTCAGAGAAACACAATCACTGCTGTTACTTCATTTAAAAGGGTTTTCAACAGCATAAAGTGCTAAGTTTTAGAACTGATTGTCTTTGGAGGTACAGACCTTAAGGTATATTTGTGAAATTTTCTTTCTATAGCCAAATAACACTTACAAAAGTATTCATAATTGGCTATGTAATACAAAATAAAATACTTTGTACTGGCAAGGAGGAAACATTTTTCCTCTATTATTCTTTTTTTTTCCCATTTATTTATTTTATTGCATTTTAGGTTTTGGGGTACATGTGAAGAACATGCAAGATTGTTGCATAGGTACACCCGTGGCAGTGTGATTTGCTGCCTTCCTCCCCATCACCTACATCTGGCATCAGGCCAACAAACATATGAAAAAATGCTCATCATCACTGGTCATCAGAGAAATGCAAATCAAAACTACACTGAGATACCATCTCACGCCAGTTAGAATGGCGATCATTAAAAAATCTGGAGACAACAGATGCTGGAGAGGATGTGGAGAAATAGGAACACTTTTGCACTGTTGGTGGGAGTGTAAATTAGTTCAACCACTGTGGAAGACAGTGTGGCGATTCCTCAAGGACCTCGAAATAGAAATTCCATTTGACCCAGCAATCCCATTACTGGGTATATATCCAAAGGATTACAAATCGTTCTACTATAAGGACACATGCATCCTCTATTATTCTTATAGTTTTATTGTTAGAAAATAAAAATCTCTTTGTCTTAGTTTTATTTTACATAATTTTAATAGACTACATAGTATGCTATATGAAGACTGCACATATAAATGATTCTCCCAAAATCATATATGTTCTTTCTCTTTAAAGTATACTTTGTGATAATGATATTTCATATAGTTTATTGAATTCTGTAATGAAAATGAAAAACATATTTTATGGTTATTCACCATGAATGCATACAGCCGAAAGCACATTGTGCCTGAAGAATATTTGAGTCATTGAGGTAAAATTAATTGCTGGATGATGGGGATGCTTCAGGGACAAAGTCATCAATTTATCTCTTTTCTGATGAGGCTCCTGGGTAGCTGGTAGAAGGCATTAGGACATTCATACTTGCTGATGGATTAGCAGGCATAGTGTTCTTTAGGACAATATTAACTTTTGACTGCACCTTTTGTTTCTTCTTTTCTTTATATATTTATCTAGAGCAAGCAAGGACATCCTATATCTGCCTGTGACCTCTTGAGTGTTTCTCCTAATTGATGTCTTTTCTTCTAACTTCAGTATGCTACCACTGACAGCTGCAAACACCTTCACCAAATTCTTCTCTGTGAACTTTCTTGGTGCCTCGGGTATAACTTCTTCCTCTACCTCAACTACTTTACTTCTTTTTTTCTTCAGTTTGAACAGTGCTTCACTGGAAAACCATTCAACCTCAATGCCAACAAGCTCATACACATCCCCTTCATGAATGCCCAATTCTGTTTCCCAACCACGAATGTCTTGTTACTTACTATTTTATCAATAGCAGAATTTTTTTTTTTTGGTGGTGGAAACTATTTTATTCTCATACATAGGTTATTACAGCACAATTATGAAGAAACAGTCACAGACAACTCACAATGCTACATTCAAATTATGCCAAGGTCCCACTATATTCATTTCGTTTGCTGGTTAATGTCTAAAAGAGCAGAGCAGAGCAACACACGAGTGTATTAACACAGACTACAATGTGAATGAAACATCCTGGAATTGTCCAAAATAGAAAACATATATAAAGATCTTCAAAATGCAGGTTGAAATGCAAAGCCAATTGAAAGGAAAAACACTGCAGTGAAGCCCAATGGCAATTATTTCCCTGCAAATGAGGTTTGTATACCAGCAGGAGGGAATGACTGTTTGACAGAAGATAAAGGCAGGCAAAATTCCTATGCTAGAAATTCAGAAAATGATAGGGGATGCTGGCCTCTGCTGTGGGCCTCTTTGGTGGGTCTACTTCAATTTATTAGCGCCATTAAGATTGTAAGTGCAATAGCAGAGTTTTTTTTTAAAACTTGTGAATATGTTCACATGTCTTCAAAACTTTCTTTCTAATGCTGATTATATACTGCTGTGTGACTTCTTCCCATACTCCAGGCATGTTCCAGATTAACAATTAGAATGTAAAAACCTCTCCAAAACTATCCGAGTATTTGGCTACAGTCAGTTGCTTCATTTGCCTGCACGAATGTTTGGTAAAATAATATTCTTTGAAGGCAGCTATTGTGCCTCGTTGGTTGAATGTGTGAGGTTGTTTTCAGTGGCAAATCCACAATGATTACATCAGAATGCATGCCAATGATAAGCTGTGGACCCCCCCGAGTATTGTCTAAGATAAAAATAATTTTGAATGAAATGCTATTTTGCTTACAATATTCTCTTACCTATGGAATAAGAGAGTTCAAAAATCAGTCTTTGAATAATACTGATGTCATCTAGGCTTTCTTTATGCTAATAGTAAGCAGGAAGCATATATACTTTTGCATATTCTTGAATGCTCTAGGGTTCTCCCAGTGGTAGATTAGGAAAGTCATTAATTCAAACCTTGCAATATTTCCACTGAAAAGCAGCCATTCTATGGGCTTTGAATGACTTAAATTCTGCCTTCCTGGACTCTTGATGAGTATATGATAGTTATGATATACACTTCCAGAACGAGTTTTTTTAATCATTATTATCTGACCAATATTTCTCGTTTACTTATCCTATTCAGCTCTTTCTTAAAAGTTTTGGCACCTTCAGTATCAGCACTTGGTGCCTTTCTGCTCACTTTAACATTATGAAAATTATGATGCCTTTTGAAGCTGTGGAAACACAGCTGCTTATCTTGCTTTAAACATTTATGTATATGTACAACCATTGGCATGCTCCCTTAGTATTTTGAAAAGACTTCTTGTCCTAGCCTGATGCGTCAGATATTTTGATTATATACATGAAGAAAAAAAATACAGTTGGCACAAAATTGAAAACAAAATTGCCCAAGACAATATATAGCCCACATCAAATATGTCTACATGCAGTAAATCGACTGTGATCTAGCAACTTGCAGTATTTCATCCGTATCACAGCATACAAAATGTCTGTTCCAATAACCTTATTTATTTTTTCCAGTTTGTTTTTCACGTGGAGCTAATTTAAGGTGATACCACTTGGAAGGCAAAGAGATAAAATATGTTAATTGAATTATAAAAGTTATCAATTCTTAGTTTTTTTAAATATGTATAGAGGAAATGAACACTCATTTGCTCTTCACTTTAAATATTTTCCTAAGCTGATTCCTCTGGTAGAGACATATTTTAATTTAATAAATTTTAATGCAGAGTCCTTGAATGGTCTCACGGCAATTACTTTTTATTTAAGAGTAAGTTTTCCTATTACTAATTTAAATACCTCTGTAAGATAAGCAGATAATATGTTTTTGAAGAAAGTACGTTATTTTTACTCATGATAGAATAGTAAAAGCCACTTCCACAAATGGTTTTTCAGTAAACAGTAGTTAATAGTGAACGTTGATTGTTCTGTACTGTGTTAGATGCTTAAGAAAGGATCACAGCTCAGGAATCAAGGAGGAGTTATTTTGTATTACCCCTCTCTCATACATTCAAGAGAAATGTGGCAGAGGATGTTTTAGCTAGGACATTTGGGCTGTAAAGATAGAGGCTCTGACGGTCACAGTAAGAAGGAAGATGGAATTCATTTTTGATTACAGAAGGTATTGAAGGTAAAAACGTCATCTGTACAAAGTTGAAAATAATATAGGTGTCATGCTGCAAAAGGTGAAAAGAGGCATGACAAAATTTGCTAAAAGTAATGAGTAAGTGGTAAGTGATGGTTAAGTTAAGTGAAGAGGTGGTTATTAAAGGCTACAGAAAACTAAACAGGCCAGTATCAAATGTCAGGTGGTGTGAGGGTCTGATACAGTCCTTAGTTAACCCAGACTCCAAGGCTGTCAAGAGTGGATGTCATCTAACGAAGGTAGGGAGGAGCAAGGAAGGCAACCTAAATATAAATTTATGCAAAAGACAATCATTTTTGGAACATTTTTTCCCATTCTGTTTGTTGCCGGTTAACTCTAATGATTGGTTTTTTTGCATACAGAAGCTATGGAATTTAATTGGGTCCCATTTGTCTATTTTGGCTTTTGCTACCAATGCTTTTGGTGTTTTAGTCATGAAGTTCTTGCCTATGCCTATATCCTGAATGGTTTTGCCTAGTTTTTTTTTTTTTTTCCTAGGGTTTTTATGGTGTTAGGTTTTATGTTTAAGTCTTTATCCATTTGGAGTTAATTTTAATGTAAGATGTCAGAAAGGGGTCCAGTTTCTGCTTTCTGCACATGGCTAGCCAGCTTTCCCAACACCATTTATTAAACAGGGAATCCTTGCCCCATTGCTTGTTTTGGTCAGGTTTGTCAAAGATCAGATGGTTGTAGAAGTGTGGCATTGCCTCTGAGGCCTCTGTTCTGTTCCATTGGTCTATATCTCTGTTTTGGTACCAGTACCACTGCTGTTTTGATTATCATAGCCCTGCAGTATAGTTTGAAGTCAGGTACCATGATGCCTCCAGCTTTGTTCTTTTTGCTTAGGATTGTCTTAGCTGTATGGGCTCTCTTTTGGTTCCATATGAAGTTTAAATTTTTTTTTCCAGTTCTATGAAGAAAGTCAATGGTAGTTTGATGGGGATAGCATTGAATGTATAAATTACTTTGGACAGTATGGCCATGGCCATTTTCACAATATTGATTATTCCTAATCATGATCATGGAATGTTTTTCCATCTGTTTGTGTCCTCTCTTATTTCCTTGAGCAGTGGTTTATAGTTCTAAGGGCTAATATCCAGAATCTACAAAGAACTAAAACAGATTTACAAGAAAAATACCCATTCAAAAGTGGGCAAAAGATATGATCAGACACTCTTCAAAAGAAAACATATGTGAGGCCAATAAACATGAAAAAATGCTCATCATTACTGGTCATTAGAGAAATACAAATCAAAACCACATTGAGATACCATCTCACGCCAGTTAGAATGGCAATCAGTAAAAAATCTGGAGATAACGGATGCTGGAGAGGGTGTGGAAAAATAACACTTTTACACTGTTGGTGGGAGTATAAATTAGTTCAACCATTGTACAAGACAGTGTGGTGATTCCTCAAGGATCTAGAAATAGAAATTCCATTTGACCCAGCAATCCCATTGCTGAGTATATACCCAAAGGATTATAAATCGTTCTATTATAAAGACACATGCACAAGTATGTTCATTGTGGCACTGTTTACAATAGCAAAGACCTGGAACCAACCCAAATGCCCACCGATGATAGACTATACAAGGAAAATGTGGCACATATACACCATGGAATACTATGCAGCCATAACAAGCTATGAGTTCGTGTCCTTTGTAGGGACATGGATGAATCTGGAAACCATCATTCTCAGCAAACTGACACAAGAACAGAAACCATACATCAGATGTTCTCACTCATAGGTGGGTATTGAACAATGAGAACACATGAACACATGGAAGGGAGCATCACACACTGGGGTCTGTTCAAGGGGGGGGCCTAGAGGAGGGATAGCATTGGTTGGGGAGGTTGGGAAGGGTTAAAATGGGGAGATATGCCAGATATAGGTGATGGGGAGATGGAGGCAGCAAGCCCCATTGCCATGTATGTACCTATGCAACAGTCCTGCATGATCTGCACATGTACCCCAGAACCTAAAGTACCAAAAAAAGGACTATCTTATTTTTCTTTTGTGTGCTCTTGACACCCTTGCTGTAGATCAGCTGACCATGTATATGTAGATGTATTTCTGAATCTTGTTTCATTTGTCTATATATATATGTATTTATGCTAGTAACAAACTGTTTTAATTACTGTAGCTGTGTAATGTACTTTGAAACAACAAGTATGATATCTTCATCTCTGTTCATTTTCAAGATTGCTCTAGCTGTGCACCAGTCTTTTGCATCTCCATATACATTTCAGGATAGTGTTTCCTATTTCTGTAATAAATGCCAATAGGATTTTAATAGAAATACATTAATCTGTATATCCCTTTGGATAGTGCAGGCATTTTAACAATATTAATTCTTCTAATCCATGAATATGAGATGTCTTTCCATTTGTTAGTTATTGCTTAATTTCTTAAGTGTTTTATAGTTTTTACCATACATGCAAAATAATGATTTTGAAAACTTATTTTACACCATACACACACAAACTTAAATAGATTAAAGATATAAACATATGACCTGAAACAGATAACTTCTGGAAGAAAACATAGTGGAAAAGTTCTTCAAATTTGTCTTGGCAGTGACATTAAATTTGATACCAAAAGTAGAAGCAACAAAACCAAAGATAATCAACTGACTACATCAAACTAAAAAGCTTCTTCTGTACAACAAAGCAAATCTTTAAGAAAGTGAAAATGTGATCTGCAGACTGGAAAATAATATTTGCAAACTGTCTGAGAAGTGATTAATATAGAAATATATAAACCTTCATTGTATCTGAATAGCAAAAACAAACACACAGAAACCAGACCCCCCCCCAAAAAAAAACACCAAATAACCTAGTATGATATGTAAAATGAAACAGGCACTGAGAGATCAATACAGTATAATCTCACTTATGTGTGAAATCTAAAAATTTTAAACCATGTAAGTAGAGATAGAATGGTGGTTTCCAGAGTTTGGAGGTGATAGGATGGTGGAGAGATGTGTGGGAAAGGGGATATGTTGGTCAGTTAGAAAGAATAAGTTTCAGTTACACAGAAGGAATAAATTCTGGTCTTCTATTGCACAGCATGGGAACTATAGTTAATAATAATATTTTATTTCAATATAAGTAAAGGGGGATTTTAAATGTCTTTATCAAAAAAGTGGTAACTATTTGAGGTGATGGATAGGTTAAACAGCCTAATTTGATCACTTCGCAATGTATGCATGTATTGAAACATTGCATTGTATCATGTAAGAATATACCCTTATTATTTGTCAACCAAAAATGAAATTTAAAAAAATGGGCAATGGAAATGAGTAGATATTTCTCCAAAGAAAACACTCAGATAGCAATTAGTATATTAAAAGATGCACTGTATCAGAAAAATACATATAAAAACTGCAATGAGATATTGCCTCACACATATGAGGATAGCTATTATATATAAACACAAGCATAATATACATACATGTTTTTATGATATATGACAACACATATCATATATATGATAAATGTTGTCAAGGGCATGGAGAAATTGAAACTTTTATGTAGTACACTATTGGTGGGAATGTAGAAAGGTGCAGCCACTAAGGAAAACCATCTGGAGCTTCCTTTAAAAGGTAAAAATAGAACTACAAATGATTCAGGAATATCATTTCTGGATTATATCTGAAAACTTGAAATCAAAATCTAAAACATATATCTGCATTCCCATAGTCATTGCAGCTTTATTCACAATAGTAAAAATATAAAAGCAAACTAAACATCCATCAAGAGATGAATGGATAAATATATTGCGGTATATACATACAATGGAATATTACTCAGTCTTAGAAAATCCTGACATTTGTGACAACATGGATGGACCTAGAAGACATTATATTGAGTGAAATAAGACAGTCAAACAAGAACAAATAACTGCATGATTTCCCTTACATGAGGAATCTAAAATAATTAAAAAAAACTTATAGAAGAACACAGTAGAATGGTGGTCATCAGGAACTGGGAGGAGAAGAAAACAGAAACTTATTTTTTAATTATACATATCTACATATCTAGATATGTATAATTAAAAATCATATATATACACACATTATATATGTGTATATGTAATATTTTATATGTATATATGTATAGCTATATATAATATAAATATATGTATATATTTTATATATAAATGTTTTATATATAAATATATATATTAATGCAGGATGAATAAGTTCTAGAGATCTGTACAACATATTACCTGTAGTTAACAATATGGTATTGTGCACTTTAAAATATGTTAAGGATATAGATCTCATATTAAGTGCTCTCACCGAAACAAATAGACACATACTCTTATACACACCTATACAAAACACAAGGACATTTTTGAGAGGTAATTATGTTTAGTACCTTAGTTGTGATTATAATATTATAAATGTATGCACATGTAAAAACTCATCAAGGTGTATTTGAGACGTGTACACAATTTTTGTTTATTATACCTCAATAAAAATACATGCATATTAAAAAACCCTAAATATGAGAATTATGAAGGAATTGGTACAACGATGTAAGAACGACTGATTCATCACTTTCAGTAGAAGTCATCTGAAGAATATCATGGACTGAAATAAGCCATGTCTAATATCAAGTGTCTTGTAATTGAGTATAATGTGGAGTTGACTAGCTAGCACTCTGCAGTGACGGAGCAGAACCTCTGACAATGCTGTGATCCCCAAAAATATGTGTAAGTAGGAAGTTGACACAATGTAACCAAGCAGGAAGCAGCTACTGACTATGTGCGGCTGAGGACAGTAACACTTTGAATAGCTTAGATAGGTAAGGTAAATGAAATGAAGGCAGTTTTTTTTTTTTTCCTGTCTAGGTTTAATCCAGTGATGGAAGCTAAAGCCTTTCCTATTTTTTTCCCATGTGATAAAGAGTAACTGCCAGTCACTTGATTCAAAGAAGAATTGGCATCATTTTTGGCGGTATTCTTTGTCTCAATTTCCTCGTAATAATATTATTGGTAAAGACCTTACTCATATTGCATGTGCAAGACGAATGTGTGACAATTCCAGGCTAAGACTGAATACTGCCTTTTAGAATTTAAGTGTATTTGGATGGATATAAGAAGCCTGTATGAAGTTTCTCTAGAAAGCACTAGATTCCTCTGAAAATCTGTGAATGCATTCTGTTTTTATCAAAAAATTTAGTTCCACAGTTGATATGAATATACACATAGATTGTGAATAAATGGATTTTCTTATTTTTATATCAGCACCATAGCTATGGCCCAGGGATAGCAGCCCTGTCTTTTTGAACATTTTCACCCAGAGGTAACATAAGTGTCAAAAGTCAACAATTTTAAAAATTGTTTTAAAATGCTATTATAAATAAACTTAAAAAAAAAAAAAACCCTGATTAAAAAATCTATTAAAAAGGCTATGTTTTAAAGCACTCTCACTGGTCAAATTAGAAAGGCCTAAATGTTGCAAATGGTTACTTAATACTCCCCACAGATGCTAAAACAAAGACTATTTGAGGTCAAATTAGACTTTTAAATACAAATGTCACACTGAAAGGAAGCATACGATTTCAGTTTAGTTTGGTTTCATAATACCATAAGTAAATGAAAATATACAGGGATGTAATCAAGCTTTCATAGGCTTATTTATATTTGTATAGAAGTTTGATATAAACAAGAATATTCTAGATAAACATTATACCTTTTCTAAAATAATTTGTATATGAACAAATAGTCTATTTCCAGGTATTGTGCAGATATTTGTATATTCTTTCTTTCCCCACACATATAATGTAATTAAATTCTATTTATTTACCTACTTATTTATTTAGCATCAGGCACCTAAGACAGGAGGCAAGGTTTTGGAGTATTATGCGAGAAATGGCATAAGTAGTAAAACATCTATTTATCATACAATTATTATTTTACATTTGCTTCTAAGATATGAAACTTCTCAGAAAGATGATTTTTTTTCTCAAGATTTTAGACACTCACAATGGTTGTATATAAAGAACATTTCTTGGCTGGGCATGGTGGCTCATGCCTGTAATCTCAGCATTTTTGGAGGCCGAGGCAGGCTGATCACCTGATGTCAGGAGTTCAAGACCAGCCTGATAAATATGGTGAGACCCTGTTTCTACTAAAAATACAAAAATTAGCAGGGCATAGTGGCACTTGCCTGTATTCCCAGTTACTACAGAGGCTGAGGTAGGAGAATCACTTGAACTCAGGAGGTGGAGGTTGCAATGAGCCGAGATTGTGCCACTGCACTCTAGCCTAGGCAACAGAGCGAGACTCCATCTCCAAAATAAAATAAAATAAAATAAAATAAATAAAAATAAAGAAAATTACTTGATTACTCTGAGAACCTTGTTGTTTGACTTTCTCTCACATATGAAGTTTTCAAGTTTGAGCTGGATCCCAGAGCAGCTTCTGCAAAGCAAGATGGTCCACCTAAGATGCTCTTAGATGTGATGCCCCACTCTGGCAAAGACACATACTTTTTCCTTATTGGCTCTATCAGGTTGCTAGATTAAACATGTTTATTTTTCAATGGCTTGTTTTTTCCTGACAATGTCCAAGTGGTTCAGCCACTTTATTTGATCTAGAAAAAATGAGCTTATGAAATAAATGTCTCTAATCAGGTCTTACATTTACTGGAAAAGTTATCTTTAACCCATTATATATATATATATATATATTTTTTTTTTTCTTAAGTCAATACTCAGCATGCATCAGAGAATTCTAACCCATTATATATTTTTTAACTTAAGGGTGTTCAGTCTCCAAATTCTAAACATAATGACATGACTTTTGCTTTTCTGTCTTCCAAGTGGTAAAACATCCAGTATTCTCCAAAAGAAAATCATCATACAGAGGTGAGTATTTGCCTTACTTTTTATTTTTTTAACCCAATCCCCAAAGGTTAGACATTTAAGATGCATTCTCTAAGTAAGGAAATGACACAAAACATTAAACATATCTGATTTAGATAGTCGTTGGATCTCTGAAGTTACAACTATCTCACTTCTAAGTTGGAATCACAAAATGCCACTATAAAGAGCTTTAACGTTTAAGATCCAGAGAGAGAAAGTACTTAAGCTGTATTAGCCAGTTAAAGTTAGTATTAGTAACCGGATGTCAGATTCCTGGTGTCCTGGATGTTACTTTAGCTCTGTCTCTTGTTTATGTTATAATTTAGTGAGGTAGCTAAGAACAAGAGTTTGTAAATTCAGATGAGCATGGTTCAATTTATTTTCTATAACACATTGCCTATGCATTATGCAGGCTTTCTGAACTTCAATCTCTGTAAAATAGGGATAATATTTTCATCTGCCTTAATATGATTAAATTTTATAAGTGAAATTTGTTTGATATAGTGCCTGGTATATATTATGCAATCAACAGATGTTAGTAGTTAGTATTCAATACAGCATGTTGCATTATATTATTATAAAAAATTATCAGAGTATGATAATATTATTATTGGCTAATACCAGCTGACTCTATGCTTGTGATTATGTTATCCTTATGGGTAATATGATTTGGATACTACATTCATAGTCTCTTGCTTGTTACATCAGTGATACATATTGACTTGAAGTAGTCAGACATTGACTTCATTTTTACCCCAAAATCTCAGTGGCTTCAATAATACATTTTTATTTCTCATCTATGCCACAATCCATCATGCTCAGCAAGTAAGTTCCTCTACATGAAGTAATTCAAAAATTTCAGCTCCTAATTTCGGACAGGACCCAAGATGGCCGACTAGGAACAGCTCAGGATCACAGCTCCCAGTGAAAGTGTAGAGGGTGAGCGGACGCGGCATTTCCAGATGGATTTTTATTGCCCACAGACCAGGAGATTCCCAGGGAGAGGAGTCCCACAGGTTGCCAGCGCGGCTGTTTTGGCCAGCTACTTTGCTGGCTCCCTGGTACGGCAGTTCTCTGTACAAAATACACTGGTCTGGGTGCCCTTTTAGCTGGTGATTGGAGACCCAGGAAGGCAGACCACCCATTCATCTGATTTAAAAAGGAACTGAAACAGGGAGCCAGGCCAAGAGATTCCCGGGCAAAAAACCACCACGAATCTCAGCACCACTGTTTCAGCCAGCACAGTGAGTAGCACCATGGGAAATCACACAGAACCGGTGCCTTTTCAACAGGCGATTGGAACACCTGGGAGAGAGTCGACCATGCAACTACAAAAAAAAACCAACAACAACAAAAAACAGACTATGAGTAAGGGAGTCAGGTGATCAGGCTCGGCTGGACCCACCTTCACAAAAAAAAAAAAAAAAAAAAAAAACAAATTGAAAACGCTCTGGGATGAGAGTTTCACAGCAAGTACAGCTGAACCTGGGATGGTCATGCTCTGTGGGGGAGGGGCGTCCGCCATTACCGAGACACTCCACCACTATGGAGGTAGTCCACCATCGCTGAGGCAGCCCTCCGTTGCCGAGGCATCCTGCCATTACAGAGAGAGTCCACCATTACAGAGGTGGGCCACCATTGCCAAGGCAGTTCTAACTACATGCATACAAACAGGACTGCAGGGAAGATCACACAGCAGCTGGGCAGAGCCCACAGCAGCTCAGCAAAGCCTCAGCAGGCAGACAGTGGCTAGGATGCCTCCTCACTGGGCAGGGCAGCCCTGAAAAAAAAAAAAAAAAGGCAGCAGCACAACGGAAACTCATAAATAAAGCCCTAACTCCCTGGGACAAAGCATCTGGGAAAAAAAAAATAGGAGAATACGAGTTCTGCTGCAGCAGACCAAAATTACCTGCCCAGCAACTCTGAATGAACAACGGAGCTCACAGCTCAGCACTTGAGCTCCAATAAAGGACAGACTGTCTCCTCCAGTAGCTCCCTGATCCCGGAATGTCCAAAGAGTCACCTCATAAAGGAGAGAACACAGTGACATTTGGCTGGTATCCTTCTGGGACAAAGATAGCAGAAGAAGAAACTGGTAGCAACCCTTAATGTTCTGTAGCTGCTGCAGGTGATGCCCAGGCAAGCAGGGCCTGGAGTGGACCTCAGCACTCCTACAGCAGAGGGGCCAGACTGTTAGAAGGAAAACTAAGAAACAGAAATAACTTCATCATCCACAAACTGGAAGTTCACACAGAGACACAATCTGAAAGTCAGCAACTACAAAGATGACAGGTAGATAAATCCATAAAGATGGGAAGAAAACAGCACAAAAAGGATTAAAACACCTGAAACAAGAAAACCTCTCCTCCTACAAGGGATCACAACTCCTCACCAGCAAGGGAACAAGGCTGGATGGAGAACGAGTGTGATGAAATGACAGAATCAGGCTTCAGAAGGTGAGTAGTAAGACACTTGTGTGAACTAAAAGAACATGTTCTAACCAAATGCAAAGAAACTAAGAACGTTGAAAAAAGATTTCACTAAATGCTAACGAGAATGGACAACATAGAGAGGAATATAAGTGAATTGATGGAGCTGAAAAACACAACGCGAGAGCTTGGCGAAGCATGCACAAGTTTCAACAGCCGAATTGACCAAGCAGAAGAAAGGATATCAGGGGTCGAAGATCAACTCAATGAAATAAAACAAGAAGGCAAGAATAGAGAAAAAAGGGCAAAAAGGAATGAACAAAGTCTCCCAGAAATGTGGGACTGTGTGAAAAGATGTAATCTACGTTTGATAGGTGTACCTGAATGTGACGAAGAGAATGAATCCAAGCTGGAAAATACTCTTCAGGATATTATCCAGGAAAACTTCCCCAACCTAGCAAGGCAGGCCAATGTTCAAGTCCAGGAAATACAGAGAACACCACAAAGATATTCCTCAAGAAGAACAACCCCAAGGCACATAATCATCAGATTCACAAGGGTTGAAATGAAGGAGAAAATGCTAAGGGCAGCCAGAGAGAAAGGTCGGGTTACCCACAAAGGGAAGCCCATCAGACTCACAGCAGATCTCTCAGCAGAAACCCTACTAGCCAGAAGAGAGTGGGAGCCAATATTCAACATCCTTAAAGAAAAGAACTTTCAATTCAGAATCACATATCCAGCCAAACTAAGCTTCATATATGAAGGAAAAATAAAATCCTTTGTGGACAAGCAAGTACTCAGAGATTTCATCATCACCAGGCCTGCTTTATAAGAGCTCCTGAAAGAAGCTCTATACATATAAAAGAACAACCAGTATCAGCCACTCCAAAAACATACCAAATGTTAAAGAGCATCAACACAATCAAGAATCTGTATCAACTAACAGGCAAAACAGCCAGCTAGCATCAAAATGGCAGTATCAGATTCACACATAATGATATTAACCATAAATGTAAATGGACTAAATTCCCCAATCAAAAGACACAGACTGGCAAATTGGATAAAAAGACAAAACCCATCGGTGTGCTGTATCCAGGAAACCCATCACATGCAAGGATACACAAAGGCTCAAAATAAAGGAATGGAGGAAGATTTACCAAGCAAATGGAGAGCAAAAAAAGCAGGAGTTACAATTCTCTTCTCTGATAAAATAGACTTTAAAGCAACAAAGATCAAAAGAGACAAGCACATTACATAATGGTAAGAGGATCAATGCAACAAGAAGAGCTAATGATCCTAAATATATACGCACCCAATACAGCAGCACCCAGATACATAAGGCAAGTTCTTAATGACTTACAAAGAGACTTAGACTCCCACACAATAATAGTGGGAGACTTTAACACCCCATTGTCAATATTAGACAGATCAACCAGACAGAAAATTAACAAGGATATCCAGGACTTGAACTCAGACCTGGACCAAGCAAACCTATTACACATTTACAGAACTCTCCACCCCAAATCCCAAGAATATACATTCTTCTTAGCACCACATCACACCTACTCTAAAATTGACCACATAATTGGAAGTAAATCACTCCTCAGCAAATGCAAAAGAATGGAAATCATAACAAACAGTCTCTGAGACCACAGTGCAATTAAGTTAGAACTCAGAATGCAGAAACTAACTCAGAACCACACAGCTTCATGGAAACTGAACAACGCTCTTGAATGTTGACTGGATAAACTGGAAAAGAAGGCAGAAATAAAGATGTTCTTTGAAACCAATGAGAATGAAGACACAACATACCAGAATCTCTGGGACACATTTAAAGCAGTCTCTAGAGGAAAATATATAGCAATAAGTGCCCACATGAGAAGCAAGGAGAGATTCTTGCTTCTCATGTGGGCAATTATTGCTATATATTTATGAAAATTACACCCTATCATCAAAATTGAAAGAGCTAGAGCAGCAAGATCAAAAAAACCTCAAAACCTAGCAGAAGACAGGAAATAACTAAGATCAGAGCAGAACTGAAGGAGATAGAGACACAAAAAAACCTTCAAAAAAATCAATAAATCCAGGAGCTGATTTTTCAAAAAGATCAACAAAATAGACAGACCACTAGCCAGATTAATAAAAAAGAAAAGAGAGAATAACCAAATAGATGCAATAAAAAAAGATAAAGTGGATATCACCACAGATTACACAGAAATTCAAACCATCATCAGAGATTATTACAAACAACTTTATGCATATAAACTAGTAAACCTGGAAAAAATGGATAAATTCCTGGACACTTGCCTCCTCCCAAGCCTAAACCAGGAAGAAGTCGAAACCCTGAAGAGACCAATAACAAGGTCTGAGGTTGAGGCAGCAATTAAGAGCTTACCACCCAAAAAAAGCCCAGGTCCAGACGGGTTCACAGCCGAATTCTACCAGACATACAAAGAAGAGCTGGTACCATTCCTTCTGAAACTATTCCAAATAATCCAAAAAGGGGGAATCCCTCCCAAATCATTTTATGAGACCAACATCATTCTGATACCAAAACCTGGCAGAGACTCAACAAGAAAAGAAAACTTTAGGCCAATATCCATGATGAACATAGATGCAAAATTCTTCAATAAAATACTGGCAAGCTGACTGCAACAGCAAATCAAAAAGCTTATCCACCATGATCAAGTAGGCTTCATCCCTGGGATGCAAGCCTGGTTCAGCATATGCAAGGCTATAAATGTAATTCACCACATAAACAGAACCAAAGACAAAAACCACATGATTATCTCAATTGATGCAGAGAAGGCCTTTGACAAAAATCAACAGCCCTTTATGCTGAAAACCCTCAATAAGCTAGCTATTGATGGAACGTATCTCAAAATAATAAAAGCTATTTATGACAAACCAACAGCCAATATCATACTGAATGGGCAAAAACTAGAAGCACTCTCCTTGAAATCCGGCACTAGACAAGGATGCCCTCTCTCAACACTTCGATTCAATATAGTAGTGGAAGTTCTAGCCAGAGCAATCAGGCAAGAAAAAGAAATAAAGGGTATTCAAATAGGAAAGGAGGAAGTCAAATTGTCTCTATTTGCAGACAATGTGATTGTATATCTAGAAGACCCTATTGTCTTAGCTCAAAATCTCCTGAAACTGATAAGCAAGTTCAGCAAAGTCTCAGGATACAAAATCAATGTGCAAAAATCACAAGCATTCCTATACACCAATAACAGACTAAAAGAGAGCCAAATCAAGAACGAACTGCCATTCACAATTGCTCCCCAGAGAATAAAATACCTAGGAATACAACTAACAAGGAATGTAAAGGACCTCTTCAAGGAGAACTACAAGCCACTGCTCAATGAAATAAGACAGGACACAAACAGATGGAGAAACATTCCATGTTCATGGTTAGGAAGAATCAATATCGTAAAAATGGCCATACTGCCCAAAGTAGTTTACAGATTCAACGCTATCCCCATCAAGCTACCATTGACCTTGTTCAAAGAACTGGAAAAAAACACCTTAAACTTCATATGGAACCAAAAGAGAGCCCACATAGCTAAGTCAATTCTAAGCAAAAAGAACAAAGCGGGAGGCATCACACTACCAGACTTCAAACTATACTACAAGGGTACAGTAATCAAAACAGCATGGTACTGGTACCAAAACAGAGATATAGGCCAATGGAACAGAACAGAGGCCTCAGAGGCAACACAACATATCTACAGCCATCCGATCTTTGACAAACCTGACTAAAACAAGCAATGGGGAAAGGATTCGCTGTTAATAAATGGTGTTGGGAAAACTAGCTAGCCATGTGCAGAAAGCAGAAACTCGATTCCTTCCTGACACCTTACACTAAAATTAACTCCAGATGGGTTAAAGACTTAAACATATGACCTAACACCATAAAAACCCTAGAAGAAGATCTAGGCAAAACCATGCAGGACATAGTCGTAGGCAAGGATTTCATGACCAAAACACCAAAAGCATTGGCAACAAAAGCCAAAATAGACAAATGGGACCTAATCAAACTCCACAGCTTTTGCACAGCAAAAGAAACAGTCATTAGAGTGAATTGGCAACCAACAGAATGGGAAAAAGTTTTTGCAGTCTACCCTGACAAAGGGCCGATATACAGAATTTACAAAGAAATAAAACAGATTTACAAGAAAAAAACAAGGCCATTCAAAAGTGGGCGAAGGATATGAACAGACACTTTACAAAAGAAGACATACATGAGGCCAAGAAACATATAAAAAAATGCTCATCATCACTGGTCACTAGAGAAATGCAAATCAAAACTACATTGAGATACCATCTCACACCAGTTTGAATGGTGATCATTAAAAAATCTGGAGATAACAGATGCTGGAGAGGATGTGGAGAAATAAGAACACTTTTACACTGTTGGTGGGAGTATAAATTAGTTCAACCACTGTGGAAGACAGTGTGGCGATTCCTCAAGGACCTAGAAATAGAAATTCCATTTGACCCAGCAATCCCATTACTGAGTATATATCCAAAGGATTATAAATCGTTCTACTATAAGGACATGTGCACACGAATGCTCATTGCAGCACTGTTTACAATAGCAAACACCTGGAACTAACCCAAATGCCCATTGATGATAGACTGGACAGGGAAAATGTGGTATATATACACCATGGAATATTATGCAGCCATCAAAATGATGAGTTCATGTCCTTTGTAGGGACATGGATGAACCTGGAAACCATCATTCTCAGCAAACTGACACAAGATCAGAAAATCAAACACTGCATGTTCTCACTCATAGGCAGGTGTTGAACAATGAGAACACATGGACACAGGGAGGGGAGCACTGCACACTGGGGTCTGTTGGGGGGAAATAGGGGAGGGAGAGCGGGGGGTGGGGAGTTGGGGAGAGATAGCATGGAGAGAAATGCCAGATATAAGTGATGGGGAGGAAGGCAGCAAATCACACTACCATGTGTGTACCTATGCAACTATCTTGCATGTTTTTCAAATGTACCCAAAAACCTAAAATGCAATAAAAACAAATTTCAGCTCCTTGAATATAGAACCTGTAGCACTTCCTAAATAGCATTCCAGCTCCACTTAAAAATATTAATATAATAATATATATACACATTCTGCTTTGCTTTGTCTTTTATTTGCCAGAAACTGAAGTAAAATAATAACCAGTGAACACATGAAAGATTTTAAGTATCTGAATAAAAAGTAGAATATGTTACATTGGCCCCATTTCCGCTGCCAAAACAGTCACATAGTCCCATAAAAGTTTAGGGGAGACTTGGAGCTTACTTTACATATTCATACAGAGGTAAAGGAAATGGACTTTGGAGATTACACTGATGTTTTCTCAGTCATAGCAAATAGGCAGAGTACAAACACTTGACTGATTCATGTGAAAGAAAATATCAAGAGTGAATAACTGTGTTTGAGCCTCATAATGCACCAGTGAGATTGATATGTATTATCAGATTAAGAAGGTGACACCTAAGTGATTTACCAATGTCCCCCACTGAAATAAATGAAGAGTCAACATTCTACATCCTCAGTTAAAAAGTAAAACATTTAATTGTACACACAAGGGAATGAGATACATGATCCCTTGTTTCTCCTAAATAGTTAGGAGTTATCCTCTGTGGGTTTTCCATGATCCTTTGTCAAGGTCCAAGTAAAAAGACAACCATCTCCATATAAATTTCCTAATTAAGATAGCAGCAGATGAGCTCTCTGTCCACTGTATTTCTATACAATTGTTTTGTTAATATCTCAGGTCATGTTTTATGTATTAAATTATGATTCTTCATACAAACCTCTTGAAAGTAGAAAGTCTTGTAAATGGCTTAGTATCCTCACTCCACCTAGCATATCGGCAAGGGTTTTTCATATAGTATAAAACTATGTATATTAATGCAGATGTACTAACAGTCATTATTAGGGGATGGCCTGTGTGGATAGAGTTATGTTATAGCGATCAACTAATATGATTCTGTCCTTGACAGAGCAATTGTATCAATACCTATATTTTCTCACATTTTTGAAAGTCATCTCCTGCTCTTGCATCATTTTGTAACAGCAAAAGTAATATTTATTGAGTACTTGCTATATATCAAAATGTATAAAATATTTAAATGTATTATCCCTTTAATCTTCCTAGCAACCCTATTGGGTAAAAAACTATTATGATCCTTTCTCAGCCTTATAGTTGAATAAATTGAGCCTTAAAAAGATTAAATAACTTATTAAGGGCTTATCGCTTCTAAGCACTGAAGCCAGAACTGGAATTTATGCATTTTGTATTTACAGTTCAGATGCATAACCATTTCTCCATGATACATTCACTGCTTCTTCATCCTCTTGAAGACCCTCTTGCAACTCCAGCATCAGAGGGGTAATACTTAGGTATAAGTCCAATTCTAATAAACATTAAGAATAGATAGTATTGCCCAAACTATTTGACCTGTCTTTAAATTAAAAAGCCAAAGCTTTATGTTTAATCAATTATATTATTTATCCTCTACTTTTAACAAGTATTGGTTACACAGTATGTCAGAAAACAAATACTATAAAGAAAAATTAAAAAAAAAAGAATGAAGGAAAGAAAAGTGGAAAGTAAATGTGATGCAATTTTAAGTAGGTTGATCAAATAAGTATCTCACATTTAAGCTAAAAGCTAAAAAAGAGATATGTAGAAACCTATATTCTTATTCATGCAATTCATTGACTCTTTAGTTATTAAATATTTAATATGTGTATTGCTGTATTAAGCTCTGGAAATACAATGATCAAAAAACACTAATATTATTAGAGACCATATAAGTTATCAAAATTCATCTAATAGTTATAAATAAGTGTAGAATGAAAACTCTGACAAGTTTTTTGAAGGGAAAGCAAAGCACGATGACCCTGATGATTTGTAACAAATCCTGATTAAGCTTTTGGCAAAACGGGAACAGGAAAAGCAGGAACAGGTGTGCTATAGTTTGGGGAAAGCTACTCTGAGCAAGCTTAGGAGACGGTGATCAAAATGGAAGAAAATCTGAAAGTCATATTATATAGAAAAAAATAGGAAAATATAAACTTGAGAAGGTACTTCTTATAGAAAACATCAGCAATGATTTCAAATAATAGGAGATTGACATTTGGAGGAAAAATTAGACTAATTTTTCAACGAAAAAAGGAGTCTAATCAGTACTCAAAAATAAGTGAGGCTTGTGGCTTACAGTTCATATTAAGGAAGATCTTTGTTGACAGGCAGAATACCTTTAATATGCTATTAATTTAGATGTTACATCAGAATGAGTAATTTGATTTACAAAAAGAAAAATCCCCAAATCCTCAAGTAAAGGCTTTTTTTTTTCTCTTTAATGGAATAAGGCATTGGGTTGAGAAAACACTCTTCAGTACTTGTAATTAAAGATTAAGAAATTATTACGTTTTGAAAAACAGCCCAAAATGAAGATCCTTTAAAGACTGTTACACAAAATTATAATAACAATATTATAGTGTGATTCTTGCTGGTATTTTCAGTTGTTAGACTAGGATTTTCTTCAAAAATGGGCAAATCAAATATTCATATAATTTTGCTTGTGAAGAGCTTTTGTTTCTTAGAGTGAAGTTAATCACCAAATAAAGCATCATTCATAGTGCATGCCTCTTTCCTTAGGGAGGGTTCCAAATATGACTGGTGGTGATTTTCTGCTGACAGCTGAGGTGGAACTTCTGCACCAGCAGCTGTAGTCATAGCCAGACCATCTTAAAATGACAGTGCAGCAGTTTATTTGATGAACAATTCTGTGGTATGGCTTTGTTAGCCCACCTGGGAAGCTCAGGAGAGAGTTTATTCGCATTTCAGAACATCCGGTAATTATTTTATCCACTTAGAATCCTGAAATAAATCTCCTTCTAATCATGCTAATCAGAATACTCTATTTTCTCTATAATTGAGTCAGATTAATTGATCTTCCATATTACATTTAATGACAACCAGAGGCAAGGTACTGAGTCAGGTCTTTAAAGATACATTGCTAAGAGAGACAAATGTTTCCTTTGTCAATTGTATATAGATTCATTTATTTTTTTTTTGTTTTTGCCTAGAGGAATACATATTTATTGAGATGTAAGCTTTTCTCTGAATGTGAATAGAAGAAAATACGCACAGTATGCAAATAATGATGTTTGTTTGTGAACAGACATGGCCTTTTAAAAGAGTATTTGTGGTCTTTATCTACTTATAGACATATATTCCTAATACACACTATTTGGAAAGTCAGGTGCATTTGAAATTCTTTTTTTTTTTTTTTTTTAACCACAGAGTCGGGTATTATTGTGCCATCGTGTTTAACTCCATTTGACAAAGACAGACTGTAATTGTCATAAACTAGTGGCTACATTTGAAAAGATAAATTGTCTTATACTGGCTACATTGTCAGTGATGTCAATATTAACTGTCTTTGTTTTGAAATTCTTAACACTTGTTTTCAGGAAATTTAGCATTTGTACTAAGGGTGACTTTCACCTAACAATTCGTACTGTCTCTTTTCAACAGAAGCTCAGGAAGTAAATTAGGAAAAAGATATTGGAACTTGCTAGTGAATTACTTATTTCCACTGTGTCACCAGTTATGTTTCCATATCAGTATTATGATGGGAAAAAATTCTACAGTGAATACTCTTATTATGCTACAAATTTCAAGGTTATTTCAGAATGACTAATTTGATTTTCAAACAAAGCTTTAAGGAATGACTTTTTTTTTTGGATGGAATAAAATACTGTGTAGAGGAAACACTATTCAACTTTTGTGATTGAAAGTTAACAAATTATTTGCAGTCTTGAAATATGACATCCACTGAGCATCCTTAGAGGTTACACAGAATTACAACAAAAAAGTGACAGAATGCCTTTTGCTGATATTGCCAGTGAATTGATTCCATTTCAGCCGTGAAAAGTTTCTTATCTTTTGGGGTGATGATATGCTTCAGTTTACACTGCAACGCTCCGAAAGTTGACTTTCTTCATGCTTCTAAAGGACTGTCAGGAGTTACTCAGCTAAAAAATCACAGGAATACTGTTTGTTCTTCCAAGCGTTGTTTTAGCAGCTCTGTGCTGTATTAGAAAAAGTAACCCAAGGGAGGTTCTGTCAAAACTTGAATGTCATCTTGCAAACAAAGAGCTTAAATCATTGTGTCCTAGCTATGTGTATAAGCGAGGCCAATGTAATAACTGATGTGGTCATCATACAAATAATTTGGTGGCAATATTTAAGAAAGGCGGTAAAATTAAACACAATGGATGTTTTGATGATTAATTTTATGGTCATAGTTATAGCAAAAGTTATTTTTAATCAGTTTTTTGGAGCATGGCTTTCATTATCAGTTTAGTGGCCATTGACAAAAGAATTTCGAAGACAGGCTACTTCTGATTTGGGGGATCTTTTCAGTTCACTTACTTTGCATCAACAAAGATGTTAAACAATAGACTTAAAACCCTAAATACTACTATTGTTAACAAAAATAATGCTAAGAATTATAGTAAAGGAAATTCCACTTCGCATATATAGAATGTTGTCAAGTTACCTTGGCATTCTTATACCGTATATAATCTTCATACAAACTGTGAACATAAAGTATGGTATACTTATCCCCATTTTACAGATGATAAAATTGAGATTTATTTGGTGAAATATTATAAAGTTCTGTGAATATAAAAGAGAATAATATTTAGATCAGAGCTATGCGTTTTTAGCAAGCTATATCTCAATCTGCCTTTTAGTGATATTTAATAAAGGAAAAGCTCAGTTATAGCAGTTCACATTAATTGAGACAGATTTTTAAAAAATCTAGGTGCTACATACTATAAAAACTGTTGCAGGGAATGTAGTGTATAACATTTTAACTATAAACTCACATTTAATAATCATACATTAATTGCTAGACTCACTGTACAATAGGGATTCTCAAGGATTAGATTATGAACTATATCAGATAACTACTAACATTTATTTCAATATTCTTATGCTTCAAACCATGTATGGGGAATTTCTAATCTGATGAACCATTCTTACAGACAGGAGTACGATATGACTAGCAGGTGACTGAGGACAAAATAAATAACAAGTAGCAGGGACATAGATTATCCTATTAAATCCTAATTTGGAGTATACCAACATATAGGTCAAGTGCACAAAATGTGAAGTCCATAAACAGAAACACTGCATTAAGACCTTACACAGTCTTAAGGAGGAGGAACAAAAAGAGAAAAGTAATGTCCAGTTACTAAAGCAACTAGACCATGGAGGATTTGGCCAAGAGAAGAAATGGCAGAAATGTATTTTTGGGGACTGTTTTGTTCCAGAATAAAAACATAAAAAATTTAGGCTATAGGCCAGTGGATATGTCACCAGGACTTACAAGTGACATCTCAAACATATGACATGTCTTGTCATTTCATTCTCGTTCTTGAGTTCTTCTGTTGGAACCCAATGCATGTGGGAGAAATGTCAAGCTTCTTTCCAGGTGCCAGAGTCATTAAAAAAGCAGCTGCCTAAAGTTTCACACCAGTGAATGCAATTCCACTTTATTTTTACTGTAATGTCAGAAATTTGCCATTATGGTTTTAGAAAAAGCTACTCTAATAATGACAACACTTTTATATCACTTACCAAGTGTCACACATTGATCAAAGCATGTAAACATGAGCAACACACACACATACACACATACAATATATGGATATCTACACAAGTAGATAGTGATATGGTTTGTATGTGTCCCCACCGAAATCTCATCTTGAATTCCCATATGTTGTGGAAGGAACCCGGTGGAAGGTAATTGAATCATAGGGCTGGGTCTATCACATGTGAATAAGTCTCATGAAATATGATGGCTTTATAAGAGGGAGTTTCCTTGCACAAGCTCTCTTTTTTGCCTGCCACCATCCACATAAGATGTGACGTTCTCCTTCTTGCCTTCTGCCATGATTTTGAGGCCTCCCAAGCCATGTGGAACTGTAAGTTCATTAAACCTCTTTCTTTTGTAAATTGTCTAGTCTTGGGTATGGCTTTATGAGCAGCATGAAAGCAGACCGATACAGATAGTTAAATATAGGTAAGAGGTATGTACACACATTATATATATGACAGAATGTGTTCTCTTTCCAGGTCCACAAAGGGGTGTAGTTTTAAGGGCAAGAACTTCCCAGCGCCATGCCCCCCTCCCATACCTCTCCATCCAGGAGATTTAACGGTTTCTGTTTTAATTTTCATGGGCACGGGAAAGGGTCAAAAGTCAACCACTCCAGCAGAAGTTTAAGGGAACTCTTTTCATTGGCCAGGGGGCTTGGAACAGGTGGGAATTTTTCCCAGGTTAAAAGTCCCCTTCTTCCACACCCCTTTGGACTCCATGTTTGGATCCCCTTTCACGAACTCTCTTATGAAAGCTTTCTCTCTTCTTTATTTTCTCTTTCTCTCCCTAAATAAATCATTTCTCTGCAAAAGCTTTTTGGAACCGGTATTTACTTTACGAATACACTGCATCCGGCATGGTCTCCTCTCTCATTCTTGGGTGAGCAAGAAACCAAGAATCTGAAAAAACATTCTCTTAGGGGAGCTGTGCACCCCAAAATCTGGTTACCTATATATATGACCCTGAGCCCTTTATTTTCAGCACTACACTATATTGCTGCTTAAACACGATACTCGGAATATTAACACATGATGCCTGTCAATCTAAAATATTTTAGAGTGAAATAAGATTGAAAATATTGATTTAAGTTCAGTATTAGTGAGTTGATAATGAAAATCTCATTACATTTAATTGATAGTGAGCATGATAAATCTCTGGCAAGAAAGGTATGTGCATGTGTAGTGTTTCCCAAAATTTTGTGATGGGTAACATATGGGACTGAATCCCACAGAATATACTTTCAGAAAAACTGTCAAATATAGACAGATAGATAGGTTGATTGATTGGTTGGTTGGTTGATTGATTTTGTAAATGGAAGAGGGAGAGAAAATGGTAGAATAGAAGGCTCTACTGATTGTTCTCCTTACCCCCGTAAGGATACAAATTGAACAACTACCTACACAATACAACACCTTCATAAGAACTAAAAATCAGGTGAGCCCTCACAGTACCTGGTTTTACCTTCACATTGCTGAAAGAAGCACTGAAGAGGTAGAACACACATAAAAAACAAAGAGGATAAACTAAACGACATCACTAAAGAAAATCACGTTCAATAAGATAGAAAGAAAGAGAAAACCACAAACAACCAGTAAACAACAAAATGGCAGGCCTTAGTCCTTACTTGTCAATAATAACATTGAATGGAAATGGACTAAACTCTCCAATCAAATGACACAGAGTGGCTGAATGAATTTTAAAAAGTAAGACTTATTTGTCTCTTGACTACAAGAAACACATTTCACCTACAAAGACACAATTAACTAAATATAATAGTATTGAAAAAAGTATTCCATAGCAATAGAAGCCAAAAAAAAAATAATAAGGAGTAGCTGTACTTATATCAGACAAAATAGTTTTGAAGACAAAAACCGTAAGAAGAGGCAAAGAAGATCACTGCATAATGATAAAGGAGTCAATCTACTAAGAGGAAACAACAACTTTAAATATATATGCACCCAATACTGGAGCACACAGATCTATAAAGCACTTATTATTGGAACCAAAGAAAGAGATAGACCACAATACAGTAATAGCCAGAGACTTCAACACCACATGTTCAGCATTGGACATATCTTCCAGATAGAAAATTAGCAAAGAAACACCAGACATAATCAGCAATATAGACCAATTGAATCTAATAGATATTTACAGAACATTCTGTCCAATGACTGTAGAATACACATTCTTTTTCTCAGCACATGGATCATTCTCAAGGATAGGCCACAAAGCTCACAAAACAAGCCGTAAAACATTCAAAGGAATGAAGATAATATCAAGAATGTTTCCTGATCACAATGAAATAAAACTAGACATAAATAACAAGAGGAATTTTGGAAACTTCTTAAGAATACATGAAAATTAAACAATATGCTTCTGAATGGCCAGTGGACTAATAAAGAATTAAAGAAAGAAATCGAAAAAAAAAATATTGAAACAAATGATAATGGAAATACTGCATAGCAATAACTGGGATACAGTAACAGCAGTACTAAGAGGAAGCCTATAGCTATATGTGCCTGTATAAGAAAGAAGAAAAACTTCAAATAAACCACCAAATGATGTATCTTAATGAAAAATGCAAGAACAAATCGAACCCAAAATAAATAAAAACAGTAAAAAAAAAATCGGAGCATAAATAAATTGAAATGAAGAAAATGACACAAAAGATCAATGAAACAAAAAGTTATCCTTCATAAAGCTAAACAAAATTGAGAAATCTTGAGCCAGACTATGAAAAAATAGAGAAGATTCAAGTAAATAAAATCAAAAATGAAGAAAGAAGCCCCTCAAGTGATATCATAATAGTTCAAGGAGTCATTAGTGGCTACCATGAGCAACTATATGTCAGTAAATGGGAATTCTAGAGAAACGGACAAATTCCTAAACACAGAAAACCTACCAAGATCAAAACATGAAGTAAAAAACCTGAACAAACCAATAGCAAACAACAAGATGAAAGCCATAATAAAACGTGTCCCAGTAAAGAAAATTCCAGAACCAGATGGCTTCACTGCCAAATTCTACCAGACATTTAAAGAATTACTAATATCAATCCTACTCAAACTATGCCAAAGAACAGAGGAAAATAAAACACTTCCAATCTCACTCTAGGAGGTCAATATTACCCTGACACTAAAATCAGACAAAAGCACATTTTAAAAAAACTACATGCCAGTATCTATGATGAATAATATGTAAAAATACTCAATATAATTACAAATGAAAATCAACAATACATTTAAAAGATTATACATCAGGACCATGTAAGATTTACCCTTGGCATGCCAGAATAAATCAACATATGCAGATTAATCAATATGATACATTGTATCAACAGAATGAAAACAAAAACTGTATGATCATTTAAAGTGAAGCTAAAAATGCTTTTGGTAAAATTCAACATCCCCTTGAAGATACAAACGCTGCATATCAAAGAAACATATCTCAAAATAATAAAAGCCACATAATACACACCATTAGCAAGTATCATATTAAATGGGGAAAAACTGAAAGCCTTTCCTCTAAGACCTAGAGCATGACAACGATGCCCACTTTTATCACTGTTATCCAACACAGTACTGGAAATCCTAGCTAGAGCAATCAAACAAGTGGAAGAAATAAAAGACTTTCAAATTATAAAGGAAGAAATCAAATTATTCTTATTTGCATATGATATGATCTTATATTTGGAAAACATAATCCACACATAAAAAAAATCTATTAGGACTGATAAATTTATTAAAGTTTCAGGATATAAAATCAAAATACAAAAATCAGTAGCATTTCTATATGCCAACAGTGAACAATCTGAAAAAAAGATAACATAATCTCATTTATGATAGCCACAAATAAAATTAAATACCTAAGAATTAACTTAAAAAGTAAAAGTTCACTACTATGAAAACTCTGAAACTCTAATGAAATAAACACCAAAAAATATAAAAATGTTCCATGTTCATGGATTGGAACAATCCATATTGTAAAAATATGCATACTACCCAAGGCAATCTACAGATTCAATGCAATCCCTATGAAAATACCAGTGACAGTCTTCACAGAAGTAGAAGAACACATTCTAAGTTTTATATAGAATTACAAAATACCTGAAATAGCCACAACAAAAAGAGTAAAACTGGAGGAATGACATTACCTGATCTAAAATTATACTACAGAGCTACAGTAACCCAAACAGCATGGTTTGGGCTACCATAAAACAGGTAGAACAGAAAGAGAACCCAGAAAAAAATTCACACACCTACAATGAACTCTTTTTTGACAAAGGTTCTGAGAACATACACTGGGAAAAGACAGTCTCTTCAATAAATAGCCCTGGGAAAACTGGATATCCATATGCAGAATGAAATTAAATGCCTATCTGTCTCCATATACAAAAATTTAAATCAAAATGGATTAAGACCTAAATCTAAAACCTCAAAATATGAAATTACTACAAGAAAACATTAAGGAAAATCTCCAGGACATTGGCCTGTGCAAACTTTTTTGACATATAACCCACAAGGGTTATACAGAGAAGCAAAGCAAAAATGGAAAAATGAGATCACATTAAGGTAAAATGCTTCTGCACAACAAAGAAAACCATCATCAAATTGAAGAGACAACCCACAGAATGGGAGAAAACATTTGCAAGCTCTCCATCTGACAAGAGATTAATAGCTAGAATATACAACAGTAGGAAAATACATAATGCAATTAAAATTGTGCAAGAAATTTGAATAGACATTTCTTAAGACATATAAATGGCCCACAGACATATAAAAAGGTGCTCAACATCACTGATCATCAAAGAAATGCAAAACAAAACTACAATGAGATATTGTGTCACCCCAGTTAAAATGGCTTATATGAAAAAGACAGGCAATAACAAATGCTGGTGAGGATGTAGAGAAAAGGGAATCATTGTACACTGTTGATGAGAAGGTAAATTAATATAACCACTATGGAGAACAGTTTGATGGTTTCTCAACATACTAAAAATAGTGACACCATATGATGTAGCAGTCCTACTTCTAGGTAAAGACCCAAGAGAAAGGAAATCAGTATGTCAAAGAGATATATGCATGCCTGTGTTTGTTGCAGCACTGTTCACAATAGTCAAAATTTGGAAGCCACCTCTTTTTATCAACAGATGAATAAACATAGGAAATGTGGTAATTAGATACAATGGAGTACTATTCAGCCATAAAAAAAGAATGAGATCCTGTCATTTGTAACAACATGAATAAAACTAGAGGTCATTACGTTTAGTGGAAAAAAGCCAGGCAGTGAAAGACAAAATCACATGTTCTCACTTATTTGTGGGATCCAAAAATCAAAACAATAAAGCTCATGGAAATGAGGAGTATAAAGTTGGTTAGCAGAGGCTGAGAAGGGTAGTAGGTTGTAGCAGGGATGTAGGGATGGCTAATGGGTATAAAATAATGACAAGAATGAATAGGACCTAGCATTTGCTAACAGGGCAATATAATCAATAATAATATAATTGCACATTTAAAGATAACTAGAAGAGAATAATTGAATTATTTGTAACATAAAAGTTAAATGCTTAAGGGGATGGATACCCCATTCTCTATGAGGTGATTATTATATTCTCTTTGCATGCCTGTATTAATATATCTCATGTACCTCATAAATATATACACCTACTATGTACTCACCAGAAGTATAATTTTTTAATGTTAAAAAGATTTTATGAACGTATGAGCATTCCTTTTAAAAAATAAAACATACTTTATTTCTAATAAACATTTTCTTGTATTTTTTGAACTCTTAACACTTGACCCTTATAGCTCATTATGCCAGGGAACACAGCCTGTGGGAGCATTACTAAATATCAAGAGTAAAATTCTATCATTTGAAAAAAAACACGTTTTGTATTTTACACTAGTTTTATCATTGTAAGCATTCTTTGATTTTTTTTTAGGTGGTATTTTCTTATTCTTTGAATGCCATTAAACTATTATGATTAGTTAGATCTCTGGGACAGTAACCCATCAAAATTATTCATTCGTTATTAAATTTGGGGGATTTATTTTAGCATTTAAATGTATCCTAAACTAGCACATGCATAAATTTATTTGAAAGGATATAATCTTGCTAACTCTCAAGTTAATTTCATTCTGGATATGTATTCAAGAGTAAATATTAAGTTTCTAAACAGTGACAACACTAAAAGCTAATATTTATATGTCACATTTACTCCAGAAACTTCTTAAATTTTGTTAAAATTGAAGATATAGTTAAAATATGAATCACACTGATTTTCATTCAAAATATGTCCATAATAATGTATTTATTTCATAAATGTGAAAATATGCCATTGACTCCACATTATACAATGACTGATCAAGGTTTATTTATATAATTATGACTTCATGACAATTTACTTAGCTTAGGAAAGTTATAAAAATCTGATCTCACTCACTAGAGAGGAATATATGATTTATAGCACAAAGCCACTTTAAAAAATATTTCACATACCATGCATACTCTAACACATGCTTTATTTACTCAAATTGCAGAATAAAAAATTCAATTCACTTACAGAGGTTTTACAGCCAATAAATAGTAAAGCTGATTTATCTTGGTTTGTTTGAATTAAGGCAGGGGATGGGTTATTTAACTTATTGAGAGACCTTTAGAATCCTCTGCAAACAGGACATATGATAATATAAACAGCATATACACAAATATATACATAAACCAATTGTTTTGATGACCAAAAATCACAAATGACATAGGGAATAAATATAAAACTACAACTGAAATTAAAGAATAATACTAAAATGTAACTAAACATATAAAAATAGAAATCAACTTTTCTATTTAATCTTTTAGTAAGATAAAACATATACTAATTTCAGATAGCAATCATTCTGAAACCAGATCAAATGTCCTATAGAACTGATGTTTAGGGTTTATTTTGGATACACCTAGAAATTGACCCTTCCAGTCTTGAAACCTGAAAAACTTACATTTATATTATCTGAGTTTCTTCCTCAGCAAACCGACCATCAGACCTCCCAGATAGTGTCAAGGAACTGAAATTTACCAGATCACTTCATCTTTACAGCAAGATGCCAGACCCCTAATCCGCTATGATTTCTTAGCCAACAACCTACTGCCTGTTGACCAACTCCTCTTCTTTACTCCTTCCTAATTCTCTTTTTCCACACACAGTTACATTAACTTCTAATTTTAGTCAGCTGAGGTGATGGATTTGCAAATGATTTCCCATCTTCTTGACTGCACCACCTGAATAATTATTTTCTGGCAATACTTATTATCTCAGTAATTGGCTTTCCGTATGGTGGGTAACAGGACCTAAATGAAATCCCTGCTATTTGATAACAATCCAATGTCTTCCTCATTTCTTCTTTATACACTCATGTCCTCAAATAAGAAACAAGAAAGAAGAAAAAAATCTAGAACTTAAATGACCCATAAATTAAACAATCTCACAATAATCTAGAATTAAATGTCCAGGTTGAAGAAATACAGAAAATTATGAAACAAAGTGTTGCAACCATGATTTCCTAAGAGAGTAAGGCACTAGAACCACATTATGTTATATGTGCAGGAGGCGCTGGTTGCTCCAAAACTCAGTTAAGCCTTAGAGGATTTGTCGTAAGGCATAGACTACATTACAGACTTCCAAGTTCAATTTATTTATACTTTAAGATGGAAGCTATCTCTGTGGACAGACTCACATTAATCAACTTCACAGAGACTGATGATTCTAAACCAGTAACAGGGATAATGAAAGATATCATTGTTCATTTACACAGCAAAAACTGTCAAGTTATTCAGAATGTTTGAGGCTCTTCAGCATGTTCTTTCTCAGTAGGAAAAACAATTTGAAAGACAAGTTCTTAAGAAGTTTGAATAGAGAACAAGAAATAAATTCGCTGATTTAAGTATCTCTCAGGTAAGGTAATCTAAGTTTTACAATCTGATTGTTTACCTAAGATTAGCCAGGACTCCATCCATCTTGAACAGTGTTAAAATTATAACCTGAATAGGATCAACAAAATTGTATTTCTCTCTCTCTCTCTCCTGACACTCATGATTAGTAATTTTTTTTTTTTTTTTTTTTTTTTTTTTTTTTTTTTTTTTTAAGACGGAGTTTCGCTCTTGTTGCCCAGGCTGGAGTGCAATGGCGCGATCTCGGCTCACCGCAACCTCCGCCTCCTGGGTTCAGGCAATTCTCCTGCCTCAGCCTCCTGAGTAGCTGGGATTACAGGCACCCGCCACCATGCCCAGCTAATTTTTTGTATTTTTAGTAGAGACGGGGTTTCACCCTGTTGACCAGGATGGTCTCGATCTCTTGACCTCGTGATCCACCCATCTCGGCCTCCCAAAGTGCTGGGATTACAGGCTTGAGCCACCGCGCCCGGCCAATTTTTTTTTTTTTTACTATTGTATCCCTTTTCCATGCAGTGCATACATCAGTTTTTGCATGATGACAATCAGTAAATTTCTAAATCACAGGGTTTAGACTGCTGAATTTTACCAGCTAGTTAATCATTCATTTATGCACAGCATTTGATTCTACTCTCACAGATTACTAATCCTCTAATTTGAACACAGATACTAGTTTAGATTTTAGAGTAAAACCTTATTCTGGCTTTTGAGAGCACTTCAATTCAATCCCATATTAGTTGTTAATGAGTTAAGATACAATCTTCTTTTTGTTAATACTGGGCTTTATAAACAGTCTCAGATTCTTTGAAAATTTATGGATATGCACAATATTTGTAATGCTCTCTCTATATATAGATATTTCAATACAGAGAAATAATTTCCCAGGGAGGAAGAAAATGCTCAGCCAATTAAATAATCTGAATAATATTTTTGTCTCTGTAGTGGGCATATGAGTACATGTATCATTTTTTTAAATATTGATTCAAGTGGAGTTATTCAATTAGTATGTAAAAAATTATTCATCATTTTTCATTTAGTGAAAAAAGGTGCCCAGTTCAAATAATAATTGTATGTTGAATTAAATTATCTCTTTTCTCCCTCTTCAGGCTTTAATTAGATAAGAGGCAGGTATTTGGAATGCAAATGGGGGACTTCGTAATAAAAGAGGCAAAGATTTTTATGTAGCACACTCTCCTGCTTTGGGATTCTCTCTGGATGGTTACCTAACCTTAGCTGACCCCCCCTCCAAAAAAAATGACATTTTATTTTGGAGAAATGCCATGTAGCTGTCTACTCAAGGTAGTTCGCTTTTTGTTTTACATTTGTCTATATTAAAATGCCCTCTTTGTTTCAGTATTGGCTGGCTCCGCAAAGGTTTATACTCTTGAATCATACATATTGCTTTAAAAGTACAGCACTTCCAAGGGCACTGAAAGCTTAACATGACAATAATAACAATGACTAATGACTAATTATCCAAGAAATGGGTTTTTACATATACACTTTATGGAGGAGATTGCTGGCTTGTGTCAAAACTGCTACCTTTTCTTCCTGGGAATGCAGCCACAATACATTTTGAAGACTACATAGAAGTTAGTAATAGCAGTGTGATTGAGGTCTATTCAGTGGGTGATATGTATAGTTAAAATATATTTTATGATGATACTCTATATCAATTTATCTGGGTAGAATGTAGATAAATACTAGGAAGAACATGGGAGCCAGGTGTTGGTGTGGTCACAGGATAGAAAGATACTGAAATCCTTTTTGGACTAGAACTGTCTGCTGATCAGAAACATCTCTGGACTTTAGGTAAATGAGATATCAACTTTTGTATTATTAAACCACCGACATTTCAGTTATTACCTCCACAGTTTATCTTAGTGAATACACAATCTCATACATTGTATTTTCTTAAGAAATGAAGATACTAAGATTTATTTAAAATTAGTGAGTTTTTTATGAATACTCTGTTATTAAATGGGAAATTTGAAACTCAAATAGGGATTTTCTCACTCCAGATTTTTTTTTTTTTGTCATTTTTCATGTTGGCAAATATGCTGTTCTTATATACTATTTGAAAATTCAGTGTCTTGAGTCGGAGAAACTGCATTTGCAATGACCTAAATACTTGCTAGGCATATAGACTTTGGAGCATTTATTAATCTTTGTAATTTTTTTCATCTGTAAAATGAAAGTAATAACAATTTCTACCTTATAATGCTGTAAGTATTACATGAGAATATGCAAGTTAAAAGATATTTTGAGAGCCCTCAGCAAAACTGGGGTTTGAAGACAAGCTAGATATGGTGTTTACAGTGCTTTTCCTCAGATAATTCATTTACTGGACAAGTGGCCTAATGCCCCTTGTGGTTGTGGGACCCTCTACTACGGATCCCTCACGCAGGGAACTTGTTTACACTGGCAGACAAACTTGTGGCTCTTATCTGGCTTATATTCAGTTTATGCCTGCCTGACCATCACTCTGATTCTAGAAGCCAAACTTGTGTTATCACTCCCTCTCCTTTTTCTGATGTCCTGGAGTAAAACCAGTCTGAGGCAGCCCCTCGTTTTTCAAATGGAAGGCATAAATTCAGAGCACCACCACAATAAAAACAAGTTCAAAGTTTTTGGCTTATACCTCTTGGGCAAGGAGGGTATAATTTAGCAGTCTTGTGTCCCCCAGGTCATGCAAAGTAAAAATAAAGAATCAGGAAGGAAGAGAGAGAAGCATCTTTGCAACTTGCAGTATATACAAGGGAATAGGATATGAGCTACTCTAAGTTATTGGACAAATAACTGAAATGTTCATTAAATTAATCAGCAGGAAAGTGGGAGCCCAGAATGCTAGATGGGAGAGGTGCCTCTAAGTTCTTATTTCTAAGCATTAACTTGAACCATTTGGCTGTGGCGTATAACTGGAAATGGTGTCAAATGAGACTAAGCACTGCTTCTGGTATGAGAAAGTTAAACTTGTACTTGGAATGGATGCTGAAGCAACATAAAATTAAAGAATTTACTGCAAAGGCTTACAAAGACGTTTCATATATAATAATTATAAAAGAGTGAGAAATTGTTTTTGCTGTTTAATGTGAAGTTCTTTAAACAGTGTAAAACTTAGAAACTACCTTCTCTCTCTCAACTTACAAACATTTCTTGCCCATTTTCTCTTATTTATGTCAAATTTTTTATGTAAATACATGGTTTATAAACTTGAGTACATATCAGAATTATCTCGTTTTTTTCTTTGTTATTTATAACAAAAAAAAGAATGTAAAAAGATAATATGCAGAAATAAAAACCATATCATATGTAGATACATAAGAGTTTTAATAAAGTTCATGGAAATGCATATTATGGAAAAAAAATAGATTTAAAATTTTCTGCACCAAAATAAATTTGTTCTAACTTGTTATAACATATCTGAATAGGATCTAGTTTGAAGTAGAAAGAAGAATGAGATTTAAGTTTGAAAAAAACCCAATCAGACAACATGAATTGTGCTAAAATGGAGGTAAGAACTAACATCAAATTTATAATAAAGCTTGGGTGGAAGAATAATGGTGAAATCATTGATGCTTCACCTAAACTTAAGGGAAACAATGCCACCCCACCACTGCACCCCACAAAAAATGGCAGTTTACAAATGGGTAACTTGTCTTAAAGAGACAAGACAATGTTGAAGATTAAGTCCATAGCAGCAGACCATCTGCATCAATTTGTGAGGAAAAAAATAATCTTATTTGTGCTCTGATTCAATAGGACCAACAAAGAACAACACAAATACTAGGAAACATCATAGACAGCTTAACTGGTTCAGTTTGTACAAGTCTGACTGAAAAATTTAAGTTGAGTAAACTCCTCTCAGCTGGTGCCAGAATTATTGAACTTAGATCAGCTTTAGGCAAGAGCAGAGCTCTCAATGAAAAACTTTAAAAGTGGGATCAAGATCTTGAAGTATTTCTTGAAGAATTGTAACAGGAGCTAAAACACAGCTTAATATACCATCCTAAAGACAAAGCAAAATCAAAGTAATGGCTACCAAAAAGTGAAAGCAGTCTAATCAAAGCAAAAGTAGAGTAGTCAAAAGCAAAGGTAATAAAAACAGTGTTTTGAGATGATCAAGGAATTTCACATATTGCCTTTCTGGAGGGTTAAATAATTATAACATCTGCCTATTATGGGAATGTTTTGAGAAAGTCAGCCAAAATTTTAACAGAATAATGTCCATTGGACTTCTTTTTGCTTCTTAATATAAAAACATCTGTAAAAAAAACACTCATTTTTTTTTCAGATAATAATGTAGAGAAGTCTGTATTGACATGGTTACATTTCCAGGACCCTCAGTTCTTTAAGAATAGACTGAATAGCTGGTTTTATTGGTTATAAAAGTGTCCTAAATAAATGGAGTTCATGTTGGGAAATAAAATTAATATTTTTTATTTTTTTAATTCAATTTTTTATGAATTTTAAAAATTCCCCTGTTAAAATAACAGTAGGTGGTGAAGTATACATTATATAAATTTTATTTTATTTGATGGCTTTGTAAATAGTGTGGCATGATTTGTGGGTTAAAAAGGTAGATTTTAGAGTTCTGTTTGGAATTGCTCTGGTTATCAAAATAAGAACAGGCTACAGCCTATTAAAATTTCTGAGGTGCTCCTTTTTATTAAAGTTATAGAGTCTTACTTCACATTTTTGGTATTGAAATAAAACATAATGGAGATGGTGATAAACACAAAATAAATGCACAATCAGAGTAAACCCAAGTGGATGGAATATACAGTGGGAGGACTAGAAGGCCTAAAGGATAAAAACAAAAGTGAAATTACATATATGGTTTAAGATTATAATAAAAAGCAGTTTATTGAGCCTGAGTAATAAAGAACTTGTAAGATACTTAAAAGACGTGTGGCATGCCTGGGTTATGTGTTGCATGATGTGGCCATGTGACCTAAATAAACTAGGATAAGTTAAAATCTTGATACGTGGACACTCTACTCATCTATTCTACTGGATTATTTAGGGTCTGGAAGATAGTAAAACTTATTCTCAACTTTTTGTGAGTTTTCTTTTACTTCTTACATTTCCCCAAAGGAATCAAGACCAAATGAAGGGCTTGGCCTTGGTCTTAAGAAATTTTTCTCACTTCACATCAGCCTACTCACATTTTTTATCCCAGTAGTGATGACTGTTAACATTCTGAGGTGTCTTTCCATGCCTTTGGCTGAGTATTTTCTTAGCGTCAGTGCATGAGTAAAGAATAAATAAATGACAGCCATAAGTATTATAGAAAGAGAAAGAACTAATAATTTATTGGCAATATAGAAGACACATTATTTTAATAATTTCATCATTATAATGTTTCTGCTATCCTCCCTGTTTTTAATATGAGATAATTTAGGTTAACAGAGGTTAGCTCCTTACTCAGAACCATACAGCTGATAGATGGTAGAGTCCAGATGCAAACGCAGGACTGCGTAAGCTTAAGCTTTCAAATTCTGGCTCAGTTATGCAACTGCAGGCAAGTTATTAAAATTCCCTCCTCTTTTTTTCTCATCCAAACCTAAGAGAGATAATAGTATGTATCTCACAAGGTTTCTCATGGGGTTTAACAATTAATTCTTTTAAAATTCTTAGAAAAGTAACAGGCTCATTGCAAATTGTGTTACCTATTATTATTATCATTATTATTCTGTTTCCTCCCCAATACTATACCCTTGAATGCTACCTCCTATCTTCCCTCAATAGTCACCCTTCATTAATGAAAAAAAGAAGTTAGTTTTTTACCTGAGTCTATTTTTATTGCATTTCAATGAAAGGTGTAAACTAACATGTTGAGTCCTTCTACAAGTTTGACCCATGGATTTCTAAGGACTTTTCCATTTTTTTTCCTACTTGTTGTATATTAGGTATATAGAGTGGATATGATATCAAAGAAAAACTTTTATGAATTTTCCTTCTTTCAGTTTTTTTTTTCCCTCAAGGTATCTTAAATTGCTTTCAAGTTTTTATTCTGCTGTTTGTTAACATGTCAAATTAACTGGCTTTTAGAGCTTTGTGTTTGCTATTTGCTTGTTTTTAGTATGAACTCCCAGGAATCCACTCTTGAGCCTCCAAGCTTGGGTCAATTTTCCCAATTCTATTGCACCTAGGACTCACCTTAAGGTCAAAAACTTAGGTGAATAGTTTTCTTCATTACATAATTTTTAAAAAAATTAAATGTATATTAAAAATAAATATATATAAAATTTAAAGTATTTAAATATAGTTATATAGATATAAAACATTTTAATTTTAAAACAAATATTTTAACTAAACTGTCCTGCAGATTTAAAAAATAATATTTCAAAATAATTGTAAATTTTCAAAGGACAATACTCCATACTTACTGAATGTATCTGAGATGATTGTGCATTGTCAAGCTATAATAAATGCCTTTATTATTGAAAAATTTCTACATATGTAGCAGTCTACTTGGTAAATGACATCTAAATATTTCTAATTTTTCAAATACGCAACTGAGTATATTTGATTGATTGAACCCTATTTCTGAATATTTAAAAATAAAGAGTAGAAATATTTTACAGAAATTTAAAGCCTTTATTAAGTGATTGCTGGTTACCAGAGGCTGCGAAGAGAAGAGGAGAAGGGAGGATAAAGAGAAGTTGGTTAAAGGATACAAAAATACAGTTAGTTAGATAGATCGAATAGGTGTTAGTGGTTGATAACCCAGTGGGGGATTTTAGTTAACAATAATTTATTGCATAGTTAAAAATAGCTAGAAGAAAATTGGAATGTTTCTAACATAAGAAAAAATAAATATTTGAGGTAACAGATATCTCAATTACCCTGATTTGATCATTAGGCATCATATAGATGTATCAAAATATCAAACATGCCCCCCAAATACGTGCAATCATTATATATCAATAAAATGTTTCTAAAAAAAGAAAAAAAGGTTTTAACTTGGTTCTGTTAAATATGATAAAATCATATTTTAAACCTTATGAAATAATAATCAGTTGTGGATTCTTTGCAAGCAGTGATTACAGTCATCGAGGCAATTTTGTTAAACTTTTGTTTTTGTTAATAGAGTTGTCCCACTGGATTTGTGCCCCTCAGCAGTTGCTTCATTAAAAGAAGTACCATTCTGGGATTCAGAACTACTGCCTTGGAGCATTGAACTCAGCAGAATTATGATACATACATATAGTTCCTAATGAATATTTTTACAATGGGACTTCACTTCCTCCGAGGAAGATATTTGTAGGCCCATACCTAAACTCTGTCACTAGTCACATTAAAGTTCACATCGGTGGAGGATAATTTGTGGAAAGTAGTAGCATAGATTTCTGACACCATTTGTAATTTCTGACCTCTAAAGAGGCAAAATTAAAGAGCATTTTGCAAGTTTGGGTTTACGTATAATTACCTTAGAAGCAAGTGATTTATGGAGGAACTGGCTAAGCAGCAGGATTTTTTTTGTTGTTGACATTCTGGTACTAATTATCTCATGATTTACACTCAGATATGCCTGACCGCCTCTCATATTTTGAGTTTCTAAAATGATGAATCTCTGTGTAAGAAGGTATAACTGATAATTTAGGATTTTCTTCTTATTAACAAAAATATTTGGCATCTAGTTTCCTACATAAACAAAAAGGAACAAGGGAATAAGTTTACAGAAGGTAAATTCATACCACTCTTTGAACTGTATGCTTAGTTATATTAATTGGGGATTAAATGGGTTAAATTGGTTAAGGTTTTTATTTTTTAGTACAAAAGCTTTAATAATTGAAATTAATGATAAAAAAAAATCCTTGTGTTTTTCCTGGTATTACATATTTAATTTGATAAACAGTAAAGAATGAACTCTGTTGTTCTACAATGCTATAATTGTAACCAGTTTACTCATCAAGTAATCAGGTTAGAATTATAGCACAGTAGAATCAGTGTTGTCAAAACTTTAAAACTCATGGGAGAAAGGGGTAAAGAAGGAGAGTCATGACTATATTAACTGCTTCTTTATCACACTGTTCCAAAAATATATAGTTAGGATGCAAGACCTCAGCAGACCTTTTTCATTATTGTAAGTGAAGAAGATTTGGGAGCTTATGTTATCACAAAAATGGCCTACTCTATTATCACTGACACATTCTCTCTTTGCTTTGGCTATTTCTTATGGCATCTGATGTAGAGGTTTTTTTATTGTACATCTACCACACAAGAGGTTTTTTTTTGTTTTTTTTTTTTTTTAATGTTAACTGATTTCCAAAGGTTTCAATTACAATATAGAGTAAAGAATATCTTATTTGGCTTACTCAGCAACATGTTGGCTGATAAACACAATGAATCTACGAAATAACCCATTAGAATGAACCCGATTCTTTAAAATAAGCAATTTCCTTCTAGCTGAATAGGAAACAAAATAAGTAAACCCAAGTTATGAACATTCCGACTAGTATAGGAAATCTGTCAATGTGTGGTAGAATTCAACAGAATTAGGTTTTGAAATTAAATACTTTCTTTTTAATAAACTAAAGAATGCTGGAAGCTAAAATTCAGTTTATAGGTGATAAGAATAATTACAATTTGCAGATAAAAAATAAGATTGTTGAAACAAGTATATTCTGTAGAAAAATTCAGAAGAGATGTGAATAATGAAAGAAAAATACTTATGAATAACATTTATTGAGCATTTAGAGTATGTCTAGCTTTGCCTTTCATTATATCATTGAATTACCTCTGTAAACATTAAGTTAAATAGTTTTCAAGTTTAATTTTATAGATGAATCCAAGCTTAGGAAAGTTATGAAAGTTGCTTAAAGTTTACATAGCTGGCAAGTAAAAGATAGAGGATATGTGCCCAAGGCTATCTAACTTCAAAGGGAAGCTCTCCTTTACTTGTTATATTTACTCTCTCTCTAATGCAGAACAGTAAGTTAGTCTGAAAATTAATACATTTTACAAGGAGGATCAGAGAGGCTGGATTACTTTATCAAAGCTTGCCTTAAGGAGAAAAGCTTATTATAGCTAATCTAAACCTTGCATTTTTTTAAAGGTCTTTTTCTGCTGCATACATGTTTAAAAAGTTACTCCATCTCGTGTGACAAGGAGGAAACCCATCATTAAATGCTGTATTTCATGTGAGATCTTATATAATTCACATGTATTATATAATAACATTACTTTTAGAAAAAAAGATACAGCTATAAAGTGTAGATATATGGATAAAACCTGCCCTGATAACTTATTCCTCCCTGACAAATACACTCTTTGCATAGAGGAAACAACGTCATATAATCTCTTTCCAAATTTGCTACATTCCATTCAAAGAATTTTGGTATCTATAGTATGTTATCCCAAGTCACTCAAATGAAAATATTAGCTTGCATTTTAAATTCAGTCTGTTTTGTTCACTGCTCTACCTTTAATACTTTCAATAGTTTCTGCCAGACAGTATTGTCTGGCATAAATATTTGTTGACTGAATGACTGCATGAATGAGCTATGACAATCAATTCAGCTTGCAGTGCTAACTCAACCACAGGATTCGTTGGCTATTTATATATACTGAGAGTATCTTTAGCCTTATTATAGTTGGGTCAATTTGCTTTGTTTACCCAAGTAACTGGGTCCATGATAACTAATGAAAATTGCATATAGATAAGTCTTTAGGATTTTGTTTTAATTTGGTGGGTGAGCATATAAATTGACAATTTAATTGGAATGTTTAAAAATGTAAATAATTGATAACACATGTATCAATAGGAAAAATAAAAGGGTGTCAGGGGGGTAAAATATATAAATAAAATTACTAGAAAGCAAAATGTCTATGAAAGCATGTTGATAGATAGAGAATTGAAAGCATGCATAAGGATGTTTCATGACAGGTTATCTTCCTATGGAATGCCATACATAATACGTATTCGGAGTCAGCTCTTTTTAATAGTGTAAGTATAGAAATGGAGTTTAAGGACACGTGCACACGAATGTTCATTGCAGCACTGTTTACAAAGGAACCAACCTAAATGCCCATCGACAATAGACTGGATAGGGAAAATGTGGCACATATACACCATGGAATATTATGCAGCCATCAAAAACGATGAGTTTGGGTCCTTTGTAGGGACATGGATGAACCTGGAAACCATCATTCTCAGCAAACTGACAGAAGAGCAGAAGCTCAAACACCACATGTTCTCACTCATAGGCAGGTGTTGAACAATGAGAACACGTGGACACAGGGAGGGGAGCACTACACAGTGGGGTCAGTTGGGGGGAAATAGGGAAGGGACGGTGGGGGGTGGGGAGAGATAGCAAGGGGATAAATGCCAGATGTAGGTGATGGGGAGGAAGGCAGCAAATCACACTGCCACGTGTGTACCTATGCAACAATTTTGCATGTTCTTCACATGTACCCCAAAACCTAAAATGCAATAAAATAAATGGGAAAATAATAATAATAATAAATGCCATATATAACAACAAAAAAAAAAGAAATGGGGTTTAAAACAAAAGCAGTTGAAGATTCATCTCTAGAGTAGCTGTGCTAGTAAGTCATTTATTCCAATGCCCCTTTCTGCATGCATACTGGAATTTGCATTAAAACAAAACATTCTATAAAATATGAAAATACTAGATTGGGGAAGCTAAAAGATGGTGGGTATTGACATCATACTGTAAAGTACTCTGAATGTTGTTCCTGGGATGATAGAGGATATCCTTCTAGCTGGCTTCCTTTTCCCAATACAGTAGGCCTCATTTCCAAGAGCTCATCTCATGTGGATAGGGCAGTTACCTAGTCCTTTCATTCAGAAGAAAGGCCTTCTGAGAAAGGGAACTACATACATAGACCAGAGCAAAGGAATCATAAACAAGACTCTCTAGGTAGACCTACATTTTTGAAGATAAAAGCAATTTAATAAACACAGGCAAAAAAAAAAAAAAAGGTAAAAGCAAAGAAACCCTCAGCAGTCTGAAAAGAATTAAAGCAAACTGTTCTGAAGAAAACATAATTTAAAGCACAGGAGAAATTAAACAAAATTAAAAAAAAAAACTAATTATCAGCCTTAGAGAAATTTAAGAAAGCAGTGTAGCCATAATAAAAAAAATAGTAAGCTATGAAAGAAAAATGACATAAAATAGTTATGAAAGATAAAAAACTGATTTCCATTTTTAAAAAATTAAGAGATGGATTGAAAGCCAAAGTCTAAAAAATTTCACAGAGCACAGAAAAAGTAACAAATAGTTAATCTCAGTAACTTAAAATTATAACAACAGCATTTCTAGAAAAGGAAAAGAAGAAAAGAACACAGAAACAAACAAAATAGGAGGTAAGGAAAGCCAGAAACATAAAGAATAATATTTATAAGACCTGAAGAAAGCTATGTAGTTTTAGATCTAGTCAACCTAAAAATCTTATCTATAACCATTATAAGATTTTCAAATAATGAAGATTAACAAACAAAAACAATACTCAGAAAACATTACACTAAAAAAGGATAGAATTCTTCAACTAAGATAATTAATATGCAATGAGTTGCCTTCAAAATTTTATTTTAACTTTTATTTTGTAAAAAATTCAATTTTCATGGGTACATGGTAGGTGTATATACTTACGGGGTATATGTGATGTCAATACATTAAGGAAACAATATTAAACTTAAGTTTGTCAATCAAGTATAAAGATAAAATTAAGAACAAACAGGGAATCTGAAAATTAATCACTCATATATGCTTTCTGAGGAAGAAACTTGAGAAAGCTCTCCAGAAAGCTAGTGAAGTAGGAAGAAAAGAAAATTGAATTTCAAGAAATAATGGCCCTGTTTCAGAAGTGGAATAAGGAGAACTCAAAGAATTACCACTATGCAGATGTCAAGAGAGACAACAGATGCTGGAGAGGATGTGGAGAAATAGGAACACTTTTACACTGTTGGTGGGAGTGTAAATTAGTTCAACCATTGTGGAAGACAGTGTGGCGATTCCTCAAGGACATAGAAATAGAAATTCCATTTGACCCAGCAATCCCATTACTGGGTATATATCCAAAGTATTACAAATCGTTCTACTATAAGGACACGTGCACACGAATGTTCATTGCAGCACTGTTTACAATAGCAAAGACCTGGAACCAACCCAAATGCCCATCGACGATAGACTGGATAGGGAAAATGTGGCACATATACACCATGGAATATTATGCAGCCATCAAAAACGATGAGTTTGGGTCCTTTGTAGGGACATGGATGAACCTGGAAACCATCATTCTCAGCAAACTGACAGAAGAGCAGAAGATCAAACACCGCATGTTCTCACTCATAGGCGGGTGTTGAACAACGAGAACACATGGCCACAGGGAGGGGAGCACTACACACTGGGGTCAGTTGGGGGGAAATAGGGGAGGGACGGTGTGGGGTGGGAAGCTGGGGAGAGAGAGCAAGGGGAGAAATGCCAGATGTAGGTGATGGGGAGGAAGGCAGCAAATCACACTGCCACGTGTGTTCCTATGCAACAATTTTGCATGTTCTTCACATGTACCCCAAAAAGTAAAATGCAATAAAATAAATAAATGGGGGGGAAAAAAAAGAAAAAGATCAAAAGATAGAAAAGGAAAAAAAAAAAAAAAAAGAATAAATAATCCCTGGTTGATCAAGGGAATAGAAAGAAAGGGTGGGTTCTTTACTGAATGACTGTGATTGAAGAGAATAATAACTTTGAAAATATGATAAAAACCATTTCTCATTTTGTCAAAAAAGAAATAAAGGCCACTAGAAATATATGGAAAAAATGCATAGGAAAGTAACGATGTCAATGAATATCAAAACAAATATGGCATGAATTTGAGCTAGTAGAATGTAGAAAAGATTATCTATTTGCTTTTAAGCCAAGCAATCTTTTCTTTCCATTGTTGTTGGGTTCATGACATTAGACTCTGAGAAAACATAATCTTGGTGACCTTTCAGTTCCAATGATAAATATTTATATATTCATATTAATGCTGCTTTTATTTGTTGATTTTTAACTTTTAGAATCAGTCAATCAAAGGAAAGTATACATAGTCATGCTTATGAAAGAAAATTTATGCATCACCCCTGAAAACAAAAAGAGGTTTAATTTACAAATTAAGAGATGAAAGTGTGGAGGAACAGTTACTGAAAAGAATAGAGAGACTGTTATCTTAAATAAATATATCAGAGTTTTTAGACAAATATAATCATTAATCTATTATTTTGGTTTATCAATGAAAATATCAATATCTCTCAGAAAATTGAGGGAAGAAGTAAATAAAATGAAGTATAATGAGCCAAATCTTCAGATTTCACAAGAGTTGAGATTGTTGAAAGATAAAAATAACAATAAGTGTTGAAAACTTGCAATAAGAAATAAAAATATGCATAGTTTCTAGCATTTGCTTCTAAACATGGGGTTGCCTGTTTGGTAGGCTGGGCTGAAAAGTGGCATTTTTCATTTTAAAAGCTATACCCACTGATTGTTTGAACTGTCATGGGAATGTATTTTTTTTGTTTAAAAATATTATTTACATAAAGACAATATTTTGCTATGAAACAGCTTAAGTACATGGAGTCTGAATTTCCCATTTGAAAAATAGAAAAGGGACATAAGATTTTCTTGTGCTATTCCTTTGTAAAACAAAATAGCTCTGACATAGAAGTGTTCCTTAAAAAACTCAGCTGAAATGAAATTATTACTGGCTGGTTGGTAATTGACAGAATGACACCACTCCATAGGTTTGGACAGGACCAGTAATAAAACTAGTAAACCAAGATGATGAAAACTATGTCTATGTCAATAGCTTCTCATGGGCATAAAACAGAACTAAAAATGGTTGTAATGCTCAAGTCCATACTCTAGAGTGTTTAAAAAAAAGAAGCCCTCACATTTTCAGCTTTCTGGGCATCTTAGTAACCCGCTGACGTAAATGCTGCCTTATAATTTTAAGGAATAAGTATCTTTAGACAGATAATTATCCATTTGTAAGGAGGAAACCGCCTAATGTCTTTGAAAAGTTACCACCACAATCTGATGTTTATATTTAGGTGGACGATTTTTTATTAGAACTTGTGGGAGATTAAAAAAAAAAAAAAAAAGCTATGAAAATGAAATCCCAACTTAAATTGCTTGAAATTGCCTTTCAGTTGGCTGAATAAATTTATCATGGATTTTGTCATTCTATAAAAATAAAAGGTTAATGAAAACATTAGATAGTTTTCCTTTTTAGGTGCAGAACGCATAATACAAAAGAGGCTTGATATGTTTCTCTCTCAAAATAGAATAGTGTTTATACATCAAACTTTATGTGCCATTATGGTAGAGAGTATGTTTTGCCACATCTTTGCTTGCAAAACCTTGACACTTTCACTGCACTTTCTACTTTGCATTCTAGGTTATATTACTTAATATAGGGGGCAGAGCTATTTCTTTGCAGACTAAAGAAGAAATGTTTTCCTGTATCAACTGGACAGCAGAGAAAGTGAGGAGAGGTATTTTCTCTCTGTTATTGAGGATAAAAAATAAAAACACATATTGGCAAAAATTCAGTAATTTTTCAAAGAAGGTGCCAGTTGAAAGGCTCATGTGTTTTGTTACTGGTGACTAGAACAGAAATGCAATTCTTGAGTCAATCTTTCAACATAATTTTCAATATATTTTACTTATAGGAGCTTTTTAAACAAAATTATTCTACTGTATCTGTGGCGTAGAATGAAAACCAGAAGTAATTTGTTAAGAACTTCAGCAAGTGAAAATAATTTAATCTGTAGATGCCGGGATAAAATTCTTCATTCTAGTTCTGGAAAAGTCATCCTAATTATAGTTAGCATTAGATATTGACATACAACTCTAAAATTCATTGGTTTTATTGGCTCTTCCTTTACTGAAGAAATATGCTATAGACAAACTTATCCATCCCACAGCCTATGAGCCATGGCACAGACCAAGATAGCTTTGAATGGGGACCAGTACGAATTCATAAATTTTCTTAAAACATTATGAAGTTGTTTTGCAATTTTTTTTTTTACCTCATCAGCTATCATCAGTGTTAGTGTGTTTTATGTATGGCCCAAGACAATTCTTCCATTGTGGCCCAAGGAAGCCAAAAGATTGGACAACTGCTACAGTAACTCTCTCAAAGTGTAAGTAATCTGTAATTAATTAAAAGTAACGTTTGTATATTATCTACGAAAATGATTTTTTTAAGCTAGCTGTGGCAAAATTTCCAAAACCAGATGGAGAAAATTAGGGGTAAATTACTCTGAGAAATTTTTTGCAATAGCAGAAACACAAAATTAGTAATATTTTGTGAAAAACATCTTTTGTCACATTTCCTATTTTGCTTAACTGCATTCTTTTATTTTTTAGTTTATAAAAGAAAGAGGTTTAATAGTCTCACAGTTCCACATAGCTGGGGAGGATTCACAATCATGTGGAAGGCAAAGAAGCAAAAGTACGACTTACATGGAGGCTGGCAAGAGAGCTTGCGCAAGGAAACTTTCATTTATAAAAGCATCAGATATAGTGAGACTAGTCCCTACCATGAGAAAAGTCTAGGAAAGACCCATCCCCGTGATTCAATTTCCTCCCACCAGATCCCTCCTACAACACATTGGAATTGTGGGACCTACAATTTGAAATGAGATTTCGGTGGGGACATCGCCAAAATATATCATTTCACCCCTGAGCCCTCCCAAATCTCATGTCTTTATATTTCAAAACCAATCATGCCTTCTCAACAGTCCCTCAAAGTCTAAGTTCATTTCAGCATTAACTCAAAAGTCTATAGCCCAAAGTCTCATCAGACACAAGGCAAGTCACTTCTGCCTATGAACCTGTAAAATCAAAAGCAAGTTAGCTACTTCCTAAATAAAATGGGGTTATAGGAAATGGGCAAATGCACCCATTCCAAATGAGATAAATTTGCCAAAACGAAGGGGCTACAGACCCCATGCAATTCCAAAATTCACCAGGGCAGTCAAATCTTAAAACTCTAAAATGGTCTTTTACTCCAAGTCTCATATCTAGGTCATGCTGATAAAAAAGTTGTGTTCCCATGGTCTTGGGAAGCTCTATTTCTGTGGCTTTACAGGGTACTGCCTCGTTCCTGGCTCCTTTCATGGGCTGACATTGAGCGTCTGTGGCTTCTTCAGGTCCACGGTGCAAGCTGTTGGTGGATCTACTTACTATTCTGGGGTCTGAAGGATGGTAGCCATCTTCTCACAGCTACACTAGGCAGCATCCCAGTGGCGACTCTACAGAGTCATTTCCCTTTCACACTGCCCTAGCAGATGTTCTCCAGGAGGGCTTTATCCCTGTAGCAAACTTTTGCCTGGATATTCAAACGTTTTCATACATCCTCTGAAATCTAGGTAGAGATGCTCAAACCTCAGTTCTTGATTCCTGTGCACCCACAGGCTCAACACTGTGTGGAAGCTACCAAGGCTTGGGGCTTGTACCCTCTAAACCAATGGCCTGAGCTCTTTGCCTTTTTTGGCCACAGCTGGGACAAAAGGCACTAAGTCCTGAGATTGCACAAGGCAGCAAGGCCCTGGGCCCAGCCCATGAAACCATTTTTTTCCTCATAGGCCTCTGGCCTCTGATGAGAGGGGCTTCCATGAAGACCTCTCACATACCCTGAAGACGTTTTCCCCATTGTCTTGGTGATTAACATTTGGCTCCTTGTTATGCAAATTCATGCAGCCCACTTGAATTTCCCCTCTTTTTCTTTTCTACTGCAGGATCAGGCTGCAAATTTTCTGAACTTGATGCTCTGCTTCCCCTTTAAACACAAGTTCCAATTTCAAATCATAAATTTGTGAATACATAAAACAGGATGCTTTTAACAGTACCCAAGTCACTTCTTGAATGCTTTGAGCCTAGAAATTTCTTCCTCAAAATTCCATAAATCTCTAGGACTGGAGCAAATTGTCACCAGTCTCTTTGTTAAAGCAAGAGTCACCTTTGCTCCAATTCCCAAGTTCCTCATCTCCATCTGAGACTTCAGCCTGGACTTTATTATCCATATCACATTTTGGTCAAAGTCATTCAACAAATCTTCAGGAAATTCCAAATTTTCCCACATCTTCCTATCTTCTCCTGAGTCCTCCAAACTCTTCCCACCTCTGCCTGTTACCCAGTTCCAAAGTTGCTTCCATATTTTTGGGTATCTTTACAGCAGTACCCGACTCTACTGGTACCAATTTACTATATAAGTCTGTTCTCATGCTGCTAATAAAGACATACCCGAGACTGGTTAGTTTATAAAGGAAAGAGGTTTAATGGACTCACAGTTCTATATGGATGGGGAGGACTCACAACCATGGCAGAAGACAAAGGAAGAGCAAACGAACTTCTTACATGACAGCTGTTTAAATTCATTCTTAACTGGAACTTTTACATTAAGAAGTGTTCTTGTGGAACAGAAGTACCAGTTTAAATTTGCCATGGGTTGGAGTTAGGCAGTTAGGAAAATTCTAACTCATCTGTTAGAATTCTCTCTTCTGTCATTGATACTCAATTTGATAAAAGAAAGTCACTGATCATAGTGAGAAATATGACTGATGAATACTTAAGTCCATCAGTCCATTAGAATAAGTGTTAAAACATATTCAAATAATGAAATATTGAGTAAAAACAGTTATCTGAGTTAATATTGAAAGTTTCCACCAATGTAATTTCTCATTTTATCCTTAACTGAAGTTTTTTTTTCTACTTACACATCAGGAGCAGAATAACTGAATTGACTGTAATATTCAGGTAGATCCTGAGATGCAGCAGTTGAAATAATTAAAGTCAATTTAGTACATAAAATGTGGTAGAGATCAGTAAGAGAGTTGCAGTTTCTTTTTTTGTTTATCAACTGTAGTACTGTAGTTGCTTTTAAAAATTCAAGCCTACAAAGAATATTTGTGGTTGAGTGGAAATAATTTTGACCTGAAAGGAAGAAAATTACTATCAGGCTATGGTGGTAGTAAACATCTAGTAAATGACAATGATGTGCCAACCTCTTAAGCAAGAGTTGTACACTGGAGTGACTGGATATCTATAGGCATCATTTCACTTAAATCTTATAAAAGTTTTTTCAGGTGGTTGTCCTTCTAAACTGCTTTACAGGTGACAAAAATGAACCTTTAAAGAATTAACCAAATTATCAAAGGCCACACAATAAGTAGCAGAACTAGAACCTGACCCTATGTTTGACCAATCGAAACTTTTGCATTTTTAAACATTACATTATACTGGCCCCCAGAGGACTTGGCTTTGAAGATGTATGACTTTTATGGACTAAATTTGTGACTCTAGAAAAGACCTTACTCTGGTTTTCAATTAAACAATCATAAATTCACTTTGGTTCAAAAATTGTAGATATTATTAGGAAAGCATACACTGTAGTTGTTTCAGTGAGAATCATTCTTAAAGGCATAGAGTTTTTAATATAGGTTATACGAATGAGCTTTAGACTGACTAAATTGTAGTTTAGATTGTAGTATAGGTTAGGTTAATTTAGTATAGGTTATAGGGATGAATTTAGACTCTGAGTAAATTGTCAGTTCACAGAGGGCAAGCAAGTTGGCTTTGATTTAGCTATAGTTCTTAGATTTTACTGAATTTTTCTGCATAGTCAATGCCTCAATCAGTGCTGTTGTTTAATTAGTGTACATACAAAACAATGGGAGCTTCAGTAACCCCTGTGATAATTGTGTTGTACATTTCTTATGGCGTTGTACAATTAAAATAGCTATCAAAAGTATGTTTCATAGTTTCCTTCATAATTTTAAGGACATAGAAATTATGATAAAGTCTGCTTGACTGATAGTATAAAATGGCTGAGGTGATCTGTATAGATACACTGGAGTGACTGGATATTTTGATACGCTTTCAGTGTTAGCTACAATTGGAAGAGTGTATCAACTAAATAATAGCTCCTCTGAAAAAATCTATAATACTGTAACTCAAAGTTTTGGGTATCAATAATCAGAATATGCAGATAAAACACTACTAAACATTTTGCTCCTTTTACCCAACCCCATTCCTTTTTGTTTCTGAATAGCAATCTTTCCAGACTCCTCTAGCTTTGCTCATAATTCACAACCTCAATGGCCTCCATCATTCCTTGTAACTAAAAATATATACCTCACTCAAGCCATAAAAATGTGAAAAAAGTGAACATCAATTGTTTTGTCTTTTTTCTTAGTTTTATCTAAAAAAGAAGTAAAAATTGAAATGGGTGCCAAATCATCAAATGTTTAAGAAAATGCTGTCTAATTTATATGGAAGAGTAGCTTCTGAACAAATACTATTACTTCCTTCAAAAAAAAATACGTGTTGTGAACTAATAACACAGAAGTAGTCTTTAGGTGAGAGCAGTATGGGAATTAGATTGCTCTGAGATGGCTGTCAAGATGTGCAGTGGTATTTGTACTTGTCATAAATGTGATCATCCTGCATCTAAAATCTGGCAGGGTTAGACATCATATTCTATCTTTGAGATTAAGATATTTTGCACTGAGAGCAGGTAGGCTGGGATTAAAGAAACTCAAATGTACAAGCATGTAGAAAAGTGAATTATGAAAGTTAGAGGAAAAAGCAAAAAATTATAATGCAGAGATTCAGCTGGAATAAGTAGAAACTAAAGGAATATAGGAAAGTAGCTTAATACATAGGGAAATGCAGTATTTGATAGATCTAGGCAGTTCCTGACTTACAATTGTTCAACTTATGATTTTTCAATGTTATAATGGTGTAAAACTATTCTGTTTTTTACTTTCTGTACAGTATTGAATAAAGTACAGAAATATTTAATACTTTATTATAACATACACTTTGTGTTTGATGATTTTGCCAAGCTGTGGGCTAATGGAAGTGTTCTGAGCGTGTTTAAGATAGGCTAGTGCTAGACAACAGTATGCTGTTCAATAAGTTAAGTCTATTAAATGGATTTTTGAATTATTACGTTTTCAACTCATAAGTTTATTGTAATATAAGCCCATCATAAGTCGAGGAACATCTGTACTATAAGCAACTAGATGTCTCTAAGACTTATTGATGTTCAAGAATGAAATGTAATTTTTAATATTAGAAGGGGGACTTTGAATCCCTGCCTGTGTCTTTTTACATCCATTAACTCATCTGATTAAAGATGAAAGAAAATCTAATATAAGCTATGCAATTGAAGAATAATTTGCAACTAGAGTTAAAATACACTCTTTAAAAATGGAATAGTAGGCCAGGCGTGGTGGCTCAAGCCTATAAATCCCAGCACTTTGGGGGACCAAGACAGGTGCATCACTAGGTCAAGACGTGGAGACCATCCTGGCCAACACGGTGAAACCCCGTCTCTACTAAAAATACAAAAATTAGCTGGGCGTGGTGGCATTCAGCTGTAGTCCCAGCTATTTGGGAGGCTGAGGCAGGAGAATTGATTGAGCCCGGGAAGCGGAGGTTGCAGTGAGCTGAGATTGTGCCACTGCGCTTCAGCCTGGTGCCTGGCGATAGAGTGAGACTCTGTCTCAAAAAAAATACAAAAATTAGTAGGGCATGGTGGTAGTCTTAGTGATTTGGGAGGCTGAGGCAGGAGAATCTCTTGAACCTGGGAGACGGAGGTTGCAGTGAGTGGAAATCACGCCACTGCACTCCAGCCTGGCAACACAACAAGACTTTGTCTCAAAAAAAAAAAAAAAAAGGGAATATCAGAATCAAAGAAAAATTTTAAACAGGGCCAAGAGAGACAGATACAGGTATTTATAAGGAGCAAGTTGTGAAAGCTGTTTTATGAAACATTACGGAAATGAACAATATTGGGAGGAATTCTCAGGACTTAGAATAACAATAAACTAAAGTATCAAAATTTAAGCACATGGAACTTTTAAGAGTGCACTCAAAAAAACCTAAGTATATTACAATGAGCTAGAGAAAGTCTATAAAGTACTTCCAAAACCCCTGTAACTTCCACAGTATTGTAGAGACTATAGAATGTTTGACAGTCTAAGAAAAGGACTGTTTTTCAGTTCAGACCTAGATCAAACACCAGTCAGTTTTTCTAATAAGCCAGAGTATTCCAGGGGCTATTCTGAAAAATAAAAGTGCCAGAGCCTTACTTCTAATAATCACGCATCTAAGATGAGGCCTGAAAACCTATTCAGAAAAGAATGTTATTTATAAAGATGTTTCTGTGATAATTCTGTTTCATGACCAGGCTTGGGAAACACTTCGTAGAAAACTCATAAAGTACAGGAAACTCTCTGTTTAGTCATGTTAGATGGTAAATGGCAGGGAGAGAATGGGGAGATGGCTAAAGTTAATACTATGGGAGCCGAGTGACCTTGTGTCAGATAATCTGTCACTGATCATGAAGTCTTAAAAGTACAACACAAGAAAAAAACATCTTGGCTACACATTCTTGTCTGGCATAATTAGGTCACTGCAGTGCTCCTCTGAGGAATTTCTCTGTAGGTAGCTGGCAAATAGGTTGTATAGTGGCAATTCTGGCTTAAACTGCAGCAGTTAGCTCTGAGCATTTCTTTATATTATATGACCTAGGCATTAAAGATCTAGTTCTCTGCCTTGATGTCATTAAAATACAAATACCAGATTTTCAAATATTCTTATGGACAAAATATGAGGTTTACAATATTGTTAGATAACACATTTTGCAGCATTTTTTGTTTGAATATCTTTACTCAAAATTTGTTAGAAACCAATTTTTAAAAATTGCTAAATTGATTAAGCTACCAGTAGCTTCTTACATTTGAGCTAAAAATGATTTTAAGGAAAGAAGATGAATTAGGTAAATAAAATTTTAAAAATACCTGCTGAAGAAAACTTTCAAATTATAAATTCTGATTGGGTAGAAGTAGGTATAAAAACTGTGTAAGCCTGAATAATGACTCCCCTAAACATCCATACTAATCATTCCAACCTGTGAATGCTACTCTGTATGGCAAATAGAGACATGGTAAATGTAATTAATTTAAAAATGTTGAGATAGAATGATCATTCTGGATTAGCTGGGTGGATCCTTATGGTAATCACAAGTTTCCTTGTAAGCATGAGGCAAAGGAAATTGAGTTTAAAATGTAGAATGCAAGGTGAGGAATGATACAGAGAAAAATTTAAAGATGTCACTTTACTGCCATTGCAGATAGAGGATGGGCCAGTAGCTGAGGAATGCCACTTTAAAAGCTGGAAAAGCAAGGAAGTAGCTTCTCCCTTAAAGCCTCTGGAGGGAACTCAGCCCTGCTGACGCTTTAGTTTCAACTCAGGGATATCGGGATCCAGAACTGTAAGAGGATACAGTTGTGTTATTTTAAGTCATTAAATTTGTGGTAATTTGTTACAGTAGCAATGGGAGATTAATACAAAATATTTTATTATAATTGACTCTGTGGAGTAAAGGCCAAAATGTCCCTAACATCAAGAAATAGGCCTTTAAAACAGCCACACTATCTGATCTGTAATTTAGGTGCTTCTCTTCTTTACACTTTCCTTTTGTGATCTCAGCAGCTAAAGTCTCAATAGTGTTTAAGCAGTGTAATTTCGTCTATAAACATATTCCACATAATGACTGAGTTCTGGAGACTGTGTAAAAGGATTAGGTCAGAGGTAATGTTGTCTTTAGCAATTAGCAAACAATTGTTCAGTATTTATTGAACATATATCATGGGCCCAGAAATGTGATCTCCTGGCCTCAGTCCCTTGACTCATTTCTGACTCCTCTTTCCATGGTCCACAGATGCCAGATGCTGAAATTTCTCTCTCCTATGCCAACTCTAGCCTGATTAGCTCACTCTCCTCATGCTGCCATACCCTAGCATGATGTGTTTTGTTAAATTGTTCATACCCTGTTGCTCAGCTTTCTTCATTCATTTTGAGAACACTATTGCCTAGTACTCATTGCCACACATAGGATCAGCAGCATATATTTTAAATGTATGCAATAAGCAAAGGTATGGTAATCTGGAAATAGGTAGTCAAGGCAGAAGAGTGGTTCCAGAAGCATTTGATGGTCTAAAGGGTTAGAAAAATGGTGCCAGTTGAAGCCAGCTGAGATGGCCAGACTAGGAATATTCAAGAACTACTAAAGTGAGGTCCACCTGCATATCAAAAGCCAGCAAGACAGGAGCCACAAGAATGAGAAAAACACGAATGCTTGGAGGCCTATAGTGGTCAGTTAAGGGCTTGCTGATATTTGGTTATATTTGACAAAGCTGGAGAATCCATTGCCTACATTTTTTATACTCCATGGATTATGCACCAAGTAGCATCAGCATTCCTTGGGAGCTTATTAAAAATGCAGACACATGGACTTTACCCTGAAACTGAATCACAGCTTGTATTTTAACAAGGTCCTTATGTGATTTCTATGGACTAGGGTATTTCTGACAGGCAAATTCTGATAAGTGAAGCTTTCCAGATATTTGAGTGTCACATTATAAAGATGTTATAAGGCTTATAAAGGCCATTTTGTTCTACAGCCTTTCTCCTAGAGAAGTCCATTTCTGGGATATTGCCGGGGGGAGGAAAACAAAACTATTTGCTTTATTCTATGCCAGATCACGTGCTGGGAATACAATAATTAGCCAGCGAGTACAATTTCCTGTCCCTATGGCCACTATGGGCAAGTGGGAAAAGATAATAAATGAGTAATTACAATGCATTGTGAGCAAAGTAATGATGACCGAAGAACAGAATGCTTCAGGAGCACTAGCAGGGACACCTGCACTGGTTCTCTCCACTGTCAGAATGCCGTGGTCAGCTGTGCCAGGGTGCTTGTCTCTCCAGATTTTCAAATCCTTGGCCCTCTCATCACTTCTTTAGAACTATCTTAATAGTTCCCATTCCCGAGTCCCCCAGATCTCTTTCTTTCTTCATTCCAAATGTAAAACTGGATTGTTAGGTGAAGAAATATTAAGTTACTGCTTTCTGTGCTTCTTAGAAATTATTTCATGTCCACTCTTCCTGCTATTACCTGTTTGCAGCAAACCTGTTCTATTTAGTTGAACTCTAATCTTTTCATCTTCAGAACATGACTTGCCTCTGATTTTATTGAGTAGATTGGGGATATCTGGTAAAAACTCCATTATATTAAACTTTCTTAGCATCTGCCCTTCTATTATTTAGTTGCCTCTAAATAGTCCTTTATCTTGACCCATCTGCTTCTACTTTCTTCCTATTCTACAAGTCAGCCCTGTCCTTCCTTTTCAGGGCTGCCTTTCCACCTGTGCTTCCTCCAGAGTTCCTTCAGTTTTTCTCTCTCTCTTTGGTAGGGTCAGTTGATCTTTATCTATTAGCTTCTTTCTAGGCATTTTTCCACACTAAGATGCGCCCCAATCAAAAATATCTTTGCCAGATCCATAGTCTCTCTTTATCTTTTATTCCACAGCTTCCTTACTCTCATCATCAAACTTATGGTCAGCTAAAACTTTCCCATATATACTTTGGAACTGCATCTGAAATTTAAGGTAGGGCTCACCCATTTTATCTGTTCTATTTCTTTACCACTGACATTTATTTCCTTTGTCTTATGTTCAGATTATTGTCATCAGTAATAGTAGTAACTGCTGTTAATTCCTCTTTCTCTTTTGTTTTTGTGTACAGACAATCACAGAGTAACTTCAAACAATCAAATCCCAATTCTACCAGGTATAAATTATGTGAGATAGGCAAGATAGTTAGTCATTCCACTTTAGATTACACCCATGTAAGGTTAGGGAACTATTAATGATGATACTTACCTCATTGGATTGGTGTAAAGATTACATAAATTAATATTTTGTAGAGCTCAGCAGAGTAACTCATACAAAGTAACCACTCAAAAATATGAGCTATTTTTAATAGCCATCCTTTATCCCCTGTCTTCTAGATCCTATACCGGCCAAAGATGTCTAGATAAATCAAGTCACTAAATCATGTGCTTGCATGTGATTTACAATCAATTATACAGTCAGACCTGTGATCAAGTAGACCATAGGCATAATAGGGTCACGGTATTTTTTCTCTCTGAGACTGATTTATTCCATACAAAATATGGCTATTATATTTTGTAGTATTGTTGTATTAAAGAAAATATTGTATGTTAAGCAGTGAACAAAGTGTATGATACTCAAATATGCTAGGTGCTTTTTCATCATCACCATCATCTTCAGCATTACTATTCCTTAATCCTCTGAAAGCTGGTTCCTTGCACCCTTTCACTTAATATTTTTTTTTTGTATGGGACCAACCAACCACAAATCAAATTAAGTGACCCATTTGTCATCATAATCAGATGACAAGAAAATCATTTATACTAGGTCTCAGCTTCCACTTCATTTTTCCTTCCTTTCTATTTCTCCTTACATTTCTCATATAATCATTTCATACAATTCCTAAACATTTTTCACCTTAGTATCACCTAAGACTTGAATATTTTCTATACATTATTCATATCTTTAGTTTTGGCCCTTATCCTAAAGACTACAAATGTTTCCAAATACAAAGTGGAATTTTCCTTATGCACATCTGATAGCACTTTACACTAAAAACACATTATTTTTACTAAACACAGCCCTCCTTAGATTTTAACTTTTCAAAAACCAATTTTCAATCTTAACCACTGTTCAACATAATGCAATTGTTTTCCAATACTATTGACTATTCCCTTAAACTATCTCTCACATCCATCCATTTTCCCCCAGTCTAATGAGAATAGCTAACAGAGAATTCCTACCAGTCGGAGATAGATAAATGGAGGGAATAACATTACCACTCTCTAGACCTCTCACAATGTATTGTGAGAGGTCTAGAGAGGATATCAGTGAGGATTAAAATTACATTATTGAAGTGAGAATTGCTCATAGTTGCAAAGAAGAGTATCACAACAATCATTCAGCATGTATCACAGTAGATAAAACTATTGGTTTAAAATAAAATCCATGTGATTTTAAATCTTGGTTCCATCACCCATAATTCTTAAATCTGTGTTATTAAAGAAAAATTCTTTACTTTTCTGACACTTATTATCTCATCTGAGATTTTGGTATGTTACCAGTAACACTGATCTCACATGGGTGTTATATACAATAAAAAAAAATAATAATAAAGGGTTTACTGCAGAACATGCCTTTAACAAATGGTGGATATTAAGATCACTATTATTATCCTATTGAATGTTTCAATGATTACACATTTGCCTTTATTTTCATACTGGCCACTATCCCAATTTGAAGAACCGGACTTTGCCCAGTTTCTGTGTGTATCAGATATGGCAATCGATTTCAATTTTTTTCACCTGAATTTTCAACAATATGAAAATTTTCATATTCAATTTTCAACTTCAAGGTGAAGTTCCAAAAATATTATTCACAGGTATCTGTTCTCATTTCCAGCATGTAAGAAGAATGTCACCTTTCTAAAGCAGTTGATGCGCTCATGCAATTCAATTATGAAAACCTTCTGTATAACTTTCACCAATAAGACTTTTAAAAAATATAAATTGATAATTTGCATAAAGTCATGGGGTAAAAAATTGTTATATATTTATGAATACAATGTGGCATAATTAAATCAAACTAGTTAATATATCCATCAGTCAAATACCTAACATTTTTGTGATGAGAACATTTGAAATTTACTCAAATAAGACTGAACTGGAAGTGAAAGTACAAATGTCATTTCTACTTCAACCGTTAAAGCTTAATAATACCTCTAAAAGTAGACAGTGTGTGACAGAGGAGCAAGTTTATTTTCCTCAAGGCAGACAGCTGATAAATACAAAATGCTGTTTGCAGGTCTAATGATTTTTCAATTCACAAAATCCCATGGTGCTATAAAAACTTGATGTCCAGTACATGAGTGAGTCACTTTTTCAAATTTTTAGAACTCCATAAAGAGAAATCTGCGTTCTAGAACTATCTGAGTTTATATATTGATATTTATTATGTGTAATATACTGTCCATCAATGTTTCGAATGCAGTTTTTCCACACAGCAAAAAAGTATGTTGCTTCACCTATTTGCAAGCTAGTAATTATCTTAAATTATCCTATAGATTATGATAAATTGAAAATAAAAGCAGCATATATAAAACTATGACCAAAATTAATTTATTTTAGGCTATCATTAATCATTTTAGTGGGTGGTATAAATTATTACTAATAGCTGGTCATCTTGAAATAAAGCGGAAAAGTTTTCAAAATAGCAATACTCTTTTAAATATATTTTACTAAATACAGAGCAAATAGGCAATACTTTGAGTGAATTTGATAATTCATATAATACAATTTTATATTTTTATTATAGGGAAAATTTGATGACTATAATTTGATGGTTATAGCCATTTAAGTGAGTGTGAATTGGCATCTCACCGTGATTGTAATTTGCATTTTTCTAATGACTAACAACACTGAGCAACTTTTCATGTGCTTAGTGGCCATTAATATATCTTTTTTGGAGATATGTCCACTCTAATTTTTTGCCCATTCTTAATTGAATTATTTGGCCTTTTAATTGAGTTATAAGAATTATTTATGTATTCCAAATACCAATCCTTTTTCACATATATAATTTTCAAAAATTTTCTTCCATGCTAGGGTTGTCCTTTTCACTTTCTTGAATGAATCCTTTAAAGCACAAAAGCTTTTTATTTTGATGAAGTTTAATGTTTTTGTGTTTTGCATATCATATCTAAGGCATTATCTACTAATTCCATATTATTAGGTTTCATCCCATGCAAGAGTTGTAGTTTTATCGCTTACATTTAGGTATTTGATTCACTTGAGTTAACTTTTGCATTTGCTAGGATGTAGGTATTTAACATCATTATTTTGCATGGGGACATTCAGTTATTCCGGCACCATTGGTTGAAAATACTATTCTTTCATCATTTAATTTTTGGAAAATACTTGAAGATTATTCTATTTACCATTATGCCAGTACATAAAAATATACACTTGAATACTATAATATAGTATTAATACTTTTTTTTTTTTTTAAATGGAGTCTGATTCTGTTGTCCAGGCCTGAATGCAGTGACACGATACTGGCTCACTGAAACCTCCACCTCCTGGGTTCAAGTGATTCTCCTGCCTCAGCCTCCTGAGGATCTGGGATTACAGGCACATGCCACCATGCCTGGTTAATTTTATTTTCAGTAGAGACGGGGTTTCACCATGTTGGTCAGACTGATCTCGAACTCCTGACCTCATAATCTGCCTGCCTTGGCCTCCCAAAATGCAGAGATTACAGATGTGAGCCACTGTGCCAGGTCAGTTTAGTACTTTTAAATATAGTCTTGACTACTTTAATAGCAGGTTATTATATTGGGTTTTGTGAGTCCTCCAAATTTGTTCTTATTTTCAAGATTATTCTGACTATTATAGATCACCCTGGCCTTCTACATGAGTTTTAAGATCAGTCTAAGTATTTCTGCAATAAAAGGCAATTGATATTTCAATAGTATTGCCACCTTAAAATTACTAATTCTTCCCATTTATGAGCATGGGATGTCCCTCCATTTGTATATGTTTTCTTCAATTTTTTTCAGTGAAAGTAGTAGTATCATCTATATGTCTTGAAAACATTGTTAAATTTATTCCTAAGTATTTTATTATTTTTATGCTGTAGTAAGTTTTCTTAATTTCATATTCAGAATGTTCACAGCTTGTGCATAAAATTAGAATTGACTCTTTTAACTTGTATCATATAACATTATTAAGCTCTTATTAACTGTTTTTTTTTGTGTATTCATCACGATTTTCTATAATCAACATCATATGATCTGAAAACAGAGATAAGAACTATCTATCCTGATTTCCAAATGGAATGCTTTTATTCTTATTTTTCATCTAATTTTCCAGGCTGGAAAATCCAGTTCAATGACGAATAGAAGTAATGTGGGAAGAAATGTTGTTCTTTTTCATGGTTATTGACAGAAACATTTCATTCTTATATAATTAATCATTTTGTTAGTTGCAGTTTTTCATAGATGCTCTTTGTAAGCGATAGAGGCAGAAGGCAGAGAAATTCTAGGCAAATGGGGTGGGTCCCCATGAAACCCCAACTTCAAGCCACAGTTACCTGAAACCCACAGCTCACAGTGAGAATTTCTATTCCCGTTTGGCCGCTTTCTCCCAACTGGTTCTTTCTGAATAATGTCTTTTTAGCAATCTAATGATCCCTTTCCAAAACTACCTATGGCCCACCCTGCCCTAATCCTGTGCCTATAAAGAACTCAGACTCAGTCAGTAGAGAGAGAGAGAAAGATGGCCAGACCACAACAGAGACTGCTGGACTTTAAGGAAATGGCTGGAGTTTGGGGAAAATGGTCGGACTTCAGGGAAGAGATGGCCAGACTATGGAAGAGACAATCTGATTTTGGTGGAAGATGCCCTGCCCATTCTGTCCCCTCTCTACTGAGATCTGTTTTCACTGCTGAATAAAATTCTCTGCCTTTCAATGTTTTTATGTTACTAGTATGAATTTATGTCTTAGATTCTCTTTTGCTTAATACTAGTATAGCCACTGGGGTTCAGATTTGATTATTTTGTGCATGGTATATCTTTTTAAATTTTTCTACACTCAATCTGTTTGTGTCTTTGATTTTAAAATATGTCTCTTAAAGACAGAATATGATTTATCTTTTTTATATACATTCTACCAACTTCTGTCATTTGATTAGAGAGTTAATCTATTTATATTCAATGTAATTATCACTAAGGTAGAAATTATACCTGACATGTAGATATTTGTTTTCTATATTTTACATCATTTTTGTTTCATTCTTCCAACATTAACACTTTGCTTCCTTTTAGATATTTTCTTGTAAATCATTTTAGTTTGTTATTTATTTTACTGTATGTTTTGTGTTACTTCTCAGTGGTTGCCTTGGAGATTATTATTATTATTATTTTCTTTTTTGAGACGGAGTTTCACTCTTGTTACCCAGGCTGGAGTGCAATGGCGCGATCTCGGCTCACCGCAACCTCCGCCTCCTGGGTTCAGGCAATTCTCCTGCCTCAGCCTCCTGAGTAGCTGGGATTATAGGCACGCACCACCATACCCAGCTAATGTTTTGTATTTTTAGTAGAGATGGGGTTTCACCACGTTGACCAGGATGGTCTCGATCTCTTGACCTCGTGATCCACCCACCTCGGCCTCCCAAAGTGCTGGGATTACAGGCTTGAGCCACCACGCCCGGCGCCTTGGAGATTATTAATAGCATCTTAACTGACAACATAGTTCAAATTAATATTAGTTTAATTTCCATAAAATACCAAAACTTTCCTCCTCTATAATACTTCTCCTCTACAGTCCTTTCCACTATTACTGTCACACAAAGCACATCTTTTTATATCGACACCAACGTATATTAATTCCTTTATACAGTTGACTTTTAAATCAAAGTACCGCCAAAAACCTACATTTATATTCTATATTATATTTATCTATGTAATTACCATTCTGATACTCAATATTTCTTCATATGGATTTAATCTATTGTCTCTTATCCTTTCCTTTCCACCTTATGGGCTCTCCTTAGTATTTTTGTAATACACGCCTGCTGGTGATGATTTTTCAGGTTTTGTTCATTTGGGAAAGTCTTTATTTCTTCATTTTGAAATAAAATTTTGGCTGGAAATAACATTTTTTGTTAATAATCTTTGCTTTCGCCCCTTTGAATATGTCATCTATGGCCTTCTGACTTTTTTGGCTTCTAATAAAAAATTCTTTGTCAATCACATTGAGAGTTCTTTTTATGTTTTGAGTCACTTCTCTGCTGCTATTTTCAAGATTTTCTCTTTGTGCTGTAAACCTAAAATGAAATTCAGTAGCCCTCCTGCAACCATCTGAATGGACATTCTTCTCAGTGAATGCACTGTAAATATAACCTGAAATACAGGTTCAGGCCACGATGGGAGGGTGAAGCAGACAGGCCTCATTATGAAAGCAATTCAATTGTTCCACAGTATTTAAAATTTTTGTTTTTTTTAACTTACAAGTTGACCTTTCTGGTATTAAAGCTTGAAAGTTATGTTTGTTTTATGTGACTTCTTTCCCTAGGAAATGACCTTTAGGCCTCTCAAAAAAATATATCAAAGAACTAAAACTCATCCCATCACTGCATCCACACAATGAGATGTCAGATTCCTTATTCATCCTGATGGTATCCCTGCCTCTCCCTAGTTCCTATTTTTTGTACATTGTTGCATTTCTTCTGCCATATAAACCCCTGGTTTTAGCTGGTCAGAGAACTGGATTTGAGACTAAGCTCCTGTGTCCTTGGCTTCAGCACCCTATTAAAACCTTCTTCCTTGGCAATAATCATTGTCTCAGTAATTGACTATGTGGCAAACAGTAAGACTAGACCAAATTCCCTGAAGTTTCAGTGACAGATTTTGGTTTTCTGAGCAGAAACACATTGCCTGTGGCTTGGCTGCTTTGAGCTGGGATTCTCAGAAGCCCTCCAAAGTAGCTGGCCACCCAATTTTGGGTGGAGGTGAGTTTCAGTCTCTCTTGGACACTACCACAATTAGCCTGAACTGCATTCCTGACTACCTCAGAAGAAACGCCTTTGAAATTTGACATCTGAATCTGGATTAGGTGAGTGTCCTTTATGTGCCCAGATAGCAGGATATATTTCTCTCAACTTGGGATTTAAAGGAATTTTCATTTGAAGGTTGAACAAGCCCAACTGAGAGGAAAGCACCCTGACTGTTTCAGTATGGACAGTCTTTGGAGCTTGTTTGTAATTGTGTGTATGTCCAGGCATGTGAGTGTCTTTTTTGGATATCAGGCAGCAGGATCAGCTCTTTTAAACTGGGGAATTTTTTGGAGGTTGATCAAGACCAACTGATGGAGAGAGGAAACATTATGACTGTTTCGGTTTGGACACTCCTGGGATTTGTTTGTTCCTGTAGCAGATGGATTGTGTTTTGGTGATTGTGTGTATTTGATATAATCATATGAAATTAGAATTCAGTAAATTTGATATTATTTTGTAATACTGTTTGACCCCAATATACTTTGGAACCTGGAGTTTTCTGTTCAATGAGAAAGTGGGATGGACTTCCCTGTATCCAGATTTTCATGTTGCTGTTCTAAGCAGGGTTGGGCCTTGTTGATAAGTTCCAGGTGGTATGCTTTTGTGACGTTGTTTGGCCCTAGTGTTCTTTGGAGTGTGGGGAGATTTGGCCTTTAAAAATAAGACTGCCATGGAAACTGCTTTACCCAAAATTTTAGTTCACAGCCTTCACATGATTACCTAACAGGACTAACAAAATTCAGCCATGTGAATATGTTTGCAGACTGGTGAGTTTGTACTGCTATCTCATGGCTAGATTCCAAGTTAAACCTATTGGATGTGTGTGTACGTGTATGTGTGTGTGTCTACATGTCTAGATGTGTTTATTTGTATGCATACTTACTGTTATATGTTGTGTCTATAAAATTGGCTTATAAATAAGAGTGATCATAAATTAAGTAAATATATCCAAGCAATTTTGAAGTTCACATGAATTAAGTAAATTTAACTAAACAAGCTGTTTTTAAATTTATTAGTAAAATACAAATGAAAATATCTTTACAATTGTTGGTAAAATAAAAAATATAAGAGTTTTCAGAATTGTCAGTATACGTTTTTGTCAAGGTTTATATTTGTCTCTGCTATATATTTTGAAATGTGAGGGTTTGGCACAGATTATAAAACTATAAACCCAGACAAAACAAAATAATATTTGTGTGAATTTTTTGGTAGGACTAATTTAATATTATTGGTTTAATAAAATATCTAAATATTCTGAGTTACTGGTTTAAAATGCCCATGTAGTTAACTTTAAGGCTCGTATTTAGCTGAACAACTGATATTCACAGATTTAAAGGATGACCAGGCACAGTGGCTTGCACTGTAATCCCAGCACTTTGAAAGGTGGATCACTTGAGGTCAAGAATTTGAGAGCAGCCTGGCCAATATGATACCCTGTCTCTACTAAAAATATAAAAATTAGCTGGGTGTCATGGTGCATGTCTGTAATCCCAGCCACTGGAGAGGCTGAGGCAGGAGAATTGCTTGAACCCAGGAGATGGAGGTTGTAGTGAGCTGAGATCACATGACTGCACTCCAGCCTGGGTGACAAAGATAGATCTCAGAAAAAAAAAAAGTTAATGAAAAAATAAATGATACATAAACAATCTAGACAAAATGCTAAAAATAAGTAAAATGTAAATGGGTAAGCACAATACATGAGCTTTTTGTGTAACTTAAAATCTTAAAATTATTTTGATGTTCATTGAAATCTGGGTCATTTCCAAGTAAGAAAGAGTTATAACTAAAAGTGTAGAATTTTTATTATCTGTAAAGTGCTAATATCTGATAGACAGTTCAGAATTTCTTGCTTCCTAGGTTTTAACTAAAATTTAAGGTTACTAAGAATAAAAATTATAATATATGATAAATTTTGTATATATATTGTGTTAAAAATATATCATTTGTAAGAAAAAACAGTTGTTTAATTGAGAAGTTATCTAAAAGTTAATTCAAATTATAGACCTGAAGAAGTTATTTATTAAACAAGGTAAAAGGGTACCAGGAAATAAGAGAAATGTAGAAATGAAGAAAGTTATGCATATGAAGATGTACTTTTTTTAGTAAAAATAAATTATGAAGAAAAGAGAATAATTTTATATGAGAAAGGATTTTGTATTTTTTTTGCATCTTGGAGTAAAATGACTGGTTATTTAAAGAAAAAAAGAAGGAGAAGAAGAAACTCTAGGACTAAAAATAAAGCCCAGGTATGTCATAGTGAGTCATGTCGTAGGTAGTCTGTGTATGTCATATGTGGTTGTTTTCCATTGTTCTGTGTGTCTATCTTCACGCACATACAGAATAAATAGAAAGTTGAAAACTTTTAGATGATAAAATATTCTGTAAAATCTGAAAGAAAATTAGAGAAATTTGACTAATTAACCTCACTCATATTTAAAGCTTTTAGTCTTAAGGAAGGTAAATTAAGAAATATTGTAATGAAATACATTGGCAATTTGGCAATTCTTGTATAGTTAAGTATGAAGCCAGATTTAACATAAAGTCAAATTTCACACAAATGTTTGCATTGCTTTGTTTCACAATGTCTTTGCTCTTCTGCACAGAGAGTACTAGGACTAAAGTACTTAATGGTCTTATAGCTAATTGAATTTCTTAATTGCACAAAACGTAAAGTGGTATTGGACTTAGGCATTATTTTGTGTATTTGTGTACCAGGAACAAAATATGTATTTTTTTTAAGGCTCTCTATAACATTTAGCATTTAAGGTAAACTGAGTAGGAGAAAAAATTAGGGTTGGTCTCCTGTTTGTTTTTGCTTCTAAGTTTTATTTGCTGTTGTTTATTTTTTTTTCTTTTTTTTTTACTTATGTATGCACATATATGAAACCATTGATGTTTTTTAGTTTGAAATCATAGGATTTTATTTTGTTCTATGGATAGTCATTTTGTTTCATATGCATTTCTATAACAACTCATTATTTGTTCTATTTACCTAGAATCCCTAAGCTACCATTGTCAAGCCTGCAAAAATTGATAGAAGACACCAGCCATTTAAAGTTTGACTTTTTTTTCCTCTGATGATCGAGAGAGCTAGAAGAGCTTTAAGATTCCTGGAGTAAAAAAGACTGAATTTTACAAGTTCTGAGCAGACATATTATATTATATAGTTTGCTATTTGGAAAAGTAGGTGAGATTAGAAGCGTTTAAATGTGTTTATTTGTAAGCTAATTCAGTTTTGTCAATAATATGAGTTGATTTCAAATCTTTTCCTTTAATGAGGCGAAACTGTGATATGGGTATGGGTACAAAGTTGTAATGTTCAGGGAATATTGGTCTTGTCCTTAAGGAAATTATATTGATTGGGATATCTCTGAAACTAACTTAGTTATATTGACCATTATTAAAATTAAGTGTCACTTGCTTGGGTTAAGTAGCAATAATTTTCTAAAAATGTGAGACTTCCTAGTGATTTTTGATCCCAAGCTGTTTATTACTGATAGGCCTTCATGTGTGTACCTGAAAACAAAATATGTACAAATGTTGCACTGGTTTGAAGATTTTTGTGGTGATAGTTACTTGATCAGTTGACAGTACTGTATCTAGAAACCAATACTGGAACAGTGTGATGATGCTCTTTTAAATAGCCGAAAAGAAATTATTGTGTTTTTTCTTACTTTGTCCTTGTTTTGTTTTATAGTATTGAAATGAAAGATTATTACCCTGATACTAACTTTCCAGAAGTGATATTTGTACTTGCCACTTTTTAATGATGGAGAGAAAAGTTAGGTTTCTTACTTTGTTAAGTTTGGCATAAGACTTATCACATTTTTTATGCTTTTGGTCACAGTTCTGTCACTAAAATGCTGTAAGTTAGACATATGCAATGAGTAAACTCACTACTACATGTGATGCAGGTGGTAACTAATAAATGCCAAATCACAATGTTATAATTTGTAATAGGGTAGAGAGAATAATAGGAGAGCATTGATACCCATTGAAGCCTTATCTTCAGACTTGAGAGAAGGTGACAATCAAGTGCGGATACACTTTGGGGGATCCAAAAAGAGCTGCAATTTTAAAGTCTTCTGATGTGATACCGTTTCACTGTCTAGGCTACAACAGGATTTTAGTTGGAGGTTGTGCATGCTGTTCTTTTTATCTGATCTGTGATTAAAGCAGTAATATTTTAATATGGACTGAGAAAAACATCAATTCCAGAAGTTAGAAGTAGAAATGGTTTGTAAAGTCCTACAGCTATATTCTGATGCTGGATGGTGGTAACCTTGTGTAGTCCTAAACTGGTTAGTGTGAAATAGTTCTGCCACCTCTGAGGCACTACTGCCAATGCTGCACATGCTGCAGTTGCCCCTTGAGCCAGAGCGATGTTCCTTTGTTATATAACTTCCTGGCTCCTTCACTGAACACGCCTAGTCCAACATTTTTTTCCCAGTCAGTCACATCCTGGCATTCGGTGTATAGATCCAATATCGCATGTCTTGTTCCAAAGGATCTAATTTTGTGAACTGTATATATCAGTAGTGTACATTACCATGCGATGTAAAAAGATCTACATATAAACAATGCAACCAACTATCCAAGTGTTACACCAACTAAAATTACCCCCAATAAACCTTGAACAGTGAAGAAAAAAAAAATAAATAAAAATAAAAAATAAAAATAAACTGTTTTCATGAGACACAAGGCCAGAAATAAAAAACATTCAATCCCTTTAGACCCAGAGACTATCATGGAAGAGGTGTATGCATGAAATTACAAGGGCCAATTTTGAGGGATAACATGAGTTCAGTGTTTTTATAAATTAAACTTTAATATTAAAAGCACTCTGATGCAAGGCCAACATCTGCATCTGACATTTCAAACCTGTGTTGAAATCTAGAAGCACTGATCTACTGTAATAGAAATAGAAAATTGTTAAAAAACAGTTATGAAAATCTTAATGGTCAAACTGATTATAATTACATAGATTTGTTTATATGGTTTTATTAAAATTAGCTATCAATAATACACAGTACAAAAATAATTTCTTTTGAACAAAATGTATACTATTAAGAGGTAAAAAATTTTATCTTCTGAGAAGACTGGAGGTACAGAATGAAGTGGGGACAGACATATTTAGTTGGCCTCATACTGTCTTCATTAGGTCTTATTGTCTAGGAAACTGAGATTCCTCTCTCTCAAAAGGTAAATGCTATTATCACTTTTGCTAAATGAATGACTATTTTATAAAAACTGGTGATTCTGGCCGGGCGCGGTGGCTCACGCCTGTAATCCCAGCACTTTGGGAGGCCGAGGCGGGTGGATCACGAGGTCAAGAGATCAAGACCATCCTGGTCAACATGGTGAAACCCCGTCTCTACTAAAAATACAAAACATTAGCTGGGTGGGTGGCACGTGCCTGTAATCCCAGCTACTCAGGAGGCTGAGGCAGGAGAATTGCCTGAACCCAGGAGGCGGAGGTTGCGGTGAGCCGAGATTGCGTCATTGCACTCCATCCAGCCTGGGTAACAAGAGCGAAACTCCGTCTCAAAAACAAACCAACAAACAAACAAAAAAAAACTTGTGATTCTATTTTGTGATATAAGTGTCTTAAAACTTTGATATTTAGCGAACTTTCCAAGAGCAAAAATTCAAGTTCTAAATTGTCTTTTTAACTTCAAACTATTTTTTTGGATATTAGGTTTCTTTAAGTCCAAGAGACACATATTAGTCTTCTATTACTTGTTTTGTTAGAATCACGCAGGAAGCATTGTCAAATCTGAGGTAGTGTTTAGTTTCTGTTGGAATATATTTATATAGATGTGTTGATAATATGTGTTCCAGGATTGTATGAGATTCCTAAAATTCTAATATGTCTTAATATATGTTTTCAGTAAAAAGATTATTATGTTAAATTGCTGTATGCCCCAGAAATAACCAAATTTCCTGTCAACTGTGTCTTTAACTATGGCTGTCTTAAGACTTTTGTCATTCACAAGTGATGTTTTGGGTTGATCCTTCTCAAAAAAGTGACATAATCAGCCACAGTCCAAAACTTGCTTATTTGAAGGAGTTCATTAAAAAAAGATACTTGAATGCACATTACTGATAACTTTGGAGATTGTGACATTGGATTAGAGAACTTCCAGTGTACTAATTGAAAGGCTGATTTGTTCATAAACATTGCTAAACCCATGTGACGCAGAATAGGAGTTAATTGTATGGCCTGAACTAATGGAGGACTGAAATAATCATTTATGTCTTTTTTTAAAAAACTTCTTTTGGCTTTGTTTTTTAGATTTTGGAGAATTTTTGTCTTTTGAGCCACTTATAGCCTTTAAATATGCTTTAAGGATTCTGAGTATACTTTTGTAAAAAGAATTTGAGGCATATTTTCCCTCTGCCTAATATCTCTGAAATTTGTCAACTATTTGTGAATATTCTTAAATCATAGCAATGTGTGTTGTTTGTATATGTTTAATAAGAACCTGTTTTATTTTATAATGGGACACAATTGGAAGAACTGGATATTTTTCCTGTGCTTTGATTAAATGTCTTTGTGAGAGGTTCCTGAAAAGTCAATTTATGAGACACTTTATGGACAATGTTTGTCACATTTTGTTTGGGTAATCAGGCCAAGTATATAGGACTGAAGCTTATTTTGTAGGTAAATTAATCCTGCTGTGATTTGTCTTTGCTAGAAGTGATGGAACTGGGGAGAGAAAGATTGTGTTTCAGTAGAAAACTGAATATTGTTAGATTAGTCTTTGATTCCTGGGTAGTCACATGGTATGGAGCAGCCCCGAATGCTTTTCTTCAGCATGAAGCAGCCAGAAAAATCAATGACCAGATTCCCCATGATTGCAGAATTGATAAATAGAAAGGGGGGACCAAAATTGACCCAATAGTCCTGCAGATGTTATTCTTGTTGTTGTTTTGATAAACATAGAAATTCACCCTCTGGTCTTAAAGCTTGAAATGTATATTTGTTTTATCTGAGTTCCTTCCTCAGGAAATGACCTTCAGGTCTCTCTTGAAAAAACAAAAAAAGTGTCAGAGAACTGACACCAGATCATTGCATCTGGACAATGAGATGCTGGATCCTTCATCCATGACGATTCCTCCTTGTCCGTCTCTAGTTCCTGTTTTCCTACAGTGTTACATTTCTTTTCCTGCTGTATAAGGTACTGGTTATAGTTTGTCAGAGAGATGGATTTGAGACAGAGCTCTCTTTCCCCTGGCTGCAGCATCCAAACAAAGCCTTCTTCCTTGGCAGTGATCATCATCTCAGTGATTGATTTTCTGTGTGACAAGCAACAGGACCTAGATCAAATCCCTGGAGTATTGGTAACAATTATGCCCTCCTCTCTCTTGAAATTCAGAAAAAGCCACCAGCATTTAATATCAACACAAGCCTTAAGTCTGATAAAAATCATTTACAGTCTAATCTCCCTGAAGCCTGCTACTTGGAGGCCTCATCTGCATGATAAAACTTCTGTCTCCTCTTATTATTTTTTTCTATGGATAACTCTTTTAATTACTAATCAGAAAAATTTTAAATCTACTTATAACCTGGAAGCCCTTACTTTGAGTTTTACTACCTTCAATGTCTTGAAGATGTATCTTCAATGTATTGAAGATGTCTTGCCAAAATGCATAAAATCAAGCTTCCCCCTGACCACTTTAGGCACATGCTCACAGTGTCTCCCAAGAGCTGTGTCACAAGTCATGGTCACTCATATTTGGCTCAAATAAATATCTTTAAATATTTTAGAATTTGACTATTTTTGTTGACAATGACTTTGAAAGTATGGTTATTATGTGTCTATTGAAGATGTATTTGGGTTAACCATACTGGATTTTGTTAAACTCCTTGTATGCATGCATGAATGATTTTGATCAGGTTAAATTTCTATTTGGTCCTATGTAACTCATATATATCTGTTGATATTCTTCATTAGTGGATATATTCTCATACATTCCTTCGTATTTTTAGATATGTTTCTCTTGTTTTTAAACATACCTAAAATTGCTAAAATAAATTGTGTCCTTTATAACTTCAACATTTGGACTTCCTCAGGGCAATTTTCTACTTATTAATTTGTCTTATTTATGTCTATTGGTCATTTTTTCTTGTTCTTTGTATATCTAATAACTTTTAATTGAAAAATGAGCATTTAAACAATATAATTTGGTAACTCTATATGGTGAAAACAACAAATAACCAAACTCTATATAATCTGCTTTGGTTATTTGTTGTTTTCACCATTTTTTGGTTAGTCATTTTTTTTAAGTAATCCTGTAAAGTCTGTATTCTTTGTTATATGTGCTACTGGTCTCTGCTCATTTACATTAGTTAAGAGCTAATGATTAGACAGTAATTTCCTTAAATGCTTGGAACCAATACATCTCCAACTCTTTGCTGGAGATTCTATGTGCATAGCAGGCACACCTCCAACACAGGAAATCAATTTGCAATTCAGCCTTAGGCTTTACTTCATGCTTTCATATAGTATAATGCCAGCCAGAGGTGAAAGCTTAAGGCCTTCTCATTCTTTTCTGAATATGAGCACAGCCCTTGCCATGCACACAGCCCTACTCATTTGTGTGGCACAGTATATTCTCAAGAATATGTCACAAATTTTTGAAATTCCTATGTGATGCAGCAGTTTTCTTGTCCCTTTGCCAGCCAGGGACCTCTGCCCAGCAACAATTCCCCCTGTCTTGGCCTCTCCTGGGCACATTACCTGTCACAGGAGGTGCCCTGCCCACTCAACCCACTGGGGCCAAGTCTGGCTTGTACACCAGCTTAGCCCACAGCTGGGCCAGGGGTGCCCCAGGCTGCCTGTTATTTCTTTAACTTGTGTTGGTGGATCCTGAGCTCTTGTCCCATGTCTAAGAAGAATGAGGATATGCTGATGATTCAGGGGTGAGGAGGGTGGAGAAGAATTTTACTGAGTGACAGGATAGCTCTCAGTGGAGAGGGGTGGTCTTCTGCCCCCACAGTTGGGTAGTTTCTCTCAGTGTGGTTGAGTTTGGGGCTTTATGGGCTCAGAATAGGAAAGTGTATGCTGATTGTTTTGTGAGTATGAAAAGAAAGACTAAGGCAGACACTCAAAAGTGGGCACAGCAGTATAGAAAACCAATTACAAAAGGAAAGGGTAGGCATATGAAAAATAGGTGAAGGGTGGGAATCAATCAGAGGAAAGCATGTCAAATGGGAAGACAGGTTCTCAATCAGGTCAGTGGATTTGACTTATAGCTTGTCTTTCAGGCTTTAAACAGTCTTCAGCTGGGAGGTGAGGCTTCACTGGGGACTCACCCCTATCTGCCTAGGCATTTGTCTGCCTCCTGCGGCTGTCATATGGACATCTTATTTTTCAACATTTCTGTTATTCACTTGGACCAACCGTTATCTTCTGCCAAAGGCAGCTATGATATTAAACAATTCTGATTGATTTTTTTTCAAAGAGCTCCTAGGAAAAATACGTTCATATTGGATGAACTTAAAGTGAAGTCAAACAAAGACAAGTCACATGAGTGAGGTTGTCCAGAAAACCAGTTTGAAAGGTAAAATAATTACAATTCTCTGGCAGTGGGGTTTTGAAGAAGTCTTCAATTCATTATACTTCTTTAGTTGCTAGAGAGAGTGATGTTCTCAATATTATTTTAACTGACTTTCTTTTTTTTTTTTGTTTTTCAACTTACTGTGTGATACTGAGGCATAGTACCCAACAGGCAGGATTTTTTTTTTAAATTCTTGCCCCTCTCCCTCTCTCTCCTTCCTAGTAATTTCCAGTATCTAATGTGGCCATCGTTATGTCCTTAACTACCTGATGTTTGGCTTACACTTATAAGCAAAACGTAGTATTCTTCTTTTCCTGTGTTAATTTCCTTTGCATAATGGCCTCATGCTTCATTCATGTTGCTGCAAAAGACATGATTTTGTACCTTTTTTATGGCTATTTAGCATCCTTTGGTGTATATGCACACCATTTTCTTTATCCAGTCCACCATTAATAGGCAACAAAGTTGATCCCATGTCTTTGCTATTGTAAATAGCACAGTGATGAACATACAAGTTGATGTGTATAGAAGGATCAATTTTTGCCTGGGTATATACCTGGTAGTGGGATTGCTAAATCAAATAGGAGTAAAATGTGAAAAGTTCCCTTGTCCCCCTTGCTGGGCATGTGATGGGGGAGTGGCTCACTTCTTCAGTGCTCTGCTGCTCAAACCTCCGGGAAAGCATACAGATGGGAAATTTATGGGGCTCCATTCCCACAGCAGTGTCAAGGGGTGGAAGTTTACAGCTCCTGATGCCCCAGTGGGCATGTGTTCCAGGGTGCTCTTTTAGTTTTGCCATTTATAGGTGGCTTGTGTTAACCAGCTCAGTTAGACTCTCTACCTTGTCACAAGAACAGAGGGCTTTTTGTATCCCAGGTTCTTGCCTTGGTGTATCAGAAGAGTTGGATCACACCCGGGCCTGAAGAATGAGTGCAAGGTTTAGTGAGTGAAGGTAGCTCTCAGAAGATGGGGTAAGTCGAAAGTGGGGATGGAATAGGAAGGTTTTCCCCTGGGGTTGGGCTGATCAACTGCCCAGGCGCTCCTCTGACTGCCCCAGCTAAACTCTGTGTTGTTCTGCTGCTTCTACTGGTCAGTGGCCTGCCAGTATGCCAGTGCCTATTGGTGTATTCCTCTCAATGTGCTGCTTCTGCTGGTCAGTGACCTGCTGGTGTGCCAGTGCCTGTTGGTGCATTCCTCTCAATATCCAGTCGCCCATGTGTTTCTCCACTTATGTGTTCCTCTCAACATCCAGCAGCCTGTATCTTCTGCTTATCTGCTCCTCTTGAAGTCCAGAAACTTGTGTGTCTTTCTGCTCACCTGCTCTTAAGTCCAGAAGCTTGGGTGTCCTCTTGAAGCCAAGAAGCTCAGGGTTTCTACAGGCATAGGATGGGTACATGGAAGACCAGGGTGGTTTTGGGAAATGCAGCCTTTGGGCAGGAAATGTCTATCCTCACCTACGTCTGAGGGACTGGAGACCTACCCAGGATCCATGACCTTCTCTACCCAGAACTTCCCTTCTCCCCTTCTGTATTATTTAAAGGGACTATGTTCTTCCCTTCCTAGCACTTCCCTTCTTATCAGTAGCTCTCTTTTAAGTTATTTAGAAATCTCCAAACTGTTTACTATAGTGGTTGAATTATGAAAGTTGACATTCTTTCCAATCATATAAAAGCTTTTTGTTTCCTCAACATCCTCACTAGAATTGGTTGTTTTTGACTTATTAACAATAGCCATTATCTCTGGTGGGAGATAGTATCTTATTGTGATTTCAGTTTGCATTTCCTTGATGGTTAATGATGTGGAATAGGTTTTCATATGTATGTTGGCTGTCTATCTTCTTTTGAGAAGTGTATGTTAACTCCTTAATTTTTTAATGAGGATAGTTTTTTTTTTTTTTTTTTTGGTTTTTTTTTTTTTTTCACAAAATTTGGGATATTAGACCTTTGTGGGATGCATAGTTTGCAAATGTTTTCTCCCACTCTGAAAGTTGTCTGTTTACTCTGTTGATCGTTTCTTTTGCTGTGCAGAAGAACTTTAGTTTAATTAAGTCTTACTTGTCTATTTTTTGTTTTAGTTGCAATTGACTTTCAAAACAATCGTAAATTTGCCAAAGTTGAAGTCTAGATTCATGTTTTCTAGGTTTCCTCTGTGATTCTCATTGTTCAAAGTGTTACAATTATTATTTTTTTTATTTTATTTATTCCAACTCTAGTTAATTATTTTTATATGGTAAAATATAGGGATCTACTTTCATTCTTCTGCATATGGCTAGCCAGCTCTTCCAGCAAAATTTTTTTGAACAGGGAGTTCTTTTCCCATTCCTTATTTTTCTGCACTTTTTCAAAGATGAAATGGATTTAAGTGTGTAACTGTATTTCTGAGTTCTGTATTCTTTTCCATCATTCTATGTGTCCGTTCTTTTACTAGCACCATGCTGTTTTTGTTGTTTTTACTGTAGCCTCATCTTACAGTTTGATATTGGGTAATGTGATACCTCTGGCTGTGTTCTTTTCGCTTAGGATTGCTTTGGCTATTAGGGCTTCTTTTTGATTTAATATCAATTTTTAAAATGTCTCTAATTTTATAAAAACTACTTTGGTAGTTGGATAAGAAAAGTGTTGAAATCGTAGATTGGATTGGGCAGTATGGCCATTTTAAACATACTGATTTTTCCATCCATTAACAAAATACTGTTCTATTTGTGTGTGGGCAGGGGCAGAGTCCTCATGTAGAAACTCTACTAGGGCTGTACAAAGGGGAAATCTGGAATTGAAGACCCCATATAGAGTCTCCAAAAGGGTTCTGCCTAGTGGATCTATGAGAAGAGGGCCATCATTTTCCAGACCCCAGAATGGTAGAACCACTGATGGATTGCACCATGTGCCTGGAGAAGCTATAGGCACTCAATGCTAGCCCATAAAAGCAGCCATGCAGGCTGTACCCCACAGAGCCACAGAGGCAGAGATGCCCAAGGCCTTGGGAGCCCACCTTTTGCATCACTGAGAAAAGGACACAAGGGAGATTATTTTGGAGCTTTATAATTTAATGACTGCCCTACGTTCCCTACAAGTGGACCGTAGCCCATTTGTTTTAACCAATTCCTCCCTTTTGGAATGGGAGCATTTACTCAATGTCTTTACCCCAATTCTATCTTGGAAGTAACTAACTTGTCTTTGATTTTACAAGCTCATAGGTGAAAGGGACTTGCCTTGTCTCAGATGAGTCTTTGGACTTGAACTTTTGAGTTAATGCTGGAATAAGTTAAGACTTGGGGGGACTATTGGTAAGGCATGATTGGTTTTGAAGTGTGAGAAGCCATGAGTTTTGGTAGGGGCCGAAGGCAGAATGATAAGGTCTTGTCTTAGATGAGACTTTGGTCTTGGACTTTTGAGTTAATACTGGAATAAGTTAAGACTTTAGGGTACTATTGGGAAGGCATAATTGGTTTTGAAATGTGAGAAGCCAGGAGGTTTGGTAGGGGCCAAGGCAGAATGATAAGGCTTGTGTGTCCTCACCCAAATCTCATATTGAATTGTAATCCCCAATGTCTGGAGAGGAACCTGGTGAGAGGTGATTGGATCATGGGGGACAATTTCTTCTTTATTGTTCTCATGATAATGAATAAGTTATCATGAGATGTTGTTGTTGAAAAATGTGTAGCTGTCCCCACTCTGCTGTCTCTCCTTCTAACTATGTGAAGATGTACTTGCTTTCCCTTTACCTTATGCCATCATTGCAAGTTTCCTGAGGCTTCCCAGCAATGCCTCCTCTATAGCCTGTGGAACCATGAGTAAATTAAACCTCTGTTCTTTATAAACTATCCAGTCTCAGGTAGCTTTTTCTAGCAGCGTGAGAACAGGTTAATATGGTGACACAATAGAACAAAAATATAGGGGGCAAAATTGCAAAAATGTCACAAGTTCAAGATTAAATTTAATCTTTCATGAATTATTTTTCTGAAAAATAAATTAGTATAAATCAGGCTTTAAAATTCCATCACTGACTAGGTCTTCTATTCTTCTCTGTTAACTTAGAATTGGTTGTGTTCCTGGTACTGCTATATATTTTGGTTTAGCTAAGAAATAATAAATATTGCCTATTGCTTCTCATTTTAACTGTATATATTGTGAGATAGGAAGAAATGATATTATAATTTCTTAGTTAACTTTTACTTTCTACTAATTATTTTACTATGTGTATCTTTTCTAAATTATCTTTTCTTCCTTTTCTTTAATTTCAAGGCAATTTACTTGTTTGTGTTATGACATCAACTTGTGTATTACCAAATGTGTACTTATTATTAAAGGTAAAATAAATAAAAATTCATATTGAGGCGTTATTTTCTAGAGGTTTTATAGGGTCATTGTAGGCTTTATATTGCATAAACGATAGAATTCTTAAAACAATTTGGTGTTAAACTTTATAATTTAAAACAAAAATAGACTGCATTTATAGAAATTATTTTTGTTCCCAAAAGGATATACTAAACATATTGTATATATTCTGCAGATTATTTTCTATTAAAAATATTATTTGGTATGTTTGGGAAGAAGAAGGTGTGATGTTTCAAGAGAAGGACTGCACAGGAAGTTTTTTCTCTTTTAAATTATTTAAGCAACTTTTATATTTTGTGCAGTCATGAGGGTTTTACATAGCACCTCCAATTCATTAAGAGCTCATTGAGTGGTTACACTGCATAGTGGTTGCAAATTAAGCAACTTGAAAGCCACGTTTAACCCTTCAGGGTATCATGTAGAGAAATTGAAGCACATATGCACTTTCCAAATAGTCCCCTAGTAACCCAAAATGTTAAATGTGGGATTTCATGAAGGAATAAGATTTTATACTCACTTTTGGTTCAGTAATTAGTACTTAATTTTACTCAAAAATTTTTAATGTAAATGGAAGACTTTATTTACATATAAAAATAAATTTTGTATTATTTACATTACTACATCATGTAAAAACCAGGAACTAGGAAACTATTACAGAAAGTAAATGCCTTTTAAGCACTAAAGACATAAAACTATGAACTATAATTATTTTTTCTGTGTACAAAAAAAAAACTGAATAATTCAAAATTATCTCAAAAGAAATAAGAAGTATTCTAAACAGGCCACAAAATTCAGAACTCACTGTTAGACAAAAATTATAAATTATTCTCAAATAAAAATACATATCACAATGCTAACTTGATATTGATGAACAGTAAGTATTAGTCAATATTAGACTAAAAAATCCCTTTCTAACAATTCACCTCTCATGATACTGAAATAGGCTTTCTTACATGAAAATCTGTTTCATCTCCTAGAAGGTAAAGAAGCAATAGGTAATCACCCTTCAGAGAAGTTGAAAGGAAGATGTATGTTAGTGCTTGTATTTTGTTGTTCAAAGAGGGTAAGCTGGTGTATGTGTTTCCAGGCATAGAGTTTAGTGTATGAGTTTATTAATGAGGATATTTTATTTCACAGATAATGTAATCATATAAAAGTGTATTTTTACATAGTCCTTTATTTTGGGGTCTTTTTTTTTTTTTTCCCATAGATTCAGTAATGCTTAGTTTGGTTGCCACTAAGGAGTTTCAGGATGATGTTTGAAACACATGCATTTTATTTTTTATTTATTTATTTTTTATTTTTGAGACAGAGTCTCACTCTGTCACCCAGGCTGCAGTGCAGTGGTGCAATCTCAGCTTACTGCAACCTTCACCTGCCAGGTTCAAGCAATTCTCCTGCCTCAACTTATCAAGTACCTGGGATTACAGGCACCTGCTAAAAACAACTGACTAAGAATTATTAAAAGTGTTACAGTCTGCTAATTATCCCTCAAATCCATTTTACCAGTCTAATTTTTTAGTAAAAAGCTTGATTATAGAAGAGGAACTCACCAAACAGCTGGAAGTCTCTTTTCTTCAGCTCTCATGCTGCCAGCTGTGGCTTCTAAGATCTGTTTTGCCACTGTGAGTGCAGTGTATGAACAACTTCTAGATTACATCCTAATGACCACTAGCTTGTGCTCTACTTTCTCTATCTCATCCCACAGACCAGACAGCAAAAATGGTGGGTACGATATCACTACAGCAATGAAGGGAAGGAACACTGAGGCATACCAGAAAATAAGGTAGAAGAAGTTTTATTATTCACTGCCATTTTTGAAGTTTTCCTACTACAATAGATTTATCTGTGATTTAACCCAGTGGCTTTGTGTGTGTAGGTATGTGAAGACTATTTAAAGAGTATTCAAGCATGGACAGATTAAAAGAAATTAATTTTTGACTCTTTTAACTTCCAAATATACTCTTTAAAAACATGATTTGCCTGAGAACATGTTTGAGTTACCAAGAGCTCTTCAGTTTTGCAAAAGAAAAGCATATCCTATCAGCATCCCTGCTCTTAGGTAAGTGTGAATCTCTTGCCGTAGGAACCCCCATGATATTACTATAAAAATGGGAAGTTTTCTCTAGTGATTAATAAAGAATCCAAAAACCCGCAAGACTTCCTGTACTCCTTTGCCATAACCATAATTAAGTACCATGAGTAAATGGAGAAATCTAGATTCAAACTCAGACAGTTAGTTCTAGTTCCTATTCTCTTAATCACAGGACAAAGACTCCAAAAATGCAAGTCCCAAAGATAAAGCCATTACACACAAAGCTCTGCTCACTGATGATACTCTGTACTTGGGTTCTGAGCCCCATAAACAATCATCCTCAAGGTGTGAAGGCTGATTTGGGTGAGGGAGGAAGAGTATTAATTGAGTCCCACCAGAGTTCCAGACTTTAAAATTAAAATAACAATCAAGAATAAAAATTAATAGAAAATTGCTGCATGCCAGGAACTATGCAAAATCATTTGCAAAAATTGACAAAAAAGTCATGAGAAAGATATTATAATCTTAATTTTACATATGAATAAGTCATAGAAAGATGAAGCGATTATTTTAAATGTAGCATAAGAATTAGGTAGCTAAGTAATTGTTCAAATCAACTCAGTCTGATGGGTATTAATATGTTTTTATCTAATCCAAGACCTAAAATATAGTAGCATCCCTGAGAAATACCTATCAGTAAGAATCAGTATAGATTACACTTAGTATTCTATCCAAACTTTATATTCTGTGAAAGGCCATACACTTTGTTAACTAAATAAACCTTTTATGATTACCAGAATATAACAGAAAACATACAATATTAATTTCAAAAATGCTGATACTGTGTATATTGACAATGACAGCTATTTTATTTTCATGACTGTAATTACTAAAGCAGTCATAGTGGATGGACTAAAATGTTGGGTCCTAGTCATGAACCCTAGTGACAGTTTTGCCATGGGATTCTAAATATATTTCCATTCAACTGGATATTATTTTAAATGAGCTACAAATTATTATCAGAGTATCAATTATAATTATTTAGTAGAAATAAGGTGATCTCAGCTTGTTTCTGTGCCTCTGTGAATTGATTCCAGCAGCTTTTTTTGGTTCAGTCTATCTAAATCCATAAATCTGTCTTACGTCACTCTTCCAGGGCATTAACTTTTTCCCTTGAAAGAGAGTAGTATTTTGAACTGAATGGTTGTCCTCACTTTTAGAATGGTAGCAAAGCTGTTGCAAAGACATTGAATCAGTTCTCTATGCTTTTCAGTTTTTAGTTGGACAAACTCAATGATGTACCAGTAAAAGAATAGCTCATATTGCTGCAGCTAAGGACCTAAAGCCTCAAAATAAAAAACGTCCTATCTCCTGTCTTGTAACATTTGTTTTATCACCAAGCATTCATTCTTCCACGGCAGCATGGAAGGATGGGATATGTTGCTGTGGTAAATTGATCACAAAATTTATCGTCCACACTGGGATACTTTTGTGAGATAAAGAGAGATGAATAATCATTACAGAAAGAAAGTTGGTGGAAACTGGGATTGTTAAGATAAGCAGGCCATAGGCTACCTTAACTTTAAGAAAAAGACTCTCTTTCATTTTCCTTTATTTCCTGGTCTCTAAAATCTAGCAATGCTCTGGTCTGTTTCTTTCTACTCTGGTTCCTCTGCCTTCCTTTGATTAAAGTAGACTCAGTTATATCCCCTTTCTGCTACTCTAATGAAAGTGAACAGTTGAGACTGTTCGATCTTTTTCATTAGCTTATTTATCCAGTTAAATATTAAAAGAAATAAGGACCTGTTTCATCAGTAATTAGTGATTTAAATCTGAATAAGTCCCATCCTGCCATAAAACACCCTTAAGACAGATAAATAAGAAAACATAATTCCATGAGATAAATAAAAGAGAGAAAAATAATATACTTTGGAAAAAGAAAGAAAAACAGCTAATCTTAATTGCAGAGTCCAAGGAGGGCCTCCTAGAGAAAATGACTTCTCTGTAATTAAAGAAGAATAAGAACTAACTAGGAAGATGACATTCAAAATATTGGCAACAGAATTTTGTACACAAGTTTTAAAGGTTCTAACACTGGTGACTGCAAAGCTGTATTTTACAATTTGCTCCAGTGATTGTGTCCATTTCAGTTAAGAAAATGTTTCTAATACTCAACTGAATTTTTTCCTGATATAAGGTAGTAGCTATAACATATTAAAATAGTAGCTCTTTTGGTTAATGTTAAGGAATCAAAGTTGACCAAGATACATATAACCTTTATGCAAAATCCTGGAGAAAATGATTTGAATATATTCTCCTTAAATTGTAAGCCATGGATTTCCAAGTAAATGCAAAATACCAAAATATAAAGAAACAAACAAACTAAATTTAAAAAGGACAAAATTCTCTACTTCTGTTTTCACAGTGATGAAGATGATGGTCATAATTACGATGATAATGAGTGAGTCAGTTAATCTGTATATCTGTGGTGGTTAAGTATGATGGTTCTGAAGACCGGCTGCTTGGGTTTGAAACCTAACTCTACTTTTTGCTAGCTTTGTGACTTTTTCCCAGTTAATTAAAGCCTGTATGCCCCAGTTTCCTTATCTGTAAAGTGAAGAATAAAAATACTCTCTTTATATGATAATAGTGAAGATTAAATGAGTTAAAACCTTAAAGTCTTAGGAACTGTGACTATCACATATTATTAAATAATTCATCACTATTATGGGGAGTGATATGAAATTATTTAACAACTGTTGTGCTATGCTAGCTGAACCTCAGTTTGCATCATTTATTAATGATATATACTGTTGGAATATGTCTGATGTTGAATTTTCTTGTAACCACAGCCTAAGATAAGAAGTTAAGTACAAATATTTTATTTGGAGATGATCAAGGAAGCACAAGTGTTAGATCAAATAAAGTAATATAGATTTTGGAAAAAGGCCAATATCTGTGTTAATGTATATTTATCATTCTAAACCCAGTCTTGCTTCGGATAATCTGGGATTCAAAGTAGAATATATCCCAAAATTGTCACCCACACCCACCTCTAACTGGAAGACTGGGACATTTGCCCACTGACTTTTACTGCACAGTAGTTGAAGGTTGCCTCTAGAAGCATTATACCTTTCTTCATTTCTACAATGCCACTGATCAACTTTTTAGTATTGGACTTAACTGGAGTCAATGAACAGCTTGTCCAATTTAGCCAGAATGCCTGAGAAATGGAAATATTTTTTTTCACACTATAAAGAAGTTACATAATAAATGTTTGAAACACAAGCAATTCCAATAAGTATTTTGACCAATCAGTTTGCCCATGAAGCAGCTCCACATAGATTATGTACTTAGAAAATGTTAGTTAGAGGGGAAGATCCAAGATGGCCATTTATGAACAGCTCAGGATTGCAGCTCCAAGTGAAAGTGCAGAGGGTGAGTGGACAGAGCATTTTTATTGCCCACAGACCAGGAGATTCCCAGGCAGAGGAATCCCATGGGTTGCCAGCGCAGCTGTTTTGGTCAGCGCCCCAACGCAGGAGTTCTCCATACAAAATACACAAGTCAGGGTGCACTTTTAGCTGGTGATTGGAGCCCCAGGAAGTTGTCCATTCATCTGATAAAAAGGAGACTGAACAGGGAGCCAGAACAGTTGATTCCTGGGCAAAAAAGTGCCGCTGTTTAAGCCAGCGCAGTGAGTCAACACACAGGAAATCACACATATCCCAGTGCCTTTTCAACAGGCAATGGGAACACCTGGGAGAGAGTCGACCATTCAACAACAACGACGACGACAACAACAACAAAGGCTCTGAGGCAGAGAGCCAGGTGATCAGGCTTGGCTGGTCCCACCCCTACAAAAGACCAGCAATCAGAAACTCTCTGGATTGAGAGTTTCACAGCAAGCGCAGCTGAACCTGGGATGGTCCAGCTCTGTGGGGGAGGGGCTTCCGCAATTACTGAGGCAGTCCACCAGTACGGAGGTAGTCCACCATTGCTGAGGCAACCTGCCGTTGCCAAGGCAACCCTCCATTGCTGAGGCTGCCTGCCATTGCCAAGGCAACCTGCCATTATAGAGAGAGTCTGCCAATACAGAGGTGGGCCACCATTGCCAAGGCAGTTCTAACTACACCCATATAAACAGGACTGCAGGGAAGTTCACACAGCTGCTGGGCAGAGCCCACAGCAGCTCAGCAAAGCCTCTGCAGGCAGACAGTGACTAGGTTGCCTCCTGCTGGGCAGGGAAGCCCTGAAAAAAAAAAGGCAGCAGCAAAATGGAAACTCATAAATAAAGCCCTAACTCCCTGGGACAGAGCACCTGGGAACAAAAAGCGGTTTATGAGTTCTGCTGCAGCAGACCTAAACGTACCTGCCCAGCAGCTCTGAATGAACAACAGAGCTCACAGCACAGCACTTGAGCTCCTATAAAGGACAGACTGTCTTCTCAAGCAGCTCCCTGACCCCTGTATATCCAAAGAGTCACCTCATAAAGGAGAGATCAGACTGACATTTGGAGGGTATCCTTCTTGGACAAAGATAGCAGAAGAAACTGGTAGCAACACTTACTGTTCTGCAGCTGCTGCAGGTGATGCCCAGGCAGGCAGGGCCTGGAGTGGACCTCAGCAGTCCTACAGCAGAGGGGCCAGACTGTCAGAAGGAAAACTAAGAAACAGAAATAACTTCATCATCAACAAACAGAATGTCCACTCAGAGACCTAATCTGAAAGTCAGCAACTACAAAGACGACAGGTAGATAAATCCATAAAGATGGGAAGAAACCGGCACAAAAAAGGATGAAAACACCCAAAACCAGAACACCTCTGCTCCTACAAGGGATCACAACTCCTCACCAGCAAGGGAACAAGGCTGGATGGAGAATGAGTATGATGAAATGACAGAATCAGGCTTCAGGAGGTGGGTAGTAAGAAACTTCTGTGAGCTAAACGAACATGTTGTAACATAATGCAAAGAAACTAAGAACCTTGAAAAAAGATTTGACGAAATGCTAACAAGAATGGAAAACCTAGAAAGGAATATAAGCGAATTGATGGAGCTGAAAAACACAACACAAGAACTTCGCGAAGCATGCACAAGTTTCAATAGCTGAATTGACCAAGCAGAAGAAAGGACATCAGAGGTCAAAGATCAACTCAATGAAATAAAATGTGAAAGCAAGAATAGAGAAAAAAGGGTAAAAAGGAGTGAACAAAGTCTCCAAGAAATGTGGGACTATGTGAAAAGACCTAATCTACGTTTGATAGGTGTACTAGAATGTGACAAAGAGAATAAATCCAAGCTGGAAAATACTCTTTAGGATATTATCCAGGAAAACTTCCCCAACCTAGCAAAGCAGGCCAATGTTCAAGTCCAGGAAATACAGAGAACACCATAAAGATATTCCTCATGAAGAGCAACCCCAAGGCACATACTCTTCGGATTACCAGGGTTGAAATGAAGGAGAAAATGCTAAGGGCAGCCAGAGAGAAAGGTTGGGTTGCCCACAAATGGAAGCCCATCAGACTCACAGCAGATCTCTCAGCAGAAACCCTATAAGCCAGAAGAGAGTGGGAGCCAATATTCAACATCCTTAAAGAAAGAAACTTTAAATCCAGAATTTCTTATCCAGCCAAACTATGCTTCATAGGTGAAGGAAAAAATAAAATCCTTTGTGAACAAGCAAGTACTCAGAGATTTCATCACTACCAGGCCTGCTTTACAAGAGCTCCTGAAAGAGGCTTTACACATAGAAAGGAACAACCAGGGCCAGGCGCGGTGGCTCACGCCTGTAATCCCAGCACTTTGGGAGGCTGAGGTGGGTGGATCACGAGGTCAAGAGATCGAGACCATCCTGGTCAACATGATGAAACCCCATCTCTACTAAAACTACAAAAAATTAGCTGGTCATGGTGGCGCATGCCTGTAATCCCAGCTACTCAGGAGGCTGAGGCAGGAGAATTGCCTGAACCTAGGAGGTGGAGGTTGCGGTGAGCCGAGATCGTGCCATTGCACTCCAGCCTGGATAACAAGAGTGAAACTCTGTCTCAAAAAAAAAAAAAAAAAAAAAAAGGGAACAACCAGTACCAGCCACTCTAAAAACATACAAAATGGTAAAGAGTATCAACACATTGGAGAATCTGCATCAACTAACAGGTAAAACAGCCAGCTGGCATCAAAATGGCAGTATCAAGTTCACACATAACAATATTAACCCCAAATGTAAATGGACAAAATGCCCCAATCAAAAGACACAGACTGGCAAATTGGATAAAAAGCCAAAACCCATCGGTGTGCTGTATCCAGGAAACCCATCCCACATGCAAGGATACACAAAGGCTCAAAATAAAGGGATGGAGGAAGATTTACCAAGCAAATGGAGAGCAAAAAAAAGCAGGAGTTGCAATTCTCATCTCTGATAAAATAGACTTTAAAGCCACAAAGATCAAAAGAGACAAAGAAGGATATTACATAATGGTAAAAGGATCAATGCAACAAGAAGAGTTAACGATCCTAAATACATATGCACCCAAAACAGGAGCACCCAGATACATAAGGCAAGTTCTTAATGACTTACAAAGAGACTTAGACTCCCACACAATAATAGTGGGAGACTTTAACATCCCATTGTCAATATTAGACAGATCAACCAGACAGAAAATTAACAAGGATATCCAGGACTTGAGCTCAGACCTGGACCAAGCAAACCTATTACACAGTTACAGAACTCCCACCCCAAATCCACAGAATATACATTATTCTCAGTACCACATCACACCTACTCTAAAATTGACACATAATTGGAAGTAAATCACTCCTCAGCAAATGCAAAAGAATGGAAATCATAACAAACAGTCTATGAGACAACAGTGCAATCAAGTTAGAACTCAGAACCACACAACTTCATGGAAACTGAACAACACTCTTGAATGTTGACTGAACAAACAATGAAATGAAGGCAGAAATAACGATGTTCATCAAAGCCAACGAGAATGAAGACACAACATACCAGAATCTCTGGGACACATTTAAAGCAGTCTCTAGAGGAAAATATATAGCAATAAGTGCCCACACGAGAAGCAAGGAGAGATCTATAACTGACTGACACCCTATCGTCAAAATTGAAAGAGCTAAAGGAACAATATCAAAAAACCTCAAAACCTAGCAGAAGACAGAAATAACTAAGATCAGAGCAGAACTGAAGGAGATAGAGACATAAAAAAACCCTTCAAAAACTCAATAAATCCAGGAGCTGGTTTTTCAAAAAGATCAACAAAATAGACAGACCACTAGCCAGATTAATAAAAAAGAAAAGAGAGAATAACCAAATTGATGCAATAAAAACGATAAAGGGGATACCACCACAGATTACACAGAAATTCAAACCATCATCAGAGATTATTACAAACAACTCTATGCACATAAACTAGTAAACCTGGAAGAAATGGGTAAATTCGTGGACACATGCCTTCTCCCAAGCCTAAACCAGGAAGAAGTTGAAACCCTGAATAGACCAATAACAAGGTCTGAAATTGAGGCATCAATTAAGAGTCTACCACCCAAAAAATAGCCCAGGTCCAGACGGGTTCACAGCCGAATTCTACCAGACATACAAAGAAGAGCTGGTACCATTTCTTCTGAAACTATTCCAAAAAATCCAAAAAGAGGGAATCCTTCCCAAATGATTTTATGAGACTAACATCATCCTGACACCAAAACCCGGCAGAGACTCAACAAGAAAAGAAAACTTCAGGCCAATATCCATGATGAACATAGATGCAAAAATCTTCAATAAAATACTGGCAAGCTGACTGCAACAGCACATCAAAAAGCTTATCCACCATGACCAAGTAGGATTCCTCCCAGGGATGCAAGGCTGGTTCAACATATGCAAGTCTACAAACGTTATTCACCAAATAAACAGAACCAAAGAGAAAAACCACGATTATCTCAATAGACGTAGAGAAGGCCTTTGACAAAATTCAACAGCCCTTTATGCTAAAAACCCTCAATAAACTAGGTATTGACAGAATGGATCACAAAATAATAAAAGCTATTTATGACAAACCAACAGCCAATATCATGCTGAGCAGGCAAAAACTGGAAGCACTGCCTTTGAAAACTGGCATTAGGCAAGGATGCCCTCTCTCACCACTCCTATTCAATATAGTATTGGAAGTTCTAGCTAGAGCAATCAGGCAAGAAAAAGAAATAAAGGGTATTCAAATAGGAAAGGAGGAAGTCAACTTGTCTCTATTTGCAAATGACATGATTGTATATCTAGAAGATCCCATCATCTCAGCCCAAAATCTCCTGAAACTGATAAACAACGTCAGCAAAGTCTCATGATACAAAATCAATGTGCAAAATTCACAAGCATTCCTACACACCAATAACAGAGTTAAAGAGAGCCAAATCAAGAATGAACTGCCATTCACAATTGCCACAAAGAGAATAAAATACCTAGGAATACAACTAACAAGGAACGTAAAGGACCTCTTCAAGGAGAACTACAAGCCACTGCTCAATGAAATAAGAGAGGACACAAACAAATGGAGAAACATTCCATGTTCATGATTAGGAAGAATCAATATCGTGAAAATGGCCATGCTCCCCAAAGTAATTTACAGATTAAACGCTATCCCCATCAAGCTAACAATGACCTTCTTCACAGAACTGGAAAAAAACACCTTAAACTTCATATGGAACTGAAAGAGAGCCCACATAGCCAAGTCAATTCTAAGCAAAAAGAACAAAGCAGGAGGCATCACACTACCAGACTTCAATCTATACTACAAGGCTACAGTAATCAAAACAGCATGGTACTGGTGACAAAACAGAGATATAGACCAGTGGAACAGAACAGAGTTCTCGAAGGCAACACAACATATCTACAATCATCTGATCTTTGACAAACCTGACAAAAACAAACAATGCGGAAAGGAATCCCTGTTTATTAAATGGTGTTGGGAAATCTGGCTAGCCATGTGCAGAAAGCAGAAACTGGACTCTTTCCTGACACCTTACACTAATATTATCTCCAGATGGATTAAAGACTTAAACTTAAGACCTAACACCAAAAAAAACCCCAGAAGGAAATCTAGACAAAACCATTCAGGACATAGGCTTAGGCAAGGATTTCATGACCAAAACACCAAAAGCATTGGCAACAAAAGCCAAAATAGACAAATGGGACCTAATCAAACTTCACAGCTTCTGCACAGCAAAAGAAACAGTCATTAGAGTGAATTGGCAACCAACAGAATGGGAAAAAATTTTTTCAGTCTACCGATCTGACAAAGGGCTGATATCCAGAATTTACAAAGAACTAAAACAGATTTACAAGAAAAAAACAAACAATCCCATTCAAAAGTGAGTGAAGGATATGAACAGACACTTTACAAAAGAAGACATACAATGAGGCCAACAAACATATGAAAAAATGCTCATCATCACAGGTCATTAGAGAAACGCAAATCAAAACTACATTGAGATACCATCTCATGCCAGTTAGAATGGTGATCATTAAAAAATCTGGAGATAACAGATGCTGGAGAGGATGTGGAGAAATAGGAACACTTTTACACTGTTGGTGGGAGTGTAAATTAGTTCAACCACTGTGGAAGACAGTGTGGCGATCCCTCAAGGACCTAGAAATAGAAATTCCATTTGACCCAGCAATCCCATTACTGGGTATATATTCAAAGGATTATAAATTGTTCTATTATAAGGACACGTGCACAGGAATGTTCATTGCAGCACTGTTTACAATAGCAAAGACCTGGAACCAACCCAAATGCCCATCGATATAGACTGGACAGGGAAAATGTGGCACATATACACCATGGAATATTACGCAGCCATCAAAAACGATGAGTTCATGTCCTTTGTAGGGACATGGATGAACCTGGAAACTATCATTCTCAGCAAACTGACACAAGAGCAGAAAATCAAACACCGCATGTTCTCACTCATAGGTGGGTGTTGAGCAATGAGAACACATGGACACAGGGAGGGAGCACTACACACTGGGGTCTGTTGGGGGGAAATAGGGGAGGGAGAGCGGGGGGTGGGGAGTTGGGGAGAGATAGCATGGAGAGAAATGCCAGATATAGGTGATGGGGAGGAAGGCAGCAAATCACACTGCCACGTGTGTACCTATGCAACAATCTTGCATGTTCTTCACATGTACCTCAAAACCTAAAATGCAATAAAATAAATAAATGGAAAAAAAAAGAAAATGTTAGTGATTACTAGTGCTTAAGAAGGGAACATATATGGAGACAGTAATTCTACAGTAATATCATATCTTTTTTTCTAAGGGGTATAAAGCTGCATGCTTTGTGTCCAACAGATACTAACAATTTTTTAAAGGACTGGCCATTTTTACTTGACCCCGTCCATTTATGTTTTTGTTTGTTTTATCTTATCTAATAGATGGATAAGCTACCTTAGTGAAAAAAATGAGGTTTCTTTCACTGTGTCTTGGTAGAACTTAGCAACTGCCTAGCAAGCTGATTTAAATCAGTGAGTACAGGATGGAAATAGCATAGAATGAAAAAAATCACATTTAAAAATAATACTTTACATTTATTGAGAGCTTTATGTTAGATATTTTCATTTTCTAATTTCATCATATTAATTTTATGTACACATTATTAGCTCTATTTTATAGGTGAAAAAATTGAGGCTTGAACTGGGTAACGTGCTCAAGTTCCCATAGCTAGAAAGTATCGAAGCCTACTCTTGAAAATGTGTATTTTTTTAAAAATCCAAACATATATATGTTTTCTGTAAGACAACATGAAATATCATATATATAATGATTGTTAAATAATTCTATGTTATATAATGATTATGTTGTATAATTATAATACTTCATGTTATCTTACAGAAAAGTAAAAAGGGGGAGATGGGTAAAGCAGGGAATTAAGAAAATAAAGGAAGGAAAGTAAAAAGGAAACTGGAATGGAAGAAAAGACAGAGGGAGGGAGGGATTAAATGTTCATTCTTATGTGAGTAGATATTATATTCTTTATTGATGCTGGTATAGTTTGGCAGTGTCCCCGCTCAAATCTCATCTTGAATTGCAACTCCCACAATTCCCACATGTTGTGGGAAGAACCTGGTGGGAGGTGATTGAATTATGGGAACAGGTCTTTCCTACACAGTTCTTGTGATAGCAAATGAGTCTCACAAGTTCTGATGGTATTAACAATGGGAGTTTCTCTGTATAAGCTCTCTTTTTTTTTTTTTGCCTGCTGCCATCCACATAATATGTGACTTGCCCCTTCTTGCCTTCCACCATGACTTTGAGTCCTCCCCAGTCACGTGGGGCTGAGTCCAATTAAACCTCCTTTTTTTGTAAATTGCCAGTATCAGGTATGCCTTTGTCAGCAGCATGAAAATGGGCTAATAGAAAAAATTGGTTCCAATTGAGTGGGGCATTGCTGAAAAGATACTAGAAAATTGGAAGCAACTTTGAAACTGGATAACAGGTAGAGGCTGGGACAGTTTGGTGGGATCAAAAGAAGACAGAAAAATGAGGGAAAGTTTGCAATTTTCTTGAGACTTTTGAATGGCTTTGCCCAAAATGCTGATAGTGATATGAGAAATAAAGTCCAGGCTGAGGTGGTCTCAGATGGAGATGAGGAACTTGTTGGGAACTGGAGCAAAGGTGACTCTTGTTATGTTTTAGCAAAGAGACTGGCAGCATTTTGCCTCTGCCCTAGAGATTTGTGAAACTTCAAACTTGAGGGAGACGATTTAGGGTATCTAGCAGAAGACAGTTCTAAGTAGTAAAGCATTCAAGAGGTGACTTGGGTACTGTTAAAGGCATTCAGTTTTATAAGGGAAGCAGAGCGTAAAAGTTTGGAAAACCTGGAGCCTGACAATGTGGTAGAAAAGAAAATCCCATTTTCTGAGGAAAATTCAAGCCCACTGAAGGAATCTGCATAAGTAATTAGGAAACAAATGTTAATCTTCAAGACAATGGGAAAAATATCTCCTGGTCATGTCACAGGTCTTCACAGCAGCCCCTCCCATCATAGGCCCACAGGCCTAGGAGGGCAACAGTGGTTTTGTGGACCAGTCCCAAGGTCCTCATGCTGTGTGCAGCATAGGAACTTGGTGCACTGCATCCCAGCAGCTCCAGCCAGGGTGAAAGTGTCCAACACAGAGCTCAGGCTGTTGCTTCAGAGGGTGCAAGCCTCAAACCTTGGCAGCTTCCATGTGGTGTTGAGCCTGCAAGTGCACAGAGGTGAAGAATTGAGGTTTGGGAACCTCCGCTTAGATTTCAGAGAATGTAGGGAAATGCTTGTATGTCCAGGCAGAAATTTGCTGCAGGGGCAGGGCTCTCATGGATAATGTCTGCTAGGGCAGTGCAGTAGGGACTTTCCCACAGAGTCCCTACTGGGACATTGCCTAGTAGAGCTGTGAGAAAAGGGCCACCATCCTCCAGATGTCAGAATGGTAGATCCACTGAGAGCTTGCAATATGCACCTGGGAAAGCCAAAGACACTCAGTGTCAGCCCATTAAAGCAGCCAATAGGGAGGCTGTACCCTGCAAAGCCACAGGGGTGGAGCTGCCTTGGGAACCCACCTCTTGCATCAGTGTGACCTGGATGTGAGATATAGAATCAAAGGAGATTATTCTGGAGCTTAAAGGTTTGAGTGCCCTGCTGGATTTCAGACGTGCATGGGGCCTGTAGCCCCTTTCTTTTGGCCAATTTCTCCCATTTGGTACAGCTATATTTACCCAAAGCTTGCATCCCTATTGTATCTAGGAAGTAACTAACTTGTTTTTGATTTTACAGGCTTATAGGTGGATGGAACTTGCCTTGTTTCAGATGAGACATTGGATGTGGGCTTTTGAGTTAATGCTGAAATGAGTTAAAACTTTGGGGGACTGTTGGGAAGGCATGATTGGTTTTGAAATGTGAGGACATGAGATTTGGGAGGGACCAGGGGTAGAATGATATGGCTTGCCTGTGTCCCCACCCAAATCTTATCTTGAATTGTAACTCCCACAATTTCTACATGTTGTGGTAGGAACCTGGCAGGAGATGGTTGAATTATGGGGGTGGGTCTTTTCTGTGCTGTTCTTGTGATAGTCAATGAGTCATGAAATCTCATGGCTTTAAAAGTGAGAGTTCCTCTGCACAAGCTCTCTTTTTTTTTGGCTGCAGCCATCCATGTAAGATGTGACTTGTTCCTCTTTGAGTGTGAAGCCTCCCCAGACATGTGGATCTGTGAATGATGGTTTTTTGCATATGAAATTAAAATGTGTCAGAAGAAGCCATACAGAAATGAGAGAGGCACTCTCGCAAAACACTGTGTTGGTGTTTTTTTGTTTGTTTGTTTGTTTTAGTTTAGAGGAGTTTTGTGGCTTATCTCTGGGATAGAATATGATTTTTGTATTTAACATAATTATAATTGGAATACATGGTCAATTAATTGGGTGAGGATCTTGACACTGGGAAAGCATAAATTACATCAACCAAAGGGTCAAAATAAAAATAATTTTGGATTTTTGTTTTTTTAATAGATCAGATCTAGGATCATTTTGGTAAATTTCTGCACAAAAGGGGAAGATAGATTTCCAACTGCTCAATTCTTTTCTAGAGTCTAAACCTGCATGTTTCATATAGTTTTGCCATAGTATGATTTATTGCTTTAATTTTCAACTCAAATTTTAGGGTTTTCAGGAAAGGATCTTCAGCTAGACCTACATTTGATATTTTTTTCTAATCCTCATTATGGCTTGAGGATATTTACTTTATCAGAGACATAAAGTGAAACCAATGATTTTCAGAGTTGATAACAGTGTCAAATGTCATCACATCTTTAATACTCCATGATAAGTGTATATGTTCACTGCCTGAGATAATCTGGAGAGCTTAAGACCTTTATTTTTAAAAAATTGCTCTGACTTAAGGGTCAGACTCTTGTAGAGTCTGGATATATTTGCAAATAATTATTTGGAAATTGGGTTCTCTATAATGAAGAGCAGGCATTAGCAGAAGTTTTCTACTGACCCTTATAGTCATTACTGCTTAAAACCACTACATTATTTCTTAGTTGAGAAAACGGAAAACAAAAGTAAAAGGAAGAGGCAGAGAAATGGAGACTACACAGGTAAAGATAATATGACTTTTTATAGATAGCTTCACTATCTTCCAGAAAAGGCAAAAATGGCTTTATGGATATAACTTTAGTCACTAAGAAATAAAAGACAAAAATTTCCCAACATATTCATGAACATAGCTCCCTCTTCTTTGATACTACCATAAATCTTTTATTTGATGAATGTTACAGAGTATCTGGATGGAGCTTTCTCAGTATTTATGCAAGTTCTTTACATGCATTCATTTTATAAACATTTATTGGTTACCTACTAGAGGCAAAAGAATGAAGGCAAAGTATACTCACCATCCTATAAGGTAGATATTCTGTACTTTTATGTGGAAAATGGATTTTAAAAGTCATGACATTTTCCTAAAAGCCTATATTAAATGAACAATGAATGAGGTTAGGATGTTTACTAAAATGTTTACTTGTCTGACATCACTTTCATAATTTTTAATATAGATGCTCCATGGATTCTCTCCCATTTATTCAAAGGGATATCTCTCTGTACAGTAACCATAGCTGCAACTATGAGTGATAAAGATGCCTTAAGTTAATCTTCATCTAAAGACACTCGATATACACTTGATTCCTCTCAGTCTTAGTAGTGTTCACAAAATAACAAGGGAGCTATACAACTCTTAGACAATAGTTAATAGTTATCCCCTATAAGTTTTCTTGGAATCTTATTGAGGCAAGTCAAGGGCATGAACAGAAAAGAACGCAACAATAATTTAAAAACTTAAAATATAATCCAAAATCTAAGGACAAATTTTTCTCTGCTCTTAGCCTTAGTAAGAACACTGAAGTGAAAATGGCATAGTAAAAAAGTGAGTGTTTGGTAGCAATGGAGAAAAGGACCATTTTTGCTGCTTAACACTTGTAAAGTTATTGCAGTGCCCCCAGGCACAAACTATACAAGAAATGGCTTCCTAAGAGATTTTTTAAAGGCACACATCGTTGATACTTAATAGAAAGAACAATATTCTAAATCTCTTCTTTGCCTGTGCCTCAGGAAAAAAAAAAAATCAAAGCTAATATATAACAGCGACGTGAATTAAATCCATGTTCCATGTATCCTCGTGTGCTTAATATCTTAATAACTTTCATGTCAGGAAGATTATGAATTTTTTAGTGTTATCTTAAGATTTTTCCAATTATCTACTTAATCAAAAAGACAAATGTCAGAAAAACTACAAACACACAAAGCATGTATTTGTGTAACTACAAGCACACACAACATGATGTATTTGTGTTATTCAAGTTGCATATAAGAACAGTATCATATTAAAGAAGCTCTCATAGCAATTAAAATGGAATAAACATCATTTGACAGGAAAAGCCATATATTAATTTCAAGAAGAAAAGAATTCAGAAAAAATCATAAAGTTTGTACTTCATACATTTAGTTAGTTGAGGAATTTCTGAGAAAACAGACTTTGGATTGGACAGAAAAAAATCTTAATGAAAATCAAGAGCATAAACTAAATTGATGACTGCTTAATCAGTAGCTAAAATTAATGATAAAGCTGCAAACATTTATACAAGTTATAAAACATGAACTCTGGAAGCCGGCTTTCTTGATTTCAATATCAATTTTTCCAACTATGAAGTGTATGACTTAGGGAAGTTATTAAATCTATCTGCCTCATTGTGCCATCTGTAAAATTAAAAAAAAAAAAGCATGGATTTTATATGGTCATACTTAGGCACTTAGAATAGTGGTTAGCATAAAGCAAGACCTAAATAAGTGGTAGTTGCTTTTGCTGCTGTTATTTTCAAAGAAGTATGTTCAGAGTGAGCAACTAAGACAGATGCTGGAAGATCACTGAGAAATGGAAGAGTGAATGTACTAAGAGTGGAAATCAAACATTTGCCTACCTAATAAGTAAAAAAAAGCCATTGGAAATTCAATCCATTTGTCACACACACACACACACACACACACACACACACACACACACATATGCACACTTATGCATAAATCAGTACATCTTTAAAACACCAGAAGAAAAATAGAGGTGTAAGTAAAAAGTGTATAAAATTTAAGAAGTCAAAACAAATTTTATAAAAAAAGGAAAATTTGAAATAAAGCCAAAGGCATTGAAAAAATTCAAAATATGTATGTTTTACAATACATAGATGTGAATAAAAATGTAATTCTCTATTGACTTTGGTAAAGTATTTGTGTTTAAGGTACAAGATAGTGGCTGCTACTTTTTAAAATTATTCACTATCCTTTGTTATCTTACTAAAAATGTAAGACTCAGGTAAGTCATTCTCAGGGCCTGCACAAAATCATTCAAAAGAACATTTTCTCTTCCTTCCTTAAACAAAAACATTTGACAAATTTTGTCACCAGAACAAATGTGCAGAAAGAGAATAAGGAAATGTGGGGGAGGGAAGAAGAGTAATGAGAGGCTAACAGAGGTGACTTAAACAAATTTAGATTGAATTTCCGCATAATACAATAGAAACGTTTTCAGTCCCTGGGAAGACTGCAAGTGAATCCAGAACAGCAGACAGTGAAAACAGATTTGGAGTTAACAATGCACTGGGTAAAATAAATACTCACGCTATCAATCAAAGGGCAATAGAAAAAAAATCATTCTACAAGCAAATGAAAATTTCCTTGAATTGAAAGCTTTCCAAGGTAATGAACATGAAATTAAAATGCTCTAAACAAGAGCAGAGCCTTTACCATTTCTGAAAAATTAAATAAAGGGCTGTTTAAACAAACACTTGATTTGAGATTTTATTTCTGTTTAAGCATGACCTTTGTTAGAGATTTAAAATAGAGTCACATGGAGAAAGCTTTAAATGAGAGCTGTATTGAGCTACAAAAGGGGAGGAAGCATAGGAAATGGTATGATTATAGCTAGAAATGTGATGCTGTGGTACTTTAATATATGAATAAACAAGAGCCGTTAGTCACATTCCTTGTAAAATATTATTGACTTCTGGTTTTACTTTTATTATAAGCTCACCTACATATTTTCTTCTTGGTTATTTAATGCCTTAGGGAATTATAACTGTTGTTTCCAAAAATTGCTTTTTGTGTGTGGGGTCTTCTGTTCTGAATCTAATGGAAATGTGTTTTCTATTTGTCCAAAAAAAAAAAAAAAAAAAAAAAAAAAAAAAAAAACTTTGGGAAAAACTATGCACTGGAAAATTTAAGACTGTCATGCTCCTAAGAAAGCCAAATGATCAATGAGATGTCTTAACAACATATCTAAGGTGAAATGACAAAATACAACTTAATTAAAATTCATGGAAAAAGAAAAAGGCTTGCTTAAAAATAAATATAATAATAAAAACAAAAGTTTCTTAAACTGTCACGTAAATAGACCACTAGCTAGACTAATAAGAAAAGAGCGAAGATTCAAATAAACACTATCAGAAATGATAACAAGGATACTATCACTGACCCCACAGAAATACAAACAACCATCAGAGAATATTATGAACACCTTTATGCAAATAAACTAGAAAATCTAGGAACAAAAAAGGATAAATTCCTGGACATATACAACTCCCAAGACTGAACCAGGAAGAAGTTGAATTCCTGAATAGATCAATAACATGTTCTGAAATTGAAGCAGTAATAAATAGTAAAGGTCTCATATCCAGAATCTATAATGAACTTAAGCAAATTTACAAGAAAAAACAAACACATTAAAATGTTGGCAAAGGACATGAACAGACACTTCTCAAAGAAGACATAAATGTGGCCAACAAACATATGAACAAAAGCTCAACATCACTAATCATTAGAGAAATGCCAATGAAAACCACAATGAGATACCATCTCAGGCCAGTCAGAATGGCTATTACTAAGAAGTTAAGAACAGATGCTGGAGAGGTTGTGGAGAAATAGGAACACTTTTACACTGTTGGTGGAAATGTAAGTAAATTGCTTTCACCATTGTGGAAGACAGTGTTGTGATTCTTCAAAGGTTTATAACTGGAAATACCATTTGACACAGCAATCCTATTACTTGGTATATATCCCAAAAATATAAATTATTCTATTATAAAGATATATGCACACATATGTTCACTGCATCACTATTCATAATAGCAAAGACATGAAATCAACCCAAATGCCTATTAATGATAAACTGGATTAAAAAAAAATGGTATATGTACACCATAGAATACTATGCACCCATAAAAAGAAATGAGATCACGTCCTTTGAAGGTACATGGATTAAGCTGGAAGCCATTATCCTCAGCAACCTAATGTAGGATCACAAAACCAAACACCACTTGTGCTAATGTGTAAGTGGAAGCTGAACAATGAGAACACATGCACACAAAGAGGGGAACAACATACACTGGGTCCTGTTGGGGGAGGGTGGGATAGGAGAGAGCATTGAGAATAATAGTAAATGCATGCCAGGCTTAATACCCAGGTGATAGGTACAGCAAACCACCATGGAACATGTTTACCTATGCAACAAACCTGCACATCCTACACATGTACCCAAGAACTTAAAAAAGTCACTTACACTTCTAACCGACTCTATAATAGAAAGTACATATATACATTCATATACATATATACCTATTAATCTGTCCATATATGCTTATCTATCTGTCTTCCTATCTACCTACCTCTGTATCTACAAAATCTCTGATTTTACTCACTGGCAGGACTTCACTAGGATGTTTTGGCAAGCCAGTGAGTATAGTTTGGTTGTTAAAATGTGTTGTTGTGTTCCCAGTTTAACAGCTGGAGATATGCATTACAAAACATTTGGAGACTGTAAGAAATGGAATACAGGGTAAGTACATTCTGAATTTGGCTGATACATTTGATCAAAATATAGCACATTTTAATAAAAAAATACTTAAAATACTACCTGTGCTATTCCTACAAAAGATTAGAGTTGGTTCAAAGTAAAAAGCAAATAATTAAAATGAATATTTACACATCAGATAAGTAGAAAAAAATGAACATGAAATACAGATTATGATCTAAATTTCTAAAATTACTTATTAACACCAATTTTAAATAATGATTTCTTCTCCTCCATCTTTAGTGGCTAAAAAGATTGAAGAAAAAATATATTAATGTTTCTTTACCGAGAAAATATTTTGCAAATGTACCAATCCTCAACTATTGCAAATGCTTACCATTTAACACTGGTATGATGGAATAGACCTCCATTATAGTGTGCTATGCTATATGTTACTTTTACTTGAATTTGTGGGCGCAAATGATAAAACCGTGAATACTTTTTTGGTGGTTATTATATGCTAGATGCTGTTATATGAACTTTGACTATTGAAATCCATGTAATACTCTCAGCCAGTCTGTGAAGTTCACACCAGTATTATCTCCACTTTGTAAAACCTGAGGTCCAGGGAATTTTAGGTTATAACACTATGTAAAGAAAATATTCAAACCCTATAGAGTGGTGATATTAACCACACTACTAGAGTTACTTTGTGGATATATCATGGATTGAAATATTTATGTGAAATGTTATAACCATATATAATAGGTAACAAATATAATACAGTACTTCTTGTCACTAAATCAGGCAGTTATTACTTACTAAGACTTATGCTCCCAGGAAAATATTAAATTATGTGATGGAACACTAATACTCATTAAAATAATGGTGCTCTATATTATTATTATTCTATTTGGTCACTTTGAAATGTATTAGAAGGGGAAATTATTTTATTTCTATTTCACCAATGCAAAGAAAAATCTACGTTAAATATTTATTTCTTCTTTTCTTATTTTATTATCACAGGATAGTTTAATCCAGAGTAAGGTTGGCCAAATTTATGTAACTTCAGTATTAGGTATCAGGAAATTTTCTTAGTTATCTACATGAACTATAGCTCCCCACAGTAATGGCAAGGTGTTTGTGATTTTCAGTCCACCACGTAATTTGCATTTGCCTTTGTTGCTATTCTGGTTTGGCAAATGACAGTGATTACAACATGTGTGCTGGGAAGCTGTGTGAGGTTTGGCAAATTTGTAACCGTGCTATGGTTCAGCTTTCTTATCTCTTAAATGGAGATAAAAGAATGTGCTCATGGGGTAGTAGGGAGGAATTAACGAAACTGTGTATGTAACACGTTGCCGGAAAGTAGTATTCGATTAAAAACTACCATTAATATTTCTATTCTTCATTTTTTTTTGTTTATAAGCAATATTTGATATATCAGATATCTATCTTTTGACAGTATTTGTAGCATTGGATTTCTCCAGTACTTGCCTCTTTCAGTCTTTGGCACTCACACTTTGAACAGACATAAAGCACTTACTATGTTCTAGGCTTGTGTGCAAAGTGCTTGATATACACAACTCTCACCTGACCATCTTTGCTTCACTCTATTTGATTTACTAGTTATGATTCAATTAGACTGATATACTACAGAGACTCTCAGAAAAAACTTTTCTAGAAAATAAGAACAGGACATTCATATTTCTTAGTACATTTCATCTGAGGGGACAGTGGCAATCCATGTGACACATTACTGAGTAATAAGATACATTTACTAATACTTTCTCCTAGTCTTAATGATACAAGCATGTAAACTATGAGTTATTCTTAAGTAATTTTTCCTTCTATCTGTTTCTCTGTCTTGTCTGAATTGGCCAGTTTTATGGGCTTCTCAGTTCCCTCTGATTAGGTCTTTTCATTTCCCAAATAAACATAAAATAATATGTAATAAGCACAGGAACAAGCTATTTGAAAACTCATGAGATCTTGATTAATTCAGTAGAAGGAAATCTCAGTAAGTGTTGAATCTGGGAGATTCTGGCACTTGTATTTGTCACACAAGTGAATAGCATAACTTAGATTACAATTTATTTTACATATACACACATACATACAACACATATACAAACTCTTTTAAAGAGGAAGCTTTCTAGGTTGTGTAAAATTAATTATTTTAGACAAAGGAATTAGAAGTTTCATGATCATGGTATGTTTGACTGATACATCTGATTGCCCATCAAGTTGGATATAAATATGTGTTGGAACTGTAGAATTGAGAGAAATGACTATTTCAATATTCATAAACATAAGTGTATTCACAAGAGATACTTGTGAAGCTTCAAAACTGTGAGAGAAAAGTGTCTTTCCAGGGTGTTTCTTGAAAACTACAGTCATGTAGTACATAATCACATTTGAGTCAATGATGCACTGAACATGACAGTGGTCCCATAGGATTATAATACCATATTTTAGCCTACATTTTCTATTTTTAGATATGTTTAGATATACAACTATCATTGTGTTATATACAACTATCATTGTGTTATAATTGCCTATAGTATTCAATATAGAAAAATGCTATACACATTATTATCCCTGAAAGCATAAAGCCTGAGTGTGTAGTAATCTGTATCAGCAGTCCCCAAACATTTTGGTACAGGGAACAGTTTTCTCGAAGACAATTTTTCCTTGGATGGGAGTGTTGGGAATGGTTTTGGGATGAAACCGCTTCACCTCAGATTACCAGGCATTATTCAGATTCTCATAAGGAGTGTGCAACCAAAATCCATTGCATGCACAGTTCACAACAGGGTTCCAACTCCTATGAGAATCTAATGATCTGAGATGAGGTGGATCTCAGGTGGTAACACTCTCTTACAGCGGCTCACCTCCTGCTATGCAGTCACATTCATAACAGGCGAGAGACCTCTGCAGTCTGAGGATTGGGAACCCCTGGTCTATACCATCTAGATTTGTGAAAATAAACTCTATCATGAAGGTATAACAATGATACCATCTATTAACATATTTCTCACATATTTCTTCTGGTTGTTAAAAGAGGCATGATTGTGTACTTCTTTCCCATTTAATATCTAGTGTACCACACAACCACTTATGACACTTTCAATATGTATTCCAGCCTTTCTTACTAAAGATATTCATTTTCATTGTAACTATTTGGATTTTAGAATCACACCTGACTTTACTCTTTTCCTACTTGTAAAGAAGAATGGACATAGAAGAGTGCAGATGGTCAAAAGCAGAGAAAAAGCCATAAGAATACAAATTTTTATTCCAGAAATAAATGAACTAATGGTCAACATATGAGTATATAGAGATCAGCTCAAAGTAAATGCTAAATATTCATAATTATTATAAAAACTCAGGTACCAGCCAGGATCCTCCCTGTTTCTTGAAATACAAATAGAAATACATGAATGTCCAAAATTGTTATAGATTTTAGATGTCCAAAACCCTTACAAAAACTGAGTTTCTCATGTGAATATATTATTAATTTACAATGGCTGTAGGTATTTTAAGTCAGAGATTATATTTAATTTTTCTCCTATATTCTCCATCATATTTAAGAACAGACAGGAAGTATTCAGTTAAGTTGCAGTAATGGTAATATCTAAGTTAAAGGAATAAGGTCATGTGCATGGTAACATTTACCAATATTCTTTAAACAGAACTGAGTGAATTCCTAAAGATAGGAGACTTTGTTATTGGAGCAATAAACTTAGTAAATATATTGAATTGTAAATTAGGTATGCAAAATAAAAAAGTTCTAGAGATGTATTGCATGACATAGGACCTATAATTGAAAATACTGTATTGCTTACTTGATAATTTGCTAAAGAAGTAAGCTTTATGTTAAGTATTTACACTGCAAAATCTAAAAACAAAACAAATAATCAAAACCAAACGAGTTGGAGAGAACCTTTTAGAAGTGATGGATACGTTTATGGCACTTATTGTGATGACAGATTAACAAATGTATATTTATCACCAAACACATCAAGTTGTATACACTAAATACCTACATCATTTTGTATTTTAATTATACGTCAATAAAGCAGTTTAAAAATTATTGATGTATTACTATTACGATAAGCTAAGAATAATTAACACAAGAGAAAGAAACACACACATTTAAGTTTGGTTTTGTAATTAATGTAAATTATACAAAGAAATATCATGGAGTGTCTAGTAAGTTTGGCTTAATCATCTAATCAAGTAATTAGAAAGTAGTAAAGTTTAGGTTTTTCTATCTAAGTACAGACAGCCAAGAAAGAAAGGTAAAACACAGAAGAACAGTTGAAGTTTATAAAGGCACTTGGAAAACCTAAAATCTTCCATAGCATGCAAGGCAAATAAGACTGTTTCTTGATCTTAACATGAAGAGAAAATAGCCAATATCTCCTACATTGGTCTGTGTGCTACTCTGAATTATTTTCCAACATCAATATGTAGTATGTCTTTATTTCCAACATTGTGAGCACAAAGCACTGAGGCAGGTGGCCTTGTGGTCAGGATGTTAGTGATATCTCAGGTTCTGAACTCCATTCCTATCCTGTCTTATTTATGTTGGCAAAGAATCACTTCAGTTAAGGGAGAGAAAAATGATACAATACTAAATTTATTAACTTGATATATGAGAGAGGAAAAAAAAGCCAGTGGACTCCAGATCCTCTGATCTTAGACAAGAACCACAGGAAAAGGTGTCTTCTGGGTCAGTCTGACTCAATATTGTGATATATTTAGAGTTTACTTTTGCATTTCTTTTTTTTTAATATTTTTTTATTATGAAGTGACTTTATTTCCTATAATCCTTTTTGCCCTAAAGTCTTTTTTTTTTTTTTTTTTTCTTTTGAGACAGAGTTTCACTCTTGTTACCCAGGCTGGAGTGCAATGACGCAATCTCGGCTCACCGCAACCTCCACCTCCTGGGTTCAGGCAATTCTCCTGCCTCAGCCTCCTGAGTAGCTGGGATTACAGGCACGTGCCACCATGCCCAGCTAATTTTTTGTAGTTTTAGTAGAGATGGGGTTTCACCATGTTGACCAGGATGGTCTCGATCTCTTGACCTCGTGATCCACCCGCCTCGGCCTCCCAAAGTGCTGGGATTACGGGCGTGAGCCACCGAGCCCGGCCTACTTTTGAATTTCTTAACTCTATTCCTGTCACTTTAGATGAGAATGTTTTGAACCTATCGTCTGCATGCTGTAGGTAACATATACTTCAGGAAATTCAATAAAATGTCACACTGCTGTATTTCTGACTCTGTCAGCAGCCAAAATAAGCTATTTTTCTCTTTAAAAGTGTTTTGGTTTCTCCAATGGTGAAATATATGAGCTTGCTTCTTACCAGCTGAGAAAAATGTTGTGAGTATTAGAACATTTTGCTGAAGGTGAGAGTGGCTATAAGTCTGAAATTTATTTAGTTTGAATTTTAAAAATTTAGAAGAAATGTATTTTAATTGGATCAAATAGGTTACAGTACTAGTAAATCCATTTCAGATCCCTTATAGACATGTTAATATAGTGACTTGTGTAATGTAACAGAAAAGAATAACATGTACAGGCTAACTTCAAAGTCATTTCGAGGTAAAAATAAAAGGTTTACTTATGACTATTTATCTGTAGATTACATACTTAATTTCTTCTGCTGCTTCTGCTTTACTTCATCATCATCATCACAAAATTCAGCATTTACTAAAGTGAAATCCATGAATAAAAAAGTAATTATAACTTGGGAGAATCTGTCATATAATGATGCCCACAGCATCTATTCCATTCACATTTTTGTATTTTATTGTAGTCCACTGCCAGGAGAATCTTTCAGTTTCGGTTTGATTGGTACATTAGGGAGAATAATAGCTCTCAAATCTTGAATCCCTGGAACTGATGAATATGTTACCTTATATGGCAAAAGGGTTTTGCAGATATGATTATATTATGGACCTTGCAATGGGAAAATATTCCTGAATCAACTGGGTAGGCCTGATGTAATAACAAGGGTCCTTATAAAGGAAAGGAGGCGGCAAAGGGGTCAAAGATGTGACTACAAAAGCAGCAGTCAGTTGGAGGATAAGAGTGCTGGAAGTGAGCCATGAACCAAGGAATGTGGGCAGCTTCCAGAAGATGGAAAAGGAAATAAATGATTTATCCTCTCCAGCCTCTAGAAGGAAAGAAGCCCTTCTAGCACCTTGATTTTAGCCCTATAATATCCATTTCCCACTTTTGACCTCCAGAGGAATAAGAAAATAAATTTGTGCTGTTTTAAAATGAAATTTGTGGTATTTATTTTACAGCAGCAGTAAGAATCTAACACAATTAGTGATTAATTTTGAGTTATAGGAGAAGATCACGTTACTCAGTATAAAATTATGTAGCTCGCATGAGAGTGCATGTATAATAGATAAACTGTTTAGCAAGAGGAATATTTTTTTCCCCTTGCAGAAAAAATCAAATACCATTCATGTTCTTCCCAGGAAGGAAGTGCTTAGCTTTAGAAACAATTTATCAGTCGCTTTTCCCTACTCTTTAAACACTCTTTTCTCACGTTTATAGCATGCATCAGAGGTCATGCTGCTCTCAGAAATAGCAATAAGTATAGTAAAGATGGCAGTTAGCAGAACACTTATTAACATGGAGCAAGAAATCATTCTCAAATATATACTTGATGACAGATGTTTCAGAATCCTCTTGGGGGATTAGGACCCTGAAATAAACTTAGTGGTTCTGGAGGGTATATTTAATATCTAAGTTTTGAGAAACAGATAGAAACTCTAATTCATATAGTCCTTTCATTAAAAAAATTATTTTCACTGCTGATTGTAGTGAACCAGGGAGTGAGACACTAAAGCACTAAGAATAACTTACACAAGCAAAGAAGAAGAGATGTTACATCAGATAGAACTTAGAAAATGGTCTTTCTCACACATGATTTAAAATTTTTGCCATTTTCTTCAATGTGAAGAATAGAGTTTAAAACTGATATTCTTATGTATTTATCATCTACATCAGTGTGAACTCTGGGATTCCTATTTTATTCCATGGGTCTTAATCCTTTACTATAATTATTTTGGTATTTCAAATGTCCCAGACTTGGAACAGGCCAAGTCTGCTCTTAGAAACCTGCTATTTCCACGAAGTAACTGGCCTGGACCCTTCAAAAGTATCAACATCTTGAAACAAAAAAATAATTGCTGCAATATTCTATATTTAAGAAAGAATATGAATATAATGCCTATGAAGGTTTTATTTTGTCATAAATAATATTGGGACAGATGATACCTGAATAAAATACATAAATTAGAAAATAGTGTTTCATTAATGTTAATTTTCTTATTTTTAAAATCTTATTTTGGGAATTTGAGATAAAGGTTTTTTTTAAAGAAATACATATGACAGTACAAAGAAAAAGAGGTATAAGCCTGAAATGTACTTACAGAAAAAGTGTACTATAGAAAAATGTTATATTTGAAGAATATTAATATTCTGTAATTATGAGTTTCTTGAAATTTTTCTGTCTGAAATTTAATCAGAATAAAAAAAGTGAATATATATCATTTATAGATTTTTGCACAAAAACGAATTTCAGTAATCCATGGTGTTCATACATCAAAGTAAGATTTTAACCATTAAAATCTACTTGTTTGTACATGGCTTAGTGCGTGTGTGTGTGTGTGTCTGTGTGTGTGCACATTTTATCTTCCATAACAGTAAAGATTATGTTTGGCTATAAATAATTGAAAACTCAAATAATGAAAACTAAATAAGACAGAAGTTGTTTTTTTTTTTCTTGCCAAAATGGAATCTGGAAGTAAGCAGTCCAGGAGTGTATGTAGTCACTATTACCATTGGAAATAAGTGTTCCTTAAGTATTTTCTCATGAGTATTTCCTTATGACCCATGCTGGCTGCTCTAATTTTATACACAACACTGCATTTGAGTCATATAAAAAATGAAGGAAAAACAAAGACACATATGCTGTGCTGTTAAAGATAGCTCACACAAGCAAAACAAGATACCTCTGCTTGTATCCCTTTGACTAGAACTTATTCACAATACCAACTGTTTGAATAGAAACCTGTGGCATGTATTTTTTAAATCCTGTATGACCACATTTACAAATAAAAATTGGGGATTTTCTAAGGAAGAATGAATTAGATGTCTAGAGACAGACCAGATATACTGCTATAAATGCTGTGGTAAAAAGCCTCACAGTCTGATAGTCACTTATGGACCTGGACCTTACTGGAATGTTAAACAGAATGCAGAGGTAAAATTAGGAAGCATTTAGAAAATTATTGGTTTAGCAAAGGTCAAGCCTGTCTATTTTTATACTAAAATTATACTAGTGTGTAGAATTACTAGATTTAGTAAATAAAAGTAAGCCTTGTTAAATTTGAATTTCACTCAATCAGGGACAGGAATGAAGTTCTGATTCATGATACGATATAGGTGAAACTGATGTTAAGCAAAAGAAGCCAGCACATAGGTCACACACTGCATGATCCTATTTACATAATAACCAGAAGGGGGAAATCTGCCAAGAAAGAAAGCTGTTAAGTAGTTGCCAGGGAGTGATGGTAAAGAAGGCATGGGTAGTGACTGCTAATTGGTACAAGGTTTCTTTTTGGGGTGATAAAAGTGTGCTAGAATTAAATAGTGGAGACACTTGAACAAATTGTAAATATTATAAAATACCACTAAATTAAACACTTTGAGAATAAATTTCATGCTCTATAAATTTATAACAATACAAATTTATAATAAAAAGTTAAAACCATACAAACAGTATGCTATCCAAATTTAGTCCTCAGGCCATAGATTGCCAACCCTTGCCCTATACTAGTTGGGATCAACTTAGGAGACTTAAAAAACTGCAGATGCTGGGCCTTGCCCTCTGATACTAATTCAGTTGGTCTCGGTTGGTGTTTGTTTGGTGCTTCCAAGGGGATTCTAGAGTGCATCCATGACTGAGAAAAACCAACAGTCTAGAGCAGTATTTTCTAGCTTCAGGTTTAGCCTGGATCTTTTTACAAACCATTGTGGGAAGAAGAATACTGATCCCCCAAAGATGTTCAAATCTGAATTCCAGGAATCTGTAAACATGGTAACTTACATCAAAAAAAGGGACTTTGCATATGTGAATCAATTAAGTACCTAGGGATAGGAGAGTTATTTTGGATTATACGGGTAGGCTCAAGCTAAACTCACTAGGTTCGTAAAATCAGAGAGCCTTTTGTGTCTGTAGTCAGAAGAAGAAATGAATAGAGAGGTTGAAGAGATGCAACTTGGCTGGTTTTATGATTCAGGGAGAAGGCAATAAGTTAAGGACTATGGCTTTTAGAAGGTGGAAACCTCAAGACAACAAATTATTTCCCAGAGCCTCCAGAGAGGAACATAGCCTTGCTGACACCTTGATTTTAAACTACAAACTTCTAATCAGCAAAAAAATAAGGTAAATTCATTTTGTTTTAAGTCAAAATAAGGTTGAATTTTTTATGAACAATTTTTTTTTGTTTTCTTTTTTTCAGTGTAAATGTGCCACATGTAATATTCGGGGCATATTGATACTAAATATTTACATGTTGTTTATTTGTAATTTAAATTTAGTTGAATCTCTTGTATTTTACCTGATGACACTACTGGTGTGCTTATTGGAAAAAAAAATTAAAAATGAAAGGTTAACGTTCCTGGAATCTGTGTTTACAATAGATTTGTTGAATCTTATAATGGTGCACAGAAAGTACACATATAAACACTGCAAGTAATTTTCATTCTTCTTGTATTATGAAAAACCTTGTAGTACCTTGCTTAAGTGATAAATTTGAAAAACTTAATACTCAGCTAATATTTAGTGTTGAAAATATTTTCCTGTGTAAATATACATACTTGTAAACTCAAAATTTTATGGAAAAATACTTTTTATTTTTAATTATAAGTACTCATAAAAACACCTGGAAAATATATATCAAATTATAATATGGGGATATCTTAGGTTCCGAACAATCACTTTTGCCAATACAAAATTCCAAATGAGACAAAAAGTAATTAATCACTAAATTCATTAACATAAATTTGTACTTTGTTTCTAAAAAATTTGAGTGAAAATATATTCAAGTAGTATATAATGTAAATATGATGTATATCTTTGGAGAGTTAAGCCAGTGAAATCTTTTTACTTTAGGGAAATAGCTGATGGAATTTTAAAGGTAAGAATATAAATCAACAGCCTTGTCATTATTCTGAAAGACTACTATGGTAATGACAGCAATTATTTTTAAAGGACTGTTTTGAAATGTGTAGAACTGAACCTTAATAATTTAGCTATCTCTGCATAACTGTGCTCTTTCATACAGAAGAATGATGTTACTAATCTAAACTCATGAGTACTGATGTGTCTCCACTAATCCATTTCTGTTGATTGTCTCAATTCTCCTTCTGATGAATGGTACACAGGATGAATAGGCTTATTTGGGGTTAGCTAAATATGATACGTTGCAATGCTTCCTGATAAGTAGGAGTAGACTCAAACTTATTCCTTTAGCATCACATTTCCCTCTCTTAAAAGATTAATCCATTTCCCACAAGTTTTCAGAAGTCTTATAGATTTAATAAATAAATTTAAATGGAGAGTGTGTTGGTCATGTGATATCAGAAGTAAAGTCAATGCAAATGGGTTATATATTTCTCTGTAAATTTGACTTTGATTTGAATAACTACATCTCACATTTGCAAATTTGAGAGTGGCTCTTGGACCAAAGCAACAATATTTTATCTTGTCCCTTGGTGTGGTCTAAGGGGTATTTCTAAAAAATAATCTGTGGTAAAAAGAAAATCTGTGGTCCTGCTCAACAGTCTTTCAAATTACCATTATAATTTTATCCTGTAGCTTAAGACAGGAGTTAGCAATTTTTTTCGAAAAGGGGCGGGTTACTAAATATTTTTGATTTTGTGGGCGATAAGGTCCTGGTTACAACTTATCTTAGTTTTTATAGAACTAATGAAGCCATAGAGAATGTGTAAATATAAATGGATGTGGCTGTGTTTCAGTAAACTTTATTTACAAATATAGGCAATGGAATAATTTCTTTTCCAGGGACCTGTAGTATGCCTACACCAATTTAAAAAAAACAAGAAAAAAGAAAAAAAAAAAAAAAAAAACCCAAAACACTGCCTCTTTTAGAAGCTTTAATAAATGTCAAACCCTTTATAAAAGAACCATATTAAGCTATCATCTATTTTTGATAGAGTTTAAATTTAAGGGCAGACAGTAATAAAAAATGTGTTTTGTTTTAGACAATGCAAGTTATGTAGGAAATGAACAAGTATTTTAAACCAGAAGGCTCAATTATGATTGGAAACTCTGATTTTAAAAAGTTAATTAGCTTTCCTTGCTCTAGGACTTCTGTTTTTAATATGCTAACATATACTATAGAGCTCCATGATTTAGTTATAATTTGAATTGTTTCCCAGGGTACCTTAGTTTTGCAATGCACATGTAACACTTAGAAACTGAGCAGTAGTAAAGAACATAGTTCACATGCGCAGTCATGCTAGGACACTGCTACAATACTATAGGACGCCAGAGTAAAAAACATTCTTGAGATTGTGATCCAAAAGAGAGGGACAGAGCATAGAAGAGCCAAAGATGGAATGTAGATGATGAACTGCTCTTCTGCCGCAGAGTAAAATTAAGCTTTCAATAGTAATAATGTCCTCAGCAGTGAAGACAAAAGTTAAAGAAATATTTTTATATGGATAGCTGAGAATTGATTTACAAATAAAGTATGCATTTGGTCAGAAATATTTAGTATCAGATACAAAAATGGATACAACTTGAAAGAGATTAAATCTTGAATGGGGTATTAAATTTATTACATAATACTAATATTTAACCTTCATTAGAAATACGCTTTTTGCTTATTGTTCATGAAATTGTTTGCTTTTTGTCTGTCTCTAGCATCAGCGTCTTTCATTCTAGAAATAATTTTTTTGCAGTGATATTTCCTTAGGAAAATATACCCACACTTTAATGAGAGAGAAATACTTCTTTAAATGAATTTCAAAATAACATTTTTTTTCTAAATAACTTTCTGCTATTTATACAGAAACTCCATTGCACAGTTAAAAAGATTCAGCCAGCTCTAAAATTACAATGGCTTATCAAGATGAACAATGTGGAAAAGTTGTTACACTTCTAGAGTGCTTATAATGATGAAAAATGTGGTGATGCAGAAGAGAAAATCATAACAGACATTCGTACTTTGGGAAGATTAAAACCTACAAATAAACCATAGAATTCCTAAAACGACCTTTGGTAAAATAAAGTTATATAATGCTACCTTTAAGTATCTATTTATCTATGTGTAAATAATAATATTTTTACTTTAAATTTTCATGATACTAATAAAAAATTGCCATTGTCTTGTTTAAACCTTTATTTCTGCTATTTTCCTTAATCCCCATATAGCATATTTCAAGCACCATGTACTGCATGAGATCCTGAACATAGAACAGGACACATTGCCGTTCTAAGTTCTTTTCTGGTTTTCAGAAGTTTCCATTCTACCCTCCAAAATTTTAGGCATTTCATATTACTTCTAGTTGTCCAACATGCCTTGATAAAGTATAATTCATCTTAACTATCATGTCATGAGTGCGCAAAGGACCTTTCACTAACTCCTTTCTTCCACATCCCTGTGTAATTATTCATGCTATTCTCTAGATCTGCAGAGGAAAATAACTAATCTAATTCTTACCGAAGTGTACTAACTAATGTTAAATTCTTCATTGGTATTCTATTAAAAGTTATATGGATTATCTAAATTCTTAGTCCCACTTTAATGTAATAATTGCTCTAGTACCACATTCACAAATTATACATTTGTCTTGCACACACATTGTGAAATTGAATTTGTTGTACATACTTAATGTGGGAAACTCAGAATCAGAGAAGACAAGAAATATCCATCTGGACAATTCTACTTTATACTTAGCTATGTCTGATTCATTAATCTCATATTTTTCAAGATAATTTACTGCCTGAGATCTTTAAAAAAGACTAGATCCGGGCCGGGCGCGGTGGCTCACGCCTGTAATCTCAACACTTTGGGAGGCCAAGGCGGGTGGATCACGAGGTCAAGAGATCGAGACCATCCTGGTCAACATGGTGAAACCCCGTCTCTGCTAAAAATACAAAAAATTAGCTGGGCATGGTGGCGCGTGCCTGTAATCCCAGCTACTCAGGAGGCTGAGGCAGGAGAATTGCCTGAACCCAGGAGGCGGAAGCTGTGGTGAGCCGAGATCGTGCCATTGCACTCCAGCCTGGGTAACAAGAGCGAAACTGCATCTCAAAAAAAAGACTAGATCCTTTGGTGAAGTCAGATGATAAATTGTTTTAATTATGTAAGTTTTATTTTGCTCGTTTGTTTCTGAGACATTATTTACCTTTATCTTACATATAATATTCTCTGTTAAAGATATTCTGGCTTTCACCTGGAAACACATCAAAGAACTAGAGAATAAGAATAGATTTTAAAAGTACAGGGTATATACAAGTGTTTGGCTATATATGAAGTGATGATGTGACTCATGCCTGTAATCCTAGCTACTGGGAAGCCTTGAGCCCAGGAGTTTCAGACAAACCTGGGCAACATAGCAAGACCCTGTCTCAAAAAAAAAAAAATTTCTTATATCATTATCTGTTCTTCTAAACATAATAAGATCAACTTTTCAAAGATATGATTTCAACAAGCACTGTTTGAAATGTAATTCGTGTCCAGATCTAGAATTCATAATTGCCAAGATATTCTGAGGAAGGTGAGAAAATATAGTGTATGTCATTGTATTGCCCCCAATTAATTGGCAACCAGTTTTCATTTATTCTGGAGAAACTAGCTCAGTCACCTTATTTTATATGCTAGCTCATCCAAGTTAAAAATGTGACACCCTCTAAAAGCTTTTTGAAAATCTCATGTGGGTCTACTCATCACTAATAAAGAGCATACATCTCATATTTTCGCAGAATGATTGAGCCCCAGATGGTGGTAATTTAAATGAAACAGCTACTCATTGTGTCTCTCTGATGAACTATTCAGTATTAGTGATGATAACAAAACTTCAAAAGCCTGACTGTAATAATAGATCCCGGTACTGCCTGTTATTGTTAATGATGACACTTGCTATTTTATTAGAATTAAGTTTTTGGGCTGCTCTGAGGATGCTTAAATCTTTAATGATCTTGTTGTCATAGCAGAAAAGGTAAAAACAATCAAATTCACCCACATACACTGGATGCAGAACTCAAGACTAGAGAGGTGTATTGGTTTCATTCTGAAACATTAACTCTTTTGTCCAAGACTGATGTCTGATGAAATGCTGAGAGGCTTAAAAGGAGAATTTTTTGGTCTACCAGACAAGATTTACACTTGCTTTACTGAGATGATCCTTCAGCCTGAACCCACGTTAAGTTTATGGTTGGTAAATTGGAATACATAGAAAAAGCACACTCTGAATTTTTTCATAATTCCGGAAAACACTCTGGTCAATTTAAACACAATTCTATAGAGAAATGTACACTTAAGTGTCCTTTAGCATCTCCCACAATATTGACTGCTTGAAGAAGATGATGTGGCTGAGTATGCCAGAATAAGAAGAATCCAGCATCTGGAATAAGCCAACCATGCTACCAAACTGCTTTAAGAGATTTTTCATAACCATGAATTGGTGATGATGAAAATGCTCATCTGCATGCATCAGAAAATTATAAGGCCTGTGAATCTACCCTTTGTTTTTAAAATACCTATTCAAAAGTTTGGTGCCACAGTACCTCTTTTGAAAAAAAAAAGTATATATATATATGTATATATATAATTTTATATACATATATATATGTATATAAAATTACATAAAATACACATATAATTATATATAGCCACATATATATGAATTCTATAAACATAAACATAAAGCTCTCTTTTATCTTTAAATCTGGGTACAATGGCTCATGATTATTCCATGTCCTTATTGGATAAGCTCCAGATAAATTACTTTATATTATTTAATTAAGATAATAAAAATAGCATATTTCTGACTATGTGTATTTGGGGAGAATCCAAGGAGACAAGATGTAGGACAGCTGTAAACTATTTAAATAACATATCTTACCCATGGTTTTTAATGAGGTCAAGATCAGTATATTTCATAAAGAGATTATGTCATCTAAATAGTTCACAAACATAATACCAAAAAATTGAAAGATTTGAAGATAAAAATAATGAAAATTTATAAGTGTTTAGTTTAAGTTCACGCTCATATTTGGTCATCTCTCAAAGTAAAATTAAGGGTTGCTTTTAGGCTAGGCTACTGTACTCTGGCTTGCCCAGTACCACTGTGATGTTTGTTTATGCTGCTGCATTTACTCAGAAATTTGTTGCTCATTAGCTTCTACTCATCCAATTGGTACACAATATTCAGGATCCTGATCAATTCCCAACTTCTATAGGAAATAATTTCGTCTTACTAGTCCACATTAAGATGTTTTCATTCTAAATTCTTACTAACATGAGAGTATGCCCCATGCTTTCCAGTATTCAAATATCTGTACTGCATTATCTTTCTCCTAAAACAATCATTGATCTGCAGGATCCAGACAAAGTTTACATTCTGCAACTTGAAAAGGCCTGTAGAACACTCATAGGCATAGTATATGTTTCAAAGAAGATTAGCAGATTGTAGTTTCAGAAAGCATACTTATGCAATGTTCCTTTGCAAAATTTACTTGTGCAGGTACTGATTCTTTTTAGGATATAGAAAGTTGCAAAAGAATGTCACTCTTACAATTAAAACAAGAAAAATAAAACAGAACATAAAATCATAATCTTTGTTCTTCATCTGAAAGCTGAGGGATTAAGGCAAGCAGGTGGACTGAACTACAAATGGCTACAACACACTTGAAGGAAAGAAGTAACACGTAAGCAGCATACATAGTCCATTTTATATATGACAGGTCACAGGAGAAAGAGTTGGAAACTATAAAGGTGGATAAGGGAAAAAATGGCTGAAATATAACAAATTGTTAATGGCCAAGAATGGACTTGGATTTAGAATTCTGTGCAAACCAGGTACATAAGAAGTACACACTTTTTGCCATCACTCTACCATGGGCCTTCACTGGTTAGGTATTGACAAGAAATATTTAGAGTAGAAAATGGAGACAGTCCCCTTGGAGCTATGAACACTGAAGGACTTGACAAGTTCTGAGGGAGGAACATATGCTATTGGAAAAACTAGCTTTTCATATAGAAAAAAACTGAACATGTCTTCCAAACCTACACAAAATGATCACAAATTGGTTTGTGGAAGTTGAAGTAAAAGCTAAAATGACAAAATTTTAGGAAAAAAATATATAGAAAGAAACATTCAAGACTTTGGATGAGACAGAATTTTTAGGCTACAAGGAAAATTATTATAAAATAAAATATTTGATAATTCAGAATAAAATATTTTCTGATTTTTGTAAGACAATATTAAGAAAACCAAAAGACATGACACAGATTAAAATAAAATATTTAAAAAAAGATTTATGTAGAATCATGATATGGGTTTCTCAACATAAAAATGTTAATTCAATAATACAAACTATCTAATGTCAAAAAGTAAAGAAATATTTTAAAAGTAACCTCACAACAACAAGTGCTCAACATCATTGGATATCAAGTAAAAGCAAATTAAAAACAAAATGAGATATGAATATACATGCACAAGAGCAGCAAAAATAGAAGATGCTGCAAATATGAAGTGTAGGCAAAGATATGGAAAGAGATTGAACTCTAAGTAATGACATTCTTTTTAGTCTGAAAAAGACAACAAAAATGGTACAACATTTTCAAAAAAAGAAGTGTTTGGAAGCATTTATTAAAGTCAACATTTTCTTAAAACATAACTTATTTATTTATTCATTTATTTTAGAGACTGGTCTAGCTCTGTCACATAGGCTGGAATGGAGTGGCATGAGCCTAGCTCCCTGCAGCCTTAAGTTCCTGTGCCTAAGTAATTCTCCTGCCTCAGATTCCCCAGAAACTGGAACTACAGGCACATGCCACCGCACCTGGCTATTTCACCTTTAAAACAATTTTTTTTAATAGATAGGGTCTTGCTATGTTGCCCAGGCTGGCCTCAAACTGCTGGGCTCAACTCCTGCCTTGGCCTTCTGAGTGGCTGGATTACAGGTGCAAGCCACTGCATCTGGCACACATGACTAATTTATTCTACTACCAGGATAAGCAAAATCATATGCTTTCCTAGATTTGTACACAAACATTTATAGCAGCAAAATTTATAATAAGCAATACCACAAAGAGTTGTATGGAAAATAGTATGAAAAAGATGGTTTGTCCATATAATGGAACATTACTCAGAAATAAAATGAAAGACATGAAAATTACATGAAACAACATGAATGAATCTCAAAACAGCATGCTAAGTGAAATAAATGAGACACAAGATAATTAACTATCCTATTTACACAACAAATGGAAAATTAGATATACAGAAAGAAGATAAGTTACTAAGGCTGGGAGTAAGGGGCAGAAATTGACTGCAAAGAGACATACTACGTATTATTGTAGTATGAAAATATTCTAAAATTTGGTTATGATAATGGTTACACATCTGAAAATATTTACCAAATATTATCAGACTGTATACTTAAAATAGGTGAAATTTGTTGTGAATATATACCTTAAGAAAACTGCAACAATACTATTTACTTTAGCATTAGAAAAATGAAATTACATAAAGATTTAACAAAAACTAAAACATTACTGAGAAATTTTAGAAATTTAAATCAATTTAGAGATGTGACATTTTCATGGACCAGAAGACTTAATATTGTTAATATGATAATGCTTCCCAGTTGCTTTATAGATTCAAAGATACTTGACACACTAATAGTTTAATACATGTGGAGAAGCTGAAAACCTAGACTAATCAAACCATTTTCAAATAAAAGTATACAGTTGGAGAACTTAAAATGCTGACTTTAAGACTTACTATAAAGGAGCAATAATCAAAAGAATGTAGAATTGGCCTAAGATATACATTAAATCAATGGATTATAATAGTTACCAGAAAAATGTGCTCATGTGTTCAGCTGAATTTCTACAAATGGTGTCAAGATAATTAAATGGGCAAAATAGCCTTGTCAGCAAAGATGATGTAAAAACTAATACTATGTAAAAACTAAAATCTAACACCATATACAAAGTCATCAATCTAAATATAGAAACTGAAAATAATAACACTTGCAGAAGAATAATTACAAGATGGTATTTGGTGCCTTAAAGATTTTAAAAAATAAGACAAAATAGTATGGATTGCAAATGGGAAAAAAAATTTGAAGGTTTCATTTAATTTAAAGGTTTCATTTCTTAATTTCTTTCTATACTGTCATATAATAGTCCTTTTTTCCTTTTCATTTACAGTTTCATGAGTTTTAACTATTGGTTTTTCTATTATTAGAGTTTGTATTTTCAGGGATAAATAATGTTCTAGCAAATAGTATGTGATTGTTTTTGCAATGGCTTCTTTCACTCCATTTATAGAAGGTGCTTTCACCTGCCCACTTTCTGACATTGTAACAATAGTTCTTGTTACTGTTGAGGAGTATTCAAGCATCTATACAATTTAAAACGCAATACCATGCATTGGGATCATATGAATAAATTGAAAATGTTAACATTTTTATGGTGGGAATGCAAAATTACATAGCTACTTTAGAAATAGTCTGGCAGTTGTTCAATAATAAAATATTGTTCGCACTTGCCTTATGATCAGCACTTCCATTCCTAAGCATTTATCAAAAATAAATGAAAATATATATCAGCACAAAGACCTTTCACGAATATTTCTAAGACATTCATTTGTGATAGCTAAAATGGCAAAAACTTAAATGCCCCCCACTTGTGGTGCATTCATACAGTGGGACAATGTGTAGCAAGAAGAAGATGACTACTGATAAATGCAACAACATGGATGCATCTGAAAAGCATTATAGTAACGGAAAGCGTGCTAACCTACCCTGTGTTAGCCTGACAGACTCCATCTTGCTGAGAGCCAGACAGACACCATTTTAACCTCTGCATCACCCCTCCTGCCATTTCTCCCTTGAGTGCATACCTGGGTCATGCTACTGTGCTGGGTAATGCTGTGCTTAGAATTTTAGAGGCATATAACCATTGCAGCCATATCCTGCTTGGCAAGCGCACTTGCTATTGTGAATACCCCCTTGATTGATTGTATGGCAAGTACCGAATACCCCCCTTGGTAATCAGCAATCATGGGAAAGGCTTGTGTCTCTCCTTAGTAATCAACAATCATGGGAATCTCCTGCCTCCTAGTTACCAGCCCCCCTATCTAACTTGATTGTTCTGCTTCTGTAAATTCTGCTTCAGCTGGGCTCCCCCTCCCCTTTCTTAAGCAAGGTATAAAAAGGAATCAAGCCCCATCCTCGGGGCCTAGAGATTTTGAGCTTGAGCTGACTCTCAATTGCAACTCAGTGTTGCACTTTCCTTCTAACTCGCTCGGGCATAACAGAAAGAATCAGGAATGACTTACTGTACTTTGCATTTCTGAAAAGGCAAAATTACAGATTTAAAACACATGAGCATTTGCTAGGACCTGACAAAGTGGGAAGGGTTTGTGGAGAAGAGATTAACTACAAGGAAACATAACGGAAACTTTTAGGTATGGTGAAATATAAATCTTGACTAATTAATTTTTTTTTCTGTATCGACACTTTCACTATGTTGCCCAGCTGGTCTCAAACGTATGGCCTCAAGTGATCCTTCTAACTCCATCTCTGAAAGAACTAGGATTACAGATGTGAACCATTACACCCAGCCAAACCTTGATTTATGACTATATACATTTTTTGAAAATTTACCAAACTGTACACCTAAAAATGGTGAATGTTATTGTATGTAAATTTTACCATAATTTAACAAAATGACTTCAACGTAGCTTGAAGCCATTTTTTTCCAGAATCATTTAGGTATAAGTCCTAAAAGAACTAAACAATTTTAATAAGACTACATTGAACACAAGGATTACAGTATCAGGAAAAGAGACTTCTCTTTTAAGCAATATCTTTAAATGGACTATAATCATATTTTAAATGGGCCATAATTACATTATATATTTTCTATTTTTTACTGTCAAATGAGTTATGAAGGTATGTGTGTAATTAGGTTTATCTGTATTTATTTTTTTACACAATAAGTTGTAGTCTTGTTAACTTGCTATTTTTCTCGCATAAACAAGTCATAGTCTTCTGTTCAATAATTGTCATTCTCCAAAAAGAGGTAATTTATTTTAAATATATGTTTTACCGAAGTCATCTTCAAAAATATTTTATTTCCTTCTTATATAAAGCAATGGAAGTTAATCACATTTCTACAGGCTTCATGCTCATTCAATATTTGCAGTTTTTCTTAGTCTTTTCTTTAGTCCATTTCATATTGCTATAAAGAACAGCCCAGACTTAGTAATTTATAAAGGAAAAAGATTTAATTGACTCACAGTTCAGCATGGCTGGAGAGGCCTCAGGAAATTTACACTCATTGCAGAAGGTGAAGGGGAAGCAAGACACCTTCTTCGTTAAGGCAGCAGAAAGAAGTGCCAAGCAGAGCGGGAAGAACGCCTTTTGAAACCATCAGATCTCGTGAGAACTCACTCACTCTCGCGAAAACAGCATGGAGGAATCCAACCCCGGATTCAATTACCTTCACCTGGCGGCTCTCTTGACACGTGAGGATTAGGGAGATATGGGGATTACAATTCAAGATGAGATTTGGGTGGAGACACAAAGTCTAACCATATCATGCATATATAGGTATTTGTGATTATTCTCAAACTTTATTGAACATCCCAGGTCTAAAATATACTTTGTGGGGGTTCACTCAGGCAAAAATATTAAAGGAAAAATATTAGAGACAGCTTTAGGGAATAGTCACAAACCTTTTTGGAAGGCCAAAGGTTTACATAGCTTGTATTGATTAAATGGGTTACCCTAGGGCATTAGAACAGTAGAGTAAATACTAGAAATTCTAAAAAATGTTTCTCCAGATAAGTCTGTTTAACCCCATCTCTATTAGCAAAATCTTTGATCATGCACATGTGCTTAACTGCCTTCTACTGGGAATATCTGCACAAGTTAATTACCCTCTAATGGTGTTTATCCAAAGACTCTTGTTCTTTGATATACTAAATAAAAGCCTGGAGTAGGTGCTGCTCAAGGCCAGCTGCCTTTAACTCTTTCGAGTGAGTGGCCAGGTCACCGTAGGTCGTTCTTCCACTGTATTCTGTAAGTGAGTGAATGTATTCGTCTGTCGCTGAGTCAGGGTCTGCAGAACAGGCCTCTGCAGGTGGTGACCCTGACAATACAATTTCAGATAACGGTTGTGTCTAGTTTAACATCACATACTGATCATTTATATGAAGGAAAATAAAGCACTATAAGGTGATAGAAAGGGATAAAGGCTGTTCTTGTAGATCAGTTTGACAGGTTGCCCTATTTATTGATGTGACATTTGAGAAAAGACCTGAAAATAAAGTGAGAGAATTAAATGAGAAAATTCTTCCAGGCAGAGTGAACTGTAATGTCATGACAAGAGAGGCAGAGGGAAGCTTGGTGCAGAAAAAGAAAGCAATATGATCACTAACAACATGTTATGAGGCTGACTCTGAAAATGAAGGAAAAGACTATGAACCAAGGAATGCAGCTCTAGAAGCTGCAAAAAGCAAAGAAATGATGTCCCCTTGATAGAACCTCCAGAGAGTCACTGAAATGGACATGGGATTTCTTACCACCAGAACAGTGAGAGAATAAACGTGTTGTTTAAAACCACCAACTTTGCAGTAATTAGTCACAACAGGTATAGAAAGCCAATACAACGTTTAAAAGAGCCACACAGCCCTATCTTTTCAGAAAAATCTGTAACAGGGGATAGAAGAATAGAGAGCATTTAGAAATTTATTGCTGTAACCCAGGCAAAGGAATAGGATGTTGGCGATTGATATGCACGATTCAATTTTTGATATTTATTCTTATGCATTCTGTGTTTTATTAAAAAGAGCTTACATTTTAAGATTTATTGATGCTAACAATAAAATACCATTTTTAAAGATGACTTTGCATCCTGCAATATTGTGAAATTGACATTCATTCTAGTATATTTTTCATAAATTGTTTTATACAGTTTATGTATGTGATGATGTTATTTGCAAATAATGGCAGATTTCACTATTTCACTCCAATATTTGTAATCTTTATTTCTTTATCTTGTCTTACTGCTTTAGCATTTCTATGACTCTGATAAAGAGTGGCAATATTGGATGTTTTTGTCCTGTAAGTTAAAGGGAAAGTATTTAATATTTCACCATTAAAAATTAATTTATCTCCACTCTTTATTATGAATATACAATAAAAATAATACAATATTCACTTCAATTGCTAGTTTATTGAGACTTTTTTTTTTCATGAAAGGTGTTGAATTTTATTAAATTTATCTAAGGCAAAGATCCTAAATTTTTTATTCAATTAATGTGGTAAATTATGTTGAATAACTTTTAAATGTTAGTCCAACGATACACTCCTGGAATACATTCCAGAATAAGGTTGCACTAACATTTTTCTTTATGTATACTGTGTTGTGATTTGCTTATGCTTAACTTAGATGTTAATTTGCATCAATGTTCAGAAGAAATGCTGGCTTGTCATTTTCCCCTTTGATAATGTTCTTTTTCAGTTTAAAATATCAAGGTAGTGTTCTCATAAAATAAGTTTAGATATGTCCCCCTGTTTTCATTCTCTGTGCTTTTTTAAAAAAATGTATTATTTATTCCATAAGTGACTGGCACTATTCACTAGTAAAGTCATTTTGTCATCAAGTTTTATCAGTGGCACATATTTTAAAGCATCATTATTTTAAAAGCAACTTACAAAACTAATTTATTCTACTGTCATAGAACTACAGATGTCCATTTTAATATTGGGAAACAGTCTTTGGTAGCATGCTTTTAATGTGAATTAAAACCTACATTAGTTAAATTTTCAGATAGTTGCCACAGAAACACAGACAAATGCAATTCCATGTGCTTTTTTTTAATACAGCAGCATTTGCACCAACCTTGCTCATAAAACCATTTCAAAATTATCAATAATTAATTCAAATAATTTCTATGCATGTTTCAAACCCACATTAAATTTTATTTAACAACTACAAAAAAAATCATCTATAAACACTACTGGGAGCCCTGAAATCTTTTCACTCTACTTATTCTCAAATTTGAATATGTATTTTGCTGTAACAGATGCCAGATTGGCCTCAGCATTACATAGTAGACAGCTAATATTTGGAAACCGTAGACTCCACTGTTTATTTTTTAATAATGTGCATATTTCTACCTCTTTGTACTTTTAGCCAATTAGGGTTTTGATATTTAAAATATTTCTCTTATAAACTACATAATGCTGTTGCATAGTAATTTTTTGTTTAAATAATTATTTCTTTATACACAGTAAAACTTTTAGAAAAGAATAGCTTGAATGTATTCTCTGAACCTACCAATATATATGGTTTTGTAAAGGGAAGACTTCAGAAACTATCAAAATTAGAATGCCTTAAAGTTCAAAGAAAAAACAAAAAGCAGAGCTCAAAAGATATTTTGCATATTTCCATGTCTTTGCTTTTTATAACAAAGAAGACAAAATTGTAACACAAGTCATAAGAAAAAAAAATGGCTTTTATTCCCTCTTGCCTGAAGCAATTGGTTTGAAAGTTCAGCTTTGAAGTAGACGCTTTCTAAAGTATTTATATTGAAAATATAGAAAAATATGTGTATTGTACAATTTCTTTCTAATTGTAGTATATTTCTTTCATAAAACATGTCATGCTACACAAGACTTAAAAGTTGAATGAACTCCACATAAATTTAAGTGAAGGCAGTGATCTTCCCACCTAATTTCAATACATACTGTACAGGCAATAAAATCTTCAAAGGTTATTTCTAAAGGAATGATTTCTTTTGAATTGTGTTAATAATAAAATTGGACTTTATTGGCTTCCAGTAAACCTAGAGGCAAAAGTTACTCCTAACACATAGCAATTTTTGAATGTCTCTTGAAGGCAAGAATGACACGTTGTTAGTTCTCACCTGTCAAGCAGACAGTAAATTCATAAATAATTTTTTAATAATGATAAATTATTAAAGAGGAAAAGAGATACTGCAGAAAGAACTGGAAAGCAGGAAAAAGGACTTTGGTTCTGGTTTTGAATTTGCTGCTCATTACCTGGGTATTTACATTTCTGAGAAACTTAAAGTCTCTCTGCCTCTCGATTTGGTTAGATATCAAGATTTCATTGATGATTTCTAAGGTTCCTTTTAGTAAGAACACAATTGACAAGGGACTCATTTACAAATTCAACCATGCAAAAGGAAGCAACTTCTAATTTTTATGTATTAAACTTAACACTTTAGGTCTATTCTGCCTGATTTGACCTAGGTTAATTCCAGGTAAAACATTTTAGGTTAAGTTTAAATGCAGTTCCTAAGGGATATTTTTTCCTCTTCATCATTTTTCCTTGGTTGACATCTATATTGTCATAAATTTAGCTTCATTTTCTGATCATTTGTTGATGCCTCTCAGTGCTATGATCTGCAGAGGTGTGTACATCTTACAGTCTGGATCTTGCCATTGCCAGGCTTCACACATATTCTCTGAAATATCTGCATCCTCATTTTCATAGCTCCCTCTAGTTACATTTCTATTCTACTAATACAACATGTTCATGTAAGCTGGATTTTGTCTCTTCTAATGAATGCAAACATGCTTGTCTCATAGGAAAATCCAGCTGCTCCCTCACATCATTCTAGAAACAGGAGAAGCCTTGTTGGCTCTCAGTTAACCTCATCTTACATACAACGTACTTCTATACATCTCCCCATTGAATGTCCATGTAGCTGCTTGAGAAGCAAACAGGTGCCTGCTTCTCATATATCAGATTCTCTAACCTACTTAGAAGTTGTTTTGTATCTCCTCACCAAGACAGAAATACAATCTAAGGAGTGAACAGGCTGAAGATTTTCTTCAGAGAGACACCTCAAGGTCCTAATTTATTGCTTTGTTTCCTTTTATACTCTTAATTTTTCATTTTCCTTTAGCTTAGAGTTTTTGATTTTTTCTTTTCAAGATGGAGTTTCTCTCTTGTTGCCCAAGCTGGAGTGCAATGGCGCAATCTTGGCTCACTGCAATCTCCGCCTCCCAGGTTCAAGCAATTCTCTTGCCTCACCTCCCAAGTAGCTGGGATTAAAGGCATGCACCACCACACAGGGCTAATTTTTTATATTTTTAGTAGAAACAGGTTTCACCATGTTAGCAAGGCTGGTCTTGAACTTCTGACCTCAGATGATCTGCTGGCCTTGGCCTTCTAATGTGCTGGGATTACAGGCATGAGCCACCATGCCCAGTTATAGAAATTTTAAATTTCAGTTGTTTGTGCTTGAGAAGGAGGAAGATCAAAAAGAGCATATCAGATATTCTTTTCTACATAATCATTAAGACAGAGCTTTATTTAGCCCATGATGTTTAGGCTTTGAAATGTATTTTTCTCTCCTAAAACAATTGACATATTCCACAAAGTACTGCCATTTTGAATCTCAACAGCTTGTTGCATTTTTGTTTGCCACTTTGTCCTGAGAATATTAAAGATGGGTGGCTGGCTTTTGCTTCTTGGGCCTGAGGAAGTCCAAATGCACAAAATAACCAGCGTGCAGGAATGTGCTAGGTAATACTTAAATTATTTTTCTTCTAATAACTTGTAATGAAATTTATTTGCCTTAGTTATTAAAGCATGATGCTTTTGGCTAGTGAATATTATTTACCTTATATACACACAGAGTTGATGAAAGTGCAGAGTTACACCTGTATATATTTATTTATATTTAACTCTGGAAAATTCTGAGTGTACTTAATTAGGAAATTCTGAGTGTATTTGGCTGGGAAATTCTGTGTACTTGGCTCTTTCCAAAGAGAGATGAAAACTGTGTGGCTTATTTTACATTCAACTTCTGAAATAGCCTGGTTAATAGATCTGTTGTTTCAGGAAAACTTAGTAGTGGTTCGGGTTTAAAATGTTGCCTTTCAATAAGCAATGTCAAAAGCAACTCACAGCAACCCCTTAAAGCCCAGCCCATTAACAAAGTTTGTTCTTAAGTCCATAAATATAGGCATTAATGAAAGCCTATACCAAACCATAATCAAAATTGTAAAACACTGGGGAATATTATTTATAAAAATGTTGTTGTCAAATAACAGAGTAAGCTATAAATTATTCATGGATCATTGGGCATAACAAGTATCTGATATTATGCAATAACTAGGGAAATTTTAATATAGGGGAAGCCCCCATTATATTTTGTAATTGAATATTTGTTTTATGATATTTCATTGTACTTGTTCATTGTTAGTGCTATAACATGATTATTCTCAGAAGAAATAAACTTTCACGATGGATTGGGAATTAGAAACAATAGAAAGAATAATAAAATGAATAAATTGATCATAAGAGGAACTGAAATGGATTTTGTTTTTCACAAATAAAGATTGATTTTTCATCAAACCTTTGTAGGTTTCTTGACATGATGTGTTAGAAAGTCCAGTGACATTTTCCAAATATTTCTGGAAACAACAATTTATGTATCATCATTATTACTAGGCATTATGATTGACAGATTATAATATTGTAATCAATGATTCAGATAAAGTATACACGAACACTAATAGAAGAATTAATTCTGTTATCATTTGAAACAAAAGAAATAAAAGAGAATGAATATAATCATTTTATACAGAGGATCCATGCACTTAGTTTTTAAAATAACTTAAAAGATTATTATTTAAATATTTTCAAATGAGAATTTTTATTCCTGAAATAATGAAAAATGAGCCAGCTTCCTTTTGCTTGCTCAATATTTTAAATGAAAACAAATGGCTTACTTGAAAACGAACTGGGTCTAAACACTCTCTTTGTGTATGTGTGTGAGCTAATATCTCCAATCTGTTTTACTACAAGTATAAAGGTTTATTTTAATTTTTCTACTCACTGCCAATGTTTTCTCCATTTAAAAAATTGTCTCCTTTGTAAGTACAAGCATGTTACATGATTGTGTATAAAATTTGAAAATTAATATAAAAAATTCCAATTTAAATTAATTAATATTATATAAAATTAAATAATCTGTCACACTAGTCACATACCAAAGGCTCAATAACTTCATATGACTATTGGCAATGGTAGTATACACTGCAGATATAGAAAATTTCATTATTGCTGATGGTTCTATTGTAAAATGCTATCTTAAACAATTTAGAAACCATTTTTAATGAGTGCATAACATCCCACTATGTTGTTGCATCCTAATTATTTAATTATTCCTACATTGCTGTATATTTTCAGTGTGTGTATAGTGACATATTTAGTTCTTTTGTTGATATGGTAGTAGTGGTTGTGGTTGTAGTTTTGTTATCAGATATAATGTAATAACAAATCATATATAACATTTTTATGTTTTTATTTTAGAAATGTTCTTACATTCACATTTTTTCTTCTGCGTTCATAACTGATGTTTGTGTAGAAGAGGTATTGGCTATGGTACAGAAGTCTAGAGAACTACAACTCTAAGAAAAGGGTAAAGAGTATGAATAATTTTGAGTTTTAAATAGAGTTGGTAGGAGACATTTAAGCAATTGTATATTGGGATTTGTTTAAGACTATTTAACTTTTGTGGCCCTAAGGTAATTGTGAGCTCACAGTACTAAGTGAGCTCAATTAGTAGTTGAATGGCTTGAATGGCATTAGATGTGTGCACCGTATACCCTATCATAGGGACCTTAGAGATAGCATGTTTCCTCAAATAATCAATTTTTGTCTGGATCATTGTTCTGCATAAACATTTTGAAAAATTTTTGAGGAAGTAACTGGTATGTGTTATAGGAGTGAAAATGTTGAATGGATTAGCTCATTATTACAAAGTTCCTGTAAAGTTTCAAAAAGATTTTGATTTTTAAAAAGAGTTCCTAATGCTCCTTTTTTTTCCTTTTAACTTGCAGTTTTTTCTTTCCAACTTTTATTTTAGATTCAAGGGATACATGCACAAATTTGTTACATAGGTAAATTTTGTGTTGCAGGGATTTAGTGTACAGATAATTTTGTCATCCAGGTAATCAGCATAATATCGAACAGGCAGTTTTTCAATCCCCACCTTTTGTCCATGTGTAATCAACGTTTAGCTCCCACTTGCAAGTGAGAACATGTGGTATTTGGTTTTCTGTTCCTGCATTAACTTTCTTAGAATAATGGCCTTGGGCTCCATTCATGTTGCTGCAAAAGACACAATTTATTCTTTTTTATGATTTCATAGTACCCATGGCATATGTGTACCACATTTTCTTTATCTGGTCCACTGTTGATGGGCATCTTGGTTGACTCCATGCCTTTGCTATTGTGAATAGTGCTTCTGTGAACATGCATGTGCATGTGTCTTTATGGTAGAATGATTTATATTCCTTTTTGTACATACCAAGCAATAGAAGAGCTGGTCAAATGGTTTTCTATTTTAAGTTCTTTGGGTAATTTCCAAACTGCTTTCCACAGTGGCTGAACTACATTCCCACAAGCAGAGGATAAGCATTCTTTTTTCCATGCAACTTTGTCAGAAACTCTTATTTTTTGACTTTTTGATAAAAGAGAATGCTACCTGCCATTCTGATTGGTGTGAGATGATATCTCATCATGGTTTTTATTTGAATGTCTCTAATAATCAGTGATGTTGAGAATTTTTCATATGCTTGTTGGCCATGTGCATGTTTTCTTCTGAGAAGTGTGTGTTTATGTTTTTTACCCGTTTTTTTTTTTTTTTTTTTTTTTTTTTTTTTTTATGGGGTTGTTAATTTGTCGCTTGTTGATTTGAGTTTGTTATAGATTCTGGGTATTAGACCTTCATCAGATGCAAAGTTTGCAGATATTTTCTCCCATTCTATAAGTTGCTTATCAATAGTTTATTTTGCTGTTTACCTTGCAATTTTTAAAATTACTTCTATTTTTCTTCTGATTTTTAAATAACACATCTTGACTGTGAGAGATAACTTGTCTAGATGACAAACTTTATTGGCAACAAGAACTTCATTAAATTGTGGATTTTGAGTTATCAGAGATGGTTTTTGGCCTATTGCCGAATTTCAAACTCCAATTCCACAGCCTGGTTTAGTGCCATAAGCATATTAGTTGCTTTGGAGTTAAGCACATTTAGTTTCAGATCCAAGCTTTAACACATACTAACTGGTTGAATTTGGGCAAATTACGTGACTTACAGTGTTCTTCCTTCATGAGGTCTAAATGAGAAAATGAAAAATAGACACTTATCATGGCATACAGCACACAGGAAATGGTCAGTAATTATGAGCTGTTGTCATTGAAGGGGCTGAATTCAGTTAATCATTGAAGAAATCTCTTTTAACTTTTTCTTTTAAAACATTAAATATATAGGTCCAGAGATAAAGTCACTTTTCTTAGTTCTCCCAATTAAGGTAGACTAGACCAAGATTGTGTTTCTCTTGCATTTCCTAGCCCTTTTTATCCCAAAGATTTTAAGTCTATACCTAGTTTACTTCTTAGTACAATGAATCCATGGATCCACTCATTGTCACCCATTCCAAATACTTGTGAATTCCCTAATAAGGAGGGAACCAGGTTGAATTACAAAGTACCTGCAGTCCTAGTTCATGAAAGATTTAACAAGAAAGAGTGTTGAGAGCCCCCGTATATTAACTGGTTCTCACACTGCTTTAAATAAATGCCTGAGATGGAGTAATTTATAGAGAAGAGAGGTTTAATTGTCTCACAGTTTTGCAGACTGTATAAGAAGCATGGTGCTGGCATCTGCTCAGCTTCTGGGGTGGCCTCAGGAAACGTACAATTATTGCAGAAGGCAATATACTTTTGAATTCTGTCTTGAAAATAAGAGCTAAGATTTACTTTAATCTGAAATATAACGGTAGAACGAATAAATGAAATCTGCCAAGAAGCAGATTTTTCAATGTAAGAAAAAATTTACAATTGGAAAAAAAATAGAATGGAGTTTTACTAATCCACAAAGCTCTTGTCATCCTTAAACACAAAATTTTTAGTCTAATATTTTATTATTTAAATCAACTAATAATCATTTTATCTAAGTTTGAAAAAATTGGAAGAAATAATCCAAAGAAAAGGCAAGTCTGCAAATAATGAACTTATCCTGACTAGATTGTTCATCATTACAGCACCAAGTTTTAAGAGATAAGAATATCTGGTGACTAATATTAATTCAGAAAATAATTTGTCAAACTACTTCAACTAAATATTTCTGAAGGTGATTTTTCAGGAGTTTCTGCTTAATGCAAACCAGTAAACTAATAGGCAGTAATTAAATGTTTATTCTGAATATACTGTCTACATTTTACTAATAGTGTCACTAATGGTATATAAAATACAGTTTCTGATGCAGTGTATACAGTTCCACTTGAATTGTCTAGAAGGGGTGTCCAATTTTAGTTTTCATCCTGGAACATGGCCCCTTTTTATCACCTTTGTTTTGTGAGTCTGTATCAAGGTGTCTATTTTTGGTTACCATGCTGGTCTAATGTATTCTGGTGACTTCATGATTCATTTGATGTTATTAACTAAGTATATACAATGTTTTAAAACATATAAATATTTTTAACTAAGTATATGTTAAATGTTCTTTTAATAAGTACAGGCTAAATTTTTTAAAACATTGTGTATACTTAGTTAATAGCATTTAGCCAATACTTATTAAAATAACATTTTTTTCCATTTATTTATTTTATTGCATTTTAGGTTTTGGGGTATATGTGAAGAACATGGAAGATTGTTGTATAGGTACACACTTGGCAGTGTGATTTGCTGCCTTCCTCCCCAACACCTACATCTGGCATCTCTCCCCTTGCTATCTCTCCCTAACTCCCCACCCCCCACCATCCCTCCCCTATTTCCCCCAACAGACCCCAGTGTGTAGTGCTCCCCTCCCTGTGTCCATGTGTTCTCATTGTCCAACACCTGCCTATGAGTGAGAACATGTGGTGTTTGATCTCCTGCTCTTCTGTCAGTTTGCTGAGTATTATGGTTTCCAGGTTCATCCATGTCCCTACAAAGGACACAAACTCATCGTTTTTGATGGCTGCATAATATTCCATGGTGTATATGTGCCACATTTTCCCTGTCCAGTCTATCATCGATGGCCATTTGGTTTGGTTCCAGGTCTTTGCTATTGTAAACAGTGCTGCAATGAACATTCGTGTGCATGTGTCCTTATAGTAGAACGATTTATAATCCTTTGGATATATACCCAGTAATGGGATTGCTGGGTCAAATGGAATTTCTATTTCTAGGTCCTTGAGGGATCGCCACACTGTCTTCCACAATGGTTGAACTAATTTACACTCCCACCAACAGTGTAAAAGTGTTCCTATTTCTCCACCTCCTCTCCAGCATCTGTTGTCTCTAGATTTTTTAATGATCGCCATTCAAACTGGCGTGAGATGGTATCTCAATGTAGTTTTGATTTGCATAAAATAACATTTAACATATACTTAGTTAAAAACATTTACCCTTGAAGCTGGAAAATGCTTGAATATTTTTAGCAAAAGCAAAAGTACTGAAATTCAAAGTAAAGTAAGGGATGAAATGATTACTAGGAGATTAAATTTGAGAATTATGATGATCATATTTTTTAGAGCCCCAAAGACCTTCATGTTGACTTTTACCGTGTGTCTTTATTAGAGAAAGCCACTGGGGCATTTGGAAGCATGGTGCCATCTGAGCTGAATTATGTTTTTAATGGATAGCTCTGGCTCCTGGGTTGAGAATAAGCTAGCAAAGCGAACACTGAAGCATTGAGACTTGTTGGGGAGCTACTGAAGTATTCTAATTGAGAGTTTTTGTACATTTGACTATCATAGAAGTTGGAAGTAGTGTGAAATGATGCAACTTTGAATACATTTGCAGATATAACTTATCCTTGAGGTCTGTACTGTAGGTCAAATAAATCGATTATGTTGCTATCATTTGAATGTTTTTATCCCCTCCGTAATTCAGATTGAAACTTAATTCCCGCTGTGGTTTTATTAAGATTTGGACCTTTTGGGAAGTGATTAAGTCATGAGGACTTCATCCTCATGAATTGGTTGGTGCCTTATAAAAGGTCTAGAGGAACTAGCGTATGCCCCCAGTTTTGCCCTTCCATCCCTTCACCATGTGGACACCTATGCAGCACAAATCTATGAGAAATAGGCTTTCACCAGGCATTGAACAGAAACTGCTGGCATGTCGATTTTGGTCTTCCCAGCATACAAAAATATAAGAGATAAATTTTGATTATTAATAAGTTATCCTGTCTCTGGTATTGTGTTATAGTAGCACAGATGTACTAATAAACATGAATAACTCAAGGTTTTTGGCCTGAGTAACTAAAGGAATTAACCATTATCTGATATGAGGAAGACTGAGAAAGAGCCATATTTTGGGGAGTAAAGGAAGAGAGGTAAGTCCATTTCAGTTTTGGAAATGGAAAGGTTGGGATTCCTATTAGATGGACGAGTGGAAATGACTAAAAGGAGGCAAAGCATATGAGGTTGGGACTTAGAGAGAGGTCAAAGCTATGTGAAAGTTTGGCCAAATGAAACAGAAAGAGAAGGTCAAGAAATTTATAATGTATGCAGTGAAGTAATTGAAATAATTGAACTTAGAATTTAAACTAGAGGGAAACAGAAAAAGGGAAGGAGAAATGTGAGATATCATGAAAAGTTGTAAGATTAATCAATCGAGGTTAAACCAAGGCCAAAATATTATTGATATCAAGGTCCTAGTACTAGACATGTAGAATATAGTTCAAAATGTGCATTGATTGAAATTGAGATAATAAAAATTTGCATTTGCTGCAAATGACAAAGTCATTGCTGTGCCAGTGGTATTAAAGATGGTGAGTATAGTGGAGGTAAAATTTAACTACTACCTGCCTACCATTCCAAAGATGTAGTTGAAAACATTGATAAAAGATAGTGAGTTGTGAAAAAGTAAATAAATTATATGGAGAAGATAGATGGTAAAAGTTCTTTGATAAATTCTGCACAGAATTCTCTCATCTCAACTTCTCATTCTTGATGATAACAATGTTATTTTCCTCCTAGCATAAAGAGGGCATTTTTCACATAGACTTTTCATCTTTGGCTTTTATGAAACAACATGAAGTTCAGAGTGATCATCTTATAAGTTCTGTTTCCCAAGTATGTTTAGCTCAAAATAGCAAATATGGCAGAGTGGCATATTTTGGGAGGGTATAGTTTTAACTCCCTATAAGCTCATTGTAAAGCATCCTTAGTCTCACTAAATTCAATGAAAATCAGCCTTTAAATTACTGCATTACATTCACTGTTTTCTGTGTAATTTAATAAACTTTGATTTTTTAAGAGAACGTGTAGGTTCATAAAAAATTGAGCAGAATGTACGGAGTTCCTACATACTTCCTTTTCACCCCATTCCCCCCATCATGCCACACACAAACACAACTTTTCTCCACTATCAACATCCTGCACTAGAGTATAAATTTGTTACTGCCAATGAACCAGCACTGACACATAATTATCAACCAAAATCCATACTCTACATTAAGTTTGTCCTTGATTGTATATTCTATGGGTTTGAGCAGATGTGTAATGCATGTATCTACCACCATAGTTAGTATTATATAGAATAGAAATCCTAAATCCTAATGCTCTAAAAATCCTTTGTTATCTGCCTATTTATCCCCACCTTCCCTGTACCTCATTCCCTAGTAATAACTACTGATTATTTCATAGTCACCGTAGTTTTGTGTTTTTCTACTTAGCAATATACTGTTAAGGTTCATCTATGTCTTATGATGGGTTCATAGGTTAATTTTTGGTTGCTAAATAAAATCACATTGTGTATATGTACCACATTTTATTTATGTACTCATTCACAGAATTATATCTTTGTGGCTTCCAAATTTTGACAATTATAAATAAAGCTCCTTTTAAGACCCCAGTACAGCATTTGTGTGGATATAAGCTCTCAGGTCATTTCAGTAAATAACAAGGAGTTGATCACTGAATTATACAATAAGAGTGTATTTAGTTTTATAAGCAACTGCCAAACTATTTTCCAAAATGGGTCTACCATTTTGTATCCACAGTAATTTTACTAGAGAGTTTCTGTTATCCACATCGTCACCAGCAGTTGATGTTTCCAGTGTTCTAAATTTTAGACATTATAATACATGGCTAGTGGTACTTCTTGTCAGCCTTCCAAATTGCTGGGGTTATAGGCATGAGCCACCGTGCCAGCCTCTTTGCCCATTTCTAATTTTATTTTTCTCCTTATTGATGAGTTTAAGACTACTTTCTATATTATCTGGTAACAATCCTTTATCAGATGGGTCTTTTTTTTTTTTTTTTTTTTTTTTTTTTTTTTAAATGTTTTTACTTTTTTTCCCAGGCTCCCCAGGCTCCAGGCTGGAGTGCAGTGGCCTGATCGCTGCTTACTGCAATCTCCACCTCCCGGGTTCAAGCAATTCTCCTGCCTCAGCCTCCTGAGTAGCTAGGACTATAGACGCACGCCACCATGCCCAGCTAATTTTTGTATTTTTAGTAAAGATGGGGTATCACCATCTTGTCCAGGATGGTCTTGATCTCGTGACCTCGTGATCCGCCTGCCTTGGCCTCCCAAAGTACTGGGATTACAGGCGTGAGCCACCGTGCCCAGCTGTCAGATGTATCTTTAGCAAATATTTTCCCCAGTCTGTGTCTTGTTTTTTCATTATATTAGCAGTTTCTATTGCGTAGTGAAGTTTTTTCATTTCCGTCAAGTCAATTTATTAATTTTTTCCCTTCATACTTAATGCTTTTGGTGTTTATCCAAAAAGTCATCACTAAATGCAAAGTCATCTAGATTTTTTCCTATATAATATTCTAGGATTTTTATGATTTCACATTTTACATTTAGGGGTATGATCCATTTTGAGTAAATTTTTATAAAAGAAAGCAGAAACTGGACCCCTTCCTGATGCCTTACACTAAAATTAACTCCAGATGGATTAAAGACTTAAACATATGACCTAACACTATAAAAACCCTAGAAGAAAATCTAGGCAAAACCATTCAGGACATAGGCGTAGGCAAGGACTTCATGACCAAAACACCAAAAGCATTGGCAACAAAAGCCAAAATAGACAAATGGGACCTAATCAAACTCCACAGCTTCTACACGGCAAAAGAAATAGTCATTAGAGTGAATCGGCAACGAACAGAATGCGAAAAAAATTTGCAACCTACCCATCTGACAAAGGGCTGATATCCAGAATTTACAAAGAACTAAAACAGACCTACAAGAAAAAAACAAACAATCCCATTCAAAAGTGGGTGAAGGATATCAACAGACACTTTACAAAAGAAGACATACATGAGGCCAACAAACATATGAAAAAATGCTCATCATCGCTGGTCATTAGGGAAATGCAAATCAAAACTACATTGAGATACCATCTCACGCCAGTTAGAATGGCGATCATTAAAAAATCTAGAGACAACAGATGCTGGAGAGGAGGTGGAGAAATAGGAACACTTTTACACTGTTGGTGGGAGTGTAAATTAGTTCAACCATTGTGGAAGACAGTGTGGCGATCCCTCAAGGACCTAGAAATAGAAATTCCATTTGACCCAGCTATCCCATTACTGGGTATATATCCAAAGGATTATAAATCGTTCTACTATAAGGACACATGCACACAAATGTTCATTGCAGCACTGTTTACAATAGCAAAGACCTGGAACCAACCCAAGTGCCCATTGATGATAGACTGGACAGGGAAAATGTGGTACATATATATCATGGAATATTATGCAGCCATCAAAAATGATGAGTTTGTGTCCTTTGTAGGGACATGGATGAACCTGGAAACCATCATTCTCAGCAAACTGACACAAGAGCAGAAAATCAAACACCACATGTTCTCACTCATAGACGGGTGTTGAACAATGAGAACACAAGGACACAGGCAGGGGAGCACTACACACTGGGGTCTGTTGGGGGGAAATGTGGGAGGGACAGGGGGTGGGGAGGTGGGGAGAGATAGCATGGGGAGAAATGCCAGATATAGGTGAAGGGCAGGAAGGCAGCAAATCACACTGCCATGCGTGTACCTATGCAACAATCTTGCATGTTCTTCACATGTACCCCAAAACCTAAAATGCAATTAAAAAAAAGAAATAGAAAAAAATAGTTTTAAAGTCTATGTCTATATTTTTTTTTGCATATAGATATCTATATAGATATTCCTGCATAATTTGTTAAAGAGACTGTCCTTCCTCCACTAAATTTCTTTTGCTCATTTGTTAAAGATCAGCTAACTATATTTATGTAAGTCTGTTTTTTGGATCTCTATTTTATTCAGCTTATCTATTTGTTTATTTTTTCACTAACACTATACTGTCCTGATTATTATTGTTATGTGCTATGTTTTGAAGTCAGGTAGTGTCAAGCCTCCAACTTTCGTCTCCTTCAGCTAATGCTGGTTATACTGGATCTTTTGACTTTTCATGTAAACTTTAGAATCAGCTTGTCTATATCTAAAAAATAATTTTCTTGGGATTTTTATTGAGATTGAATTGAGTTTGTAGATCAATTTGAGGATAACTAATTTACTGACAATATTGAGTCTTCCTTTTCATGTGCATAGAATATCCAATTTTTAAAGATATGTTTATTTTATCTGATTTATACTTTTCTCATACAGATCTTGCATACATTTTGTTAGATTTATGCAAGTATTTCTCTTTTGGTGTTAATGTAATTAGTATTGTGTTTTAAATTTCAAATTCTAATAATTTATTGATGATATACAAAAAGGCAATTGACTTTTTAATACTATGTATCCTGCAACCTGGTAATTACTTCTTATTCCAGGAGTTTTGTTTGGTTGCTGTTGGCATTAATTCTTTGTGATTTCTACATAGATAATTATGTCATCTATGATAAAGACATTTTTACTTTTTTCCCAGTCTGCATAACTTTTATTTCTTTTAGAGGTCTTAAATTGCACTAACTGGTACGTTTAAGTACATTATTGAATAGGAATGGTGAGAATAACCAAAGGCTCTTAAGATGTTACAATTCAGATTCTGTGTTTTACTATTTATGAGAAACACTTTTATTTGTAATTTAACATCTCTAAAAATCTAGATGTGCTTCATGTTTAATGAATTTTTTTAAAAAAGTGTCGTAATTCAAGTAGAGTGTTTCTTTTTCTTTTTAATAGCTTATAAAAAGATTATGTGTTAAAATAAATGGTAAATTTGTTCTAATTTAATGCAGTAGTGTAAATGGTAAAAAAAAAACTGTTACAAGTTTAAATATGTTTTTTAGAAAATAGAAGAGGGGCAGAAATTCCTATTTTATTTGTGCAAATAACATGTTGAATGGCCTTATTATGGGCCTTGAATCACTGTTCCAGTGCTATGTCAATTTTCTTTTGGCTTCTGTTGCTTTATTCTTTCTGTGTCTTCATATACTACCTCCACACAATTTTTTTTCCTTTACTTATTTAAATAGTACTCATATTTTTACACTGGAATCCCAGTTTGTAGAAGAAGCCTTTTCTTTTCCTTGTCATCAGTCAAGGAATGACTGCACAGCATGTATAGCTTAAAGGACCTTTAGAGTCTACCACAGAGGGTAGATGAATTCTGCATACATAACAGACATTCAGTACCTACTTAATAATATTTATTTAACAAGGAAAGTGAAAATGCCAAAAAGCATTTTCTTCCTGATATACGAATAAATAACTTCTGTTCTTGCCTATAACATGCCTTCTATTTGCCAGGATTAAATAACCAACTCAGATGGAAAATTTTATTTCACCATAGGGGATAAACTCTTTTGTTTACTATGATTACAATTGCTTGACGTGCAAGAAATTGCGTAAATGATATAAGATTAAAGTTTAAAGAGAAATATAGAAAAGCTTTATCATACATACTACACATTTGTTAGGGAATTGTGGACGTATGTATTGTTTTATTTTGAGACTAGGTATGTGTTTTAGAGGAGATATATAGGATCTGAAATTTTAAAAAGCTATAGTTTTTCATTTAGGCAACTTAATATTTCAATGCTTTAGATATGCCACAATAAAGTAAGTACAATCTTTCTTTCTTTTTTTTTTTTTTAATCATCACTGGTCATTGGGGAAACGCAAATCAAAACCAAAATGAGATACAATTTCACGCCAGTTAGAATGACAATCATTAGAAAGTCAAAAAACAACAGATGCTGGAGAGGATGTAAAGAAATAGAAATGCTTTTACACTCTTAGTAGGAGTGTAAATTAGTTCAACCTTTGTGGAAGACAGTGTGGCAACTCCTCAAGGATCTACAACCAGAAATACCATTTGACCAAGCAATCCCATTACTGCGTAGAAATCCAAAGGATTATAAATTATTCTACTATAAAGACACATGCACATGTATGTTTAGTATAGCACTATTCACAATAGCAAAGACTTGGAACCAACCCAAATGCCCATCAATTGCTTGGATAAAGAAAATAGCATATATACACCATGAAATACTCTGCAGTCATAAAAAAGAATGAGTTCATGTCCTTTGCAGGGACATGGATGAAGCTGGAAACCATCACCCTCAGCAAACTAACAGAGGAACAGAAAACCAAACACCGCATGTTCTCACTCATAAGTGGGAGTTGAACAATGAGAACACATGGACACAGGGTGGGGAACATCACACACCAGGGCCCATCAGGAAGTGGGGGCTAGTGAAGGGATAGCCTTAGGAGAAATACTTAATATAGATGATGAGTTGATGGGTGCAGCAAGCCACCATGGCATGCATATACCTATGTAACAAACCTGCACATTCTGCACATGTATCCCAGAACTTAAAGTATAATAAAACAAACAAACAAAAAACAAGTGTAATAATTTTTAATGTTTTAGCAAATTTAAAAATGAGATAATATATTTAAATGTGGTGCCTAATATATAGGATATAATATGTGTTCAATGATATTGATTTTAATCTTTTCTTATCTGGTTAAAATATGAAATTTTTTATTCCAAGTTTAATATCGGAGTAATTTATCTTGTTATGTTATCCAGACCCTTTAAATGTTTTTCCTTTCTATTTTCTAAATGTTCACAGTCTCATACTTTCTTAGGATTATTACTAGACACAGAGAGAGGTTGAACCTCAGTCCAGTTAATATTGCTTTTGCTGAATTTGCTATAAAGAGAATTTGTGAGGCAAATTGGAAGTGAGTGCCTTGACTGAGAACCCTATAATAGATCTTAATTTGAATAATTTATTTAACCCTTGATGTTCACCAACAATATACTGTATACCTCTATTTCAGCATATTTTATGTGTTTCAATTATATGCATATCCTCAAATACAGTTTTATAAGAGCAGGGACCATGTCACTATTTTTTCTTATATCTAGACAGATACCAAAAGCCTGAAGCACTTAAGAGTCTCAATAAATGTTTGTTTAATAAATAGATGAATGAAGGCATGAATGGATGGCTTGTAATGATGGAATTATTATTCTCAATTATACTGGGTAAGAATTGTCTAGAATTCACCATATGAAAGTTTACAGATACAGAGAATATAGAACGGGTTATACTGTAAAGAATTCCCCAAAAGAATATCAGATCCCATTCAAAATTTTTGTGGAAATATTAAAACATTTTGATATTCTATTCATATTTAAGGAACAACTTGGCAATAGTTACACTTACATACTGATGTCATTGTTTATCAACCAGTTATATGAGGATTTCAAACTGAATCTTTTTATCAATCATAAAATCAGAGAGCATATATATAAGGTTCCCATTTTCGGATGTGGAATTGAATCAGAAAGACATTAAATAATTTGTGCATGTTCATACATCTACAGAATTATAGTTATTGTAGTCGTACCCAGGATATCTGATTTTAACTTTGAGTTTCTCTCTGTTTTCAAATCAGTAATTACATAGTAAATTCTTTTAAATTCTCTAATCACTCCAATAAATTCCACTTTGGTCACTTTGGCACTGAGAAATTGGGGATATATGTTTTCAATGAATTTATAAAGAAATAAAAATGTTCCACATAATGAAAAATAACAAAACTCTATACTTTTTAGTGTTAAAATTTTAGTCTTATTTTTTACCCAGTCTTCCCACTTTGAACATTTAGTTGATAATCAATAACTATTTATTAAACATGTAAATGGTAGCAGCAGAAAATTACATGCATGGAAATATGCAATTTTTAAAAATCCTAAGACATTAACTATGAAGACAAAATGTGATTGGTGCATGACAAATATTTTTGATAACCTCAGATGATACATGCTATTATTCCCTTTGGAAGAGTCATTAAGGCATTAATGTACCAAGTGAATCTCAGATATTAGTGGTGAAAGTTTCTGTCTTAATCCATAATTTGTGAAAGTAGTTTTAAAAAAAAAACAGATTTCAGAATCATCATTAAATGTAAATGTATTAGTCAGGGTTCTCTTAGAGATACAGCACTAATTGTGTGTCTGCATGTGTGTGTGCAAGCATGTGCATATATATATATATATATATATATCTGTAAAGGGGGTTTATTAAGTATTAACTTACACAATCACGAGGTCCCACAATAGGCTGTCTGCACGCTAAGGAGCAAGGAGCTCCAGTCCGAGTCCCCAAACTGAAGAACTTGGAGTCCTTTGTTCCAGGGCAGGAAGCATCCAGCAGGGGAGAAAGATGTGGGCTGGGAGGATAGGCCTGTCTTGCTTTTTTGTGTTTTTCTACCTGTTTTATATTAGCTGGCAGCTGAATATATTGTGACCACCGGATTAAGGGTGGATCTGCCTTCCCTGGCCCACTGACTTAAATGTTAATCTCTTTTGACAATATCCACAGAGACACACCCAGGATCAATACTTTGTATCCCTCAATCCAATCAAGTTGACACTCAGTATTAACCATCACCATAGATAAACTTTTAATTAACAAGAAATAATGAAAAAGTCCATTTCAGATTAGAAACTTTAACTAAATCACAAGAGAATACAAGTAATGGACCCTGACTATGTTCATAAAGAGAGACCAAGAAAGAAGTCATTTACCTACTGAAGTCCATTAGTGGGAATACAAAAATCAGCCCTTTAAGTGCATGTTCTTAAGAATAAGCCAATTATTATTATTTAATCTTATGATTCAATTCCTGATAATTTTTATTCAAATATGTATATTAAATGAGAGAAGTCTGAACTCTAATAATATGCAATAAGGTAAGTAAACAGATACAAATAAAAATAATACATAGGTGGAACTTTCAATAAATAGCGAAATTAGTAGAGATTCCAGGATCTTATCCAATTGTGATTAGAAGAGACAAAAAGGCATATACTAGGGTGGAAAGAAAAATAACAGAAAAAATGGAAGGATATAATGACTTCATTCTTTTATTCTTTTGGCTTATTTCGACAATGAAGAATGCCTCATTCTCTTTTATTACAAGCAGAAGGGAAAATTCAAGACAAAGTTTCTTTTCTTGGAACACTCTAGGGGACTGTTTTTAAAGCAATAAGCTTTTGTTGAGCTTTTGTTTGTCTGCAGAACAGTAAACTAAGGCTCCAGCTGGGAACTTGTCACTCACACAGCAATACATGTTTTATTGAAAATGTTTACAGGATTCACTCTCCTTAGCATTGCCAGAGATGGGCACCTCTCTCATTAGGTACAATGAGAACCGTATGATGCAAGGAAATTATGAGGCAGCATGTAACTGCTACAGAGACACTAACTTTAAGAAGAGAGCTGTGAGTAACTTAGTCTTCAACAATGTAATATTTTCCACAAAGGGAAAAAGTTCAGGCAAGAGAAAGAGAAAAAGTCTTGGAGTAAAAGACCCAAGACTAGAATTGAGTTCTGTATTCCTTATGTGTTTTATTAAGTTGCTGACTCTTCAGTTGTAATATAGGGATAATAACATCATATTTGACCATTATGAATAATAATTGGAACAGTATGTATAAATCATTGACCAAAGTAGCTGGCATACAGTAGGACAAGAAGTGGTGGACATTATTCTGGAAAAGAGTAGATACAAATCAATGCCTAGTGATGTTGGCTAATTTAGTAAATTGCGTGTATATACTGAGAATTCTAAATGTAAAATTAATTGTATTGCACTTTTAAGGTGTTTTCCCCTTAGCTGAATATTTGTTTAAGGAAAATGTTTGTTTCTTATGTAGCAAGTGAAAAAAAATGCATAGATTCTGGGGTTTAGTCCAGAAGGGAAGCTAGTTTTTCTGCTTCTTTCATCACTGGACTGAGCTCTTTACTGCAATTCATACAAGTTTTGAGGTTGGGAGGGACCCAATAAGTCGGAGTTCAAGTTGCTGGACACTGAGCTCTGCCTAGGAATTAGTATAGAATATGTGAAACATAGGAAATTTGAACAAGCAAAGTAGAATTACGTTTGAGAGGAAATGAATGAGAGTTAATATGACAGGTAAGTAAAGAAGAAGGAAAACAGTGATTCTGTCAGAGCCTGGTGAATGGGAGCTGACCATATAAAGACATAATATGAGCACACGGATCGCATGTTGAATTAAGGATTTTGTACTATATCTTAGAGTGTGAAGTTAATGGAGAATTTTATGCATAATAATAACTTGAATAAGTAATAGATTTAATAAGACATTGTTACTGTATCAGGAAGGATGTTTTGAATAAAGCATTAATAGATGCAGAAAAACCAGTTAGAGGCTTTTATATAACTTTAAAGAGGATGGCTTCAAGGCATAGAATTGCGTAAGAGGAGTTAGAGGATAACTAGAAATAGACTCAAGATATGTGGTAAGTCAGTGGCACCAGATATAAAAAGTGATTTCTAGATTGCTAACTTTCCTAGCTCTATTCAGTGAAAAAATATACCTTTTGTCACTCATATCTTTTTTAAATTAGTGAATATTTCTCTTGTGTATATCCTAAGTGATATTATTTGGGAGTCTGTATTATTTAGGACATACAATTATAGGTATTATAGAAGGAGATAACTCCAAATATTTTATTCTCATTCTAGTTCTAGTTCACACCAGCTAGTGTTCATGACACATACCACAATGTTGGGAGGAGCAATTGCTTAGTTTAACAGTTCAAAAACTTTGACACATAATGTGAGTCAGATAGGTTAAAAAATAAACAAAACTGATATACACTCTTTATTAATGGAGCATTACACCAGTATAAAATGCTTCAACTCTACATAATTAAAAGGAAATTAGGAAGTAGAGGTAGTATGAAGCCCATAGATTAATATCAATGAATTTTTACCTGCCTTCTGGCATTTGGCCATGTCTGCAATGGTCTTCTGATGGCATTATTATGTTAATTAAAATTAATACTATAAACTCTATCAAAAGTATTATGGTACAGTTTTGTTTTCTATTGTTTTTAAGTCCAAAAAGCTTAACATCATTGTTCTATAATATTCCTTGAGTACTCATCTTAATTTTGAAAATGTAGGACAAGTCTTTTCCCATTTGATATTCACTTTCAGTTCATAAGACAAAGATAAATATGTTACCAAATTGAGACAAGAAGTTTTATGATGGAGTCAACACATTTTTCCTTCTCACTCTCTTCCTAATGTTGTAAATTAAGCTAATCTTTCCATTGGGAGTAAAATATCATGAGATTTTGAATGTTAAGTTCTTATAAAGAAAATGAGGAAATGAGGAAAGTTCCTTATCTTTTCTCTGGGGTGAAATGAGAGCCCTGGGATTAAGTTTCATCAGTTTCATCTTTTGTTTGGGTTACGCTGTCTCTCACAGGACCTGTAAACACACTTAATGAAAACACAAGCAACTGTTGGATATATTATTCCGTTCTTCACCAAGTTTATTCTTCTAAGTAGCATATACATAAATTTTGGAGGTAGGAAGGGGAAAAAGCAAAATACAAACCCTCTTTGATCTGCCTATTTAGAAATTGCATCTCCTGGCCAGGCGCAGTTGCTCATGTCTATAATCCCAGCACTTTGGGGGACCGAGGAAGGCGGATCACGAGGTCAGGAGATCGATACCATCCTGGCCAACATGGTGAAACCCATGTCCATTAAAAATACAAAAAAAATTAGCTGGGCTTGGTGGCACATCCCCATAATTCCAGCTACTCGGGAGGCTGAGGCAGGAGAATTGCTTGAACCCAGGAGGTGGAGATTGCAGTGAGCTGAGATCATGCCAATGCACTACAGCCTGAGCCACAATGTGGGACTCCGTCTCACAGCAAACAAACAAACAAATGAAATAGCACCTCCTAACAAATTTATTTATTTTTGAGCATTTTCTATAAGTATTGTCAGGTGTCCCTGACACAATCCTTCTTTGAGGGCTTACTCTTAAAAAATACCTTTGCAAAATAAATCATTTTAAAAAAATAACAGTTCTGTAAGTATTGTGAATAGTAATATTGCTATGGTCTCAATGTTTGTGTCCCCCACAAAATGTATATGTTGAAATCCCAACATCCAGAGGTGATGATATTAAGAGGTGGGTCCTTTGGGAGTAGACAAAACCATGAAGGTGGAGCCCTCATGAGAAGTATTAGTGTCCTTACAAAAGAGAATGGAGAAAGATTCCTCACTCCTTTTGCCATGTAAGTTAATAGTAAGCCGCCCTCACCAGACATGGAATCTGCTGGTGCATTGATCTGGGACTTTTAGCTTCTAGAGCTGTGAGAAATAAATTTCTGCTGTTCATATGTCACCCAGTCTATAGTATTTTGTTATAGCTGCCTGAAGTGCCTACCAATCTGGTGTCTGATGACGACCTGCTTCCTTGTTTGCAAATGGGCATCTTCTCACTGGATACTTATGTGAGGAAGAGAGAAGTGAATCACTTTTGTGTTTCTTCTTATAATGGCGCTGATTCCATTACATGAGAGTTTTATCCTCATGACCTCACCTCTTGAAGTTCCCACTTCCTAAAACCATCACTTTGGTGATTAGGATTTCAACACATCAATTTGAGGAAAATATACAAACATTCAGTCTATAATATCAGACATTTCCAAAGGCTGTGAATTGTGTATTTTATTCATCTGCAGACATACTTTTACATCAAATATTCAAGTTGCTGGGAAAAATTAATAAATAAAGGAATATTGTTTAAAAATATTTTTTATTTAACTTGAGATATCCAAAATAGTATCTTTTAACATGTAATCAATAAATAAAAATGTAAATAAGGTATCTGATGGCCATCTTTTGAACTAAATTTTTGAAATATTTTCTGAAATCTTATTAACATTTTACACTTAACAGCAAATCTTTATTTGGTCCAGCTGCATTTCAAAAGCTTGATAATAACATGTGGCTATTGGTTTTTATATTCAACATCAGAGTAATAAAGTGTTTTCATGACCTTTATTTAAAAAAGAAATAAACATAGTAGAATGATTGTTTAAATGCTGCTGCTTCTTGCATTAGACAAAAATAGGTCTTGACTAGATGGCTTACAATATGGAGGCCATCTGTTTTCGAGTAATTATGCGATCCTATGATCAAGTTACAGGAATCATTTGACAAGAGAAATGTTCATACTTAATAAGTAAATATTAACTTTTCTTGCTACTTTTTGTTTAGAAAATTTGCCTGTCTTAAAGTACTGTAAATGTCACAGTCTTCTAGTAGTGTATTTTTGTTGTTGTTTTATATGGAGTTTATTTTTAAATAAATGTTGGCTTAGACAAAATTTTAATGGCTAACAAATTAACCATTTTTATTACTGTGAAATTCACAGAAATAACTGTTTTAAAGTATACAATTCAGTGGCATTTAGCACATTCACACTGTTGTGCAGCTATAAGGCCTATCTAGTTACAAAACATTTCATCACCCACACAAAAAATCCTACACTTTCTGAACTCATACTTCCTATTCCTCACCATCACCAGCCCTTCATAACCACTAATAGGCTTTCCGTTTTTGTGGAAGCGCTTATTCTGCATATTTCAAATAAATTTAATCATATAATATATGACCTTTTTTCTGGTTTCCTTCACTCAGCATAATATTTTCCTTTTGAGTTTCATCAATAATATTACATGCCTCAGAACTTCATTTTTATTTATGGTTGAATAATAAATGATTGCGTGTTTACCACACTTTCAGTCTTCATTTATTCATTTTGGGCCACTGGTGGTGTTTTTACCATTTGGGTTATTGTGAATATTAGAATACAAAAAATTTTGTATGAATGTTCATAGTACATTCATACAAAATTATTTCTTTAAGTTTTGATTGAAAACTATTTGGACATATAGCTAGCAGTAGAATTTCTAGGTCATGTGATAATTTTATATATAACTTTTCTAGGAACCACAAAACTTCCACAGCAGTTGGTTTCTTTTATTCTCACCAGGAATGTAAGAGGTTTCTAATTTCTCCACATCCTTGCCAATACTTATTTTCTGTTTTATTTTTGTTTTGGTTTTATTATAACTTTCTTAGTATATGTGAAGCTATGTCTTAATGCAGTTCTGCTTTGCATTTTCCTAATGGCTAATGATGTTAAGTATCTTTTCATGCATTTGTGAGCTATTTGTATATCTTCTTCAGTGAAATCTCTATTAAAGTCGTTTTTATTTTTTAAGAAATTGGACTTTTTTTGTTGACTTGTAAAAGTGTTTTATATATTCTGGATAATAGACTCTTGTCAGCTATGTGACTTGCAAATATCATCTCCCATTTGTACACTTTTTGTTTTCTTAATGTCCTTTGATGTACAAATATTTTTAGGTTATAAAGTTCAGTCTATCTAATTTTCATTCGTTGTTCATGCTTTTGGTGTCATATCTAAGAATCCATTGCCAAATGAAAGGTAATGAAGATTTATCCGTATGTTTTCTTCTAATATTGTTATAATTTTATCTCATATTTAGGTCCTTGTCACATTTTTAGTTAATTTCTATATGAGATAAAAATCAAGCTTCATTATTTTGTGTATGGATATACAGTTTTCCCAATACTCTTTGTTGAAGAAACCATTTTTTTCCTGTTATATCTTGTTGGCATCCTTGTTTTAAAGGACCTTAAATTGTTTTAGAGTCAACTGTTTATTTCCACATGTTTGTAAACAATTCTGTTTTCTTTCTGTTATTGATTTCTCACTTCATTCATCATGTCAGATGCACTGTATGATTTTAGTCTTTTAACATGTACTGAGGGTTTTCTTGTGGCCTGGCATACATTTTGTCATGTTCACTTGAAAAGAGAGTATGTTTTGTTTTTGGGTGGGATATTCCATATATCTCTTTTAGGTTTGGTTGGTTTATAACATTGATGAAGTGCTCTATTTAACACCAAGAAAATAGTTTTAAAAAATCTTGTTTTCTACACCTAAAAAACCCTATTTTTCTACAATAATAATAAAATAAAACAATAATGTCTTTAAGGATGTTAAATGTTGGCCCCCATTCTCTTCTGGCTTGTAGGATTTCTGCTGAGAGATCCGCTGTGCGTCTGATGGGCTTCTCCTTGTGGGTAACCTGACCTTTCTCTCTGGCCGCCCTTAGCATTTTTTCCTTCATTTCAACCCTGATGAATCTGACAATCATGTGCCTTGGGGTTGCTCTTCTTGAGGAATATCTTTGTGGTGTTCTCTGTATTTCCTGGGTTTGAATGTTGACTTGCCTTGCTAGGTTTGGGAAGCTCTCTTGGATAATATCCTGAAGAGTGTTTTCAGCTTAGATTCATTCTCCCCGTACATTCAGGTATACAGATCAAGCGTAGATTAGGTATTTTCACATAATCCCATATGTCGTTTTGTTCATTTCTTTTCACTCTTTTTTTTCTCTAATCTTCTCTTCTCAATTTATTTCATTGAGTTGATCTTCGATCTCTGATATTCTTTCTTCTGCTTGATCAATTTGGCTACTGAAACTTGTATATGTTTCACGAAGTTCTCCTGTTGTGTTTTTCAGCTCCATGAAGTCATTTATGTTCTTCTCTAAGCTGGTTATTCTAATTAGCATTTTGTCTAACATTTTTTCAAGGTTTTTAGTTTTTTGCATTATGTTAGAACATGTTCCTTTACCTCAGAGAAGTTTGTTATTACCTACCTTCTGAAGCCTGCTTCAGTCAATTTGTCAAACTGATTTTCCATCCTGTTTTGTTCCCTTGATGGTGAGAGTTGTATTCCCTTGGAGGAAGAAGTGGGTTCTGGTGTCTGATGGTTTCATCATTTTTGTGCTGGTTTCTTCCCATTTTCTGGATTTAGCTACCTTTGATCTTTGAAGTTGTTGCCTAGCCATGTGCAGAAAGCTGAAACTGGACCCCTTCCTTACACCTTACACTAAAATTAACTACAGGTGAATTAAAGATTTAAACATAAGACCTAACATGGTAATAACCCTAGAAGAAAACCTAGGCATAACCATTCAGGACATAGGCATAGGCAAGGAATTCATGACTAAAACACCAAAAGCAATTGCAACAAAAGCCAAAATAGACAAATGGGATCTAATTAAACTTAAGACTTTCTGCACAGCAAAAGAAACAATCATCAGAGTAAACCTGCAACCAACAGATTGGGAAAATATTTTTGCAATCTACCCATCTGACAAAGGGCTAATATCCAGAATCGACAAAGAACTAAAGGTGATTTACAAGAAAAAAAAATCCATCCAAAATTGGATGAAGGATATGAACAGCCACTTTTCAAAAGAAGACATTTATGAGGCCAAAAAACACATGAAAAAGTGCTCATCATCACTGGTCATTAGAGAAATGCAAATCAAAACCACATTGAGATACCATCTCATACCAGGTAGAGTGGATCATTAAAAAAAATCACGGACAGCAGATGCTGGAGAGGATGTGGAGAAATAGGAACATTTTTACACTGTTGGTGGGAGTGTAAATTAGTTCATCCATTGTGGAAGACAGTGCAGTGATTTCTCAGGCATCTAGAAATAGAAATACCATTTGACCCAGGAATCCCATTACTGGGTATATACCCAAAAGATTACAAATCATTCTGTTACAAAGGTGCATGCACACCTATGTTTATTGAGGCACTGTTAACAATAGTGAAGACTTGGAACCAACCCAAATGCCCATCAGTGTTACACTAGACAAAGAAAATGTGGCACATACACACCATGGAATACTATGCAGCCATCAAAAAGGATGAGTTCAGGTCCTTTGCAAGGATATGGATGAAGCTGGAAACCATCATTCTCAGCAAACTAACACAAGAACCAAAAACCAAACACTGCATGTTCTCACTCAGAACACATGGAGACAGGGAGGGGAGGATTATATGCCAGGGCCTGTTGGGGATTGGGCTGTCATGGGAGGGATAGCATTAGGAGAAATACCTAATGTAGATGACGAATTCATGGGTGCAGCAAACCACCATGGTACATTTAACCTATGTAACAAACCTTCACGTTATGCACATGTACCCCAGAACTTATATATATTTAGACTAAATTAAATTAAAATCTAGGCAAGACACAGTGTAAGTCCAGAACTTTTGGGAGTCAAGGCAGGGGGATCACTTGAGCCCATGAGTTCAAGCCCAGCATGGGCAACATAGAAAGAACCCTACTAAAATAATATACAATTAAATTAAATTTGAATATTTTGTGATGCAAAATACTATGTTGAGAGAACAAAAATACAAATTCCAGAGTGGAAAAATAATTTGGAAACTACATGTCTGATAAAAGGCTATTGTCTAAAATATATTAAGAACACTGAAAACTCAGTAGTGTTTTATTTTTTAAAGAAATGATCCACTTACAAAACAGATATAACCAAAAAAAAAAAAAAACTTGAAGAGAAATTTAACTGGAGACAATTTTGGCAATGGGAAACAAGCACATGAAAAGATGTTTAACACCATTAGCTGTTATGGAAATGCAAATTGAAAACACAATGATATATCACTACACATTTTTGTGAATGGCTAAAATTTAAAAAAAAAATAGTGGCAACACTAAATGCAGCAAAGGCAGGGCAATTCTGGACAACTCACATTGCTGCTATATGTTTTAAGCCTCTCTTGTTAACTTTTGGCAGGTTTTTAAAATACTAAATATGCAAACATGTTACGACCAAGAATTATAATCAAATAGGTGTTTGTTTGATAGAAATGAAAATTTACATTCACACAAATATCTGTAAATGAATAGTCCTAACAGGTTTCTTCATGATAGCTCAAAAACCATCTGAATATCCTTCATAGTAAAACTATCTGTACTATGTCTATAACATGGAATATTGCTGAGAAATAAAAGAAAATTAACTACAGAAACACAACAATCTAGATGAATCTTCAGGCAATTATTCTGAGTTTAAAATACCCATTCCAAAAGATTAAAAACTGTATGCTTCCATTTATTTATATAATATGATTGAAATGACAAAAATATATCAATAGATAACAGATTAATTTTTGCCAAGGTTTAAAGATAAAATTAGATGTAACTATTGTAGAACTAAGAGGATTTATTTTGGTAAAGGAAATTTTGTGTATCTTGGTTGCATAAATATCAACATTCTGGTGATGATATTGTCCTATCATTTTGAAATATAATAACTTTGAGATAATCTAGACAAAGGGCACATGGAATAGCTCTCCATTATTTGTTAAAACTGACACATGAAGCTACAATTATCTCAAAAGAAAAAGATTGACAAACAAAAACAAAAAAGTATATAAATTATTTCAAATATATGTTTCATTGTTGTTTCTGTTTTCCTAAATGCATTATGAAATAATCTTCTAGGCATCTTGGGCTTTACAAAAATGAGAGGTATTCTTTCTGCTCTCAAGAAATTTCCAATCCCCTGAGGGCAGTGATGTAGTAACAACAAAAATAGTAAATACAATGTAAACTTGAATATTGCTTTATAATATGTATCACATGTTCTTAAATAGCACATTCCATACTTACAGTTACAGTTAAGGTGAAACTACATACAAAGAATTTGAGACCCAGAGATAATAAGTAATCTACCCAAGTTCCCATAGCTTACACAAATTTGATTCCTGGGATAATTTACTTCTGATAAACTAGTTCATATTGTACATGCACAATTCTTTTTTGTAGATATCATTAACCAATTTTCATTAAATTTCAAAAGGAAAAGTGATTGCCTACACTGTCAATAAAGTATTTAGATCTGACTTAGATTTATCTGGCTTCTAATCCTATATTATTTTTACTACATGCTTGCTCCCACATTAAAAACTATGGGTTAAGTAGATATACCATCGTTAACCATTTCCTTTTTGTGAGGACAGTTCACTGTTTTCCTATTTCTTCTTACAAATAAATATCAACCACAATAAATATAGTATAAATTACATGAATGTATTTTTGCTTTCTGTTATTCTTTTTGCTAACTTACTTTACAATCAAATTTTTCTTTTCACTTTTTGCTTAGATTTCTTATTCAGTTTTACTTTTTCAGTAATTAGGGATTTTTTTTTTCTACCAAACAAACTTGTCAGTTCCACCAATTTTTCTATTATTCATTTAATTTGACTCTACAATAGCATGTCTTCAACTTCTAGTAATATATAATTAACGTAGGAAACTCAAGTTGTGGACAATTGTCAAACCAGAGTTGTATTTGGACATTTAAAAGTCTTTAACGGCTGATTTAAAGGATTTCCTTTTGATTGTTGGGTGTTCTAGCCCATTCTCATAGATACATAAAAATGTGCTTTTTACTTTATGTTTTGATAAGTTTAATGAAGTACACTGTTCTCAGGGGAATAAACAGTACATGAGAAATATCTGTAAGTTACTGGATTTAAATGATATTGTGAGTGTTCCTTATAACATGCATTACAAATAATTTAGGCAACCAATCCATTCGTAACTTTATTTTTGCATCGTTATTTTGTTTGGGCAGTATTGGTGGCCAAGGACAGAGACGTACTCATGCCAGCTCTGATAAAGTGAGTTTACTTTAACAATATGCATAGAAAAGTAAGGAAAATTTTTATAAAATTTTAAAAAGAAACGTACAAACTGTACTATTTATAAATCCTAACACTAGAGCTCAGTTCTGCAATAAGGGCATATCTAGGTAAAAGCAGTAGTAGAAGTTTGAGACCTTCGTAGGACCTGACCATTAAGGTCTCTGAGCTACAATTCATGTGTCTCCTTCCTATTTCATTACAGCCACCCACTTTGTAAATATCAGTACTAGGTCATAGATTTATAAAGAGTTTATGAATATTGAGTTCTAATGAGTCAAGAGATCACATAACTCAGATTTAAAAACAGTGGCAAGGGAGATACATTACTTTTAAATGGCTTTCTGTGCCACACATATCTTTAGCTTCGATTATAATAGCCAGTGTCTTTAAAGAGCTTGATTGGGCAAGAATAGTGACTAACATTTCCAGGACACTTATTTTCAATAATCTTAAATTTTTCAAAGATTTTTTCATAGAGAAATTTCCCCATTGCATGAAAACATCATCAAATACTCTTTCTATTCTTAAAGAAAAAATTGAATCTCAAAGAAGTTAAAGATGTTACCATAACTTCATCTTTTAAAATAGTAAAGTTATAGGATTACAATCTACGTCCAGTTATAAGTCCCAGGCTTTTTCTGTTGCATCACAGTATCTCCATTAATGTTGCCTTAAAATAAGCAAGACATTATATATTTCTTTACTGAATAAGGAAATGGAAACATAAGTAAATAAAATAATTTGTAGAAGCAACAAAAGGAATAAGTGAAAAAACTACAACCTTTTTCTTTAGTTCAAGTCTCTGAATTACCATTAATAATTAAAGCAAATCTTTTGCGAACAGCATAGATTTAGTGCCTGATTTTTTCACATTGTCTGGCAATTTCTACCTTTCAAATGGAATGTAGAGTCCATTTACATTTAAAGTAAGTATTCTTATTTTTGAATTAATTCTATCATCATCCTAATTGTTTCTTTTGGGATCATCTGCTCTTTATTCTTCACCTGTGTTTATAAAGTTACTTAAGTATTTTACAAAATTATTCTATCACTTCTGTTGATTGCTTGTCTATACTTTGTGTATTGCTATTGATTTTTTCAAGGATTTTAATATGCATTTTTATGTTTTTACAGTCTATCTTGAATTAATAATATTTCACTTCACAAAAATGTAAGAATCTTAGATAATTCTAATCCAACTTAAAAACTATTCAATTTTGGGGCTATTTTTATCATATATTTTATTTGCTAATAACCTTTAAACTCCACAGTAAAACTATTTTGCTTTAAACATCCAACTGATGTTTAAAGAACTTATGAAAAATTATATTTATACATATCCACAAATCACTGTTATTAAGGCTTTGTATTCCTACCACATATCCATAAGGTAATTATTTTCTCACACTTGAAAAATGTACCCTAACATTTTTGTCAGCAAAAGCTTCAAATAAATTATCTAAACCTGTGGTTTATATTAACAGGCCTTTAGCGTGATTCTGCTGTTCTACTACGTTAACAGCTTGTCTTGCTCTTGTATACTTTTCTAAAGGTGTTTTTCCATTGTCTTCAGGCTCCTATTGTTTTCACTTGGACTTTGATTCTCGTTTGCATTTTAATGCTGCTGTTGTATTATTTGTTTTTCTCTGACTGCTTTTAAGAATTATTTTTTATCCTTGTATTTGAGCAATTTTACTATAATTTACCTCAGGGTGTGTGTGTGTGTGTGTGTGTGTGTGTGTGTGTATTCTCTATTTATCCTACTTTTGAGTTGACTCTTCTAATCAACATTTGAAGACATTAAAGAATATTTTTGAAATTTTTTTCAGTCCAAATTTCTCCCTACTCTGTCCTTCCGAGACGGCAGTTACATGTATATCTAACCACTAAAAAATGGTCACTGAATCTCTGAATGTAATTAAATTCACTGAATTATTGAATCTATTTTTATTATATTTATCTTACATATGTGCTTCAGTTTGAATTATTCCTATATTTATTTTTCTTCAAATTTTCTGAATCTTTTTTTAATCCAAATTGCCATTTATTTGAGTCATTTGTATATTTCATTTTTCAATTGTAAGCACTGATTTTAGTATTTTATTTAACATAGTTGCCAGGCACCTCCTAAAATCACTCATCTTTTTTTTTCCCAAGCATATCAGTCCTTCCTATTACTTTTTTGAATATTTAACATAGCTGGTTCAAAGGCATTATCTATTAATTCCAACATGCAGTTTATCTGTAGTTTTTTTTTTTTTTATTATCAATTGGTCTTTCTGTTGACCTAATTTATCTTTCCCTGATGCTATACATGTCTAGCAAATGCTGTTGTATTTTAGACATTGTGTATAGTATATAAATTCTGAACATTTTATTGATCTTCAAGCATGTTATTTTTTCCTCTCAGGTACTTACATTACTAAGATTACATTTCTATTTCAAAATGTAGATTTTACAAATTTTTAGGACAGGCTAACTGTGGTTTTGTTCTTAGTTCTGGTAAAATTTCTTAGTCTATGGAATTAGTCTTTATTACTGCAGTTGGCCTATCTAGGATAGCAACAGAAAGCTGAAAGTATTTACTGAACCTCTAGCATGAAAGGAATCAAATAGCAAATTGTATCCTATAGCATTAGCCACTAGCAAATACCTCTGCTCACCTTTTTCAGTTAGAGAGCTCTGCTTTTGCTCGGAAATCTCCAAAGTCTCATTTCATGTATGGGTGAACTAACAGACAGTCGAGTTTTAAATACACTTTGAGCAAAGATATTGGGGGTATTTTATCACTATGGGGAGCCCCAAAATCTAACTTATCTCTAATTCCTCAGGTAAAAAGGATTATAGCTTTCTAAGTGAGTTTAATTTGTTGCTGGAAAGAAACAGTTCCTTCAGCAGAAAAACGGTATAAACATAAATCTCACCTTGTAGGAGTAAAAATCTTGCTTTCTAGGGTCAAAATCTTTCCAGTTTTGGTTTGCCTTTGATATCATTAAAATGCTTTGAAATCATAATAATAAGAGAATGAATTAAGTTATTTCCAACAGTAGCAATGTTTTATTATGTTAAATTTACACAGGTATTGCATTTGATTTATATAAGTTTTTCCAGTATTTTTTCATTTTTATATGCACAAGGGTTACTCTAATATAACCCATTTTGCATTTACCAGAAGTTAGAAACCTTTTAATTCTTAATTTATGTTCTTGGCTTCTTTTGGTTGAGGATATTTAATCATTTTTATCCTTCCATTTATAATGCGATATCTTTAGGCTATTACAGCTGTCCAAAGGTAAGCATATCCATGAAAAGGGAGAGAAGCCAAGAACTAAGATCATTCTCAAGCTAATAATATGCCCTTGAAAAAAAACAACTGAAGGTTGAATACAGTTAAGTGTCCTTCCCTGAAATCCAGAAACTTGTTTTCCCTTTATCGATACAACATTCTTGCTTTGGCGATAGTTTATAAGACCCATTATTTAAAAAAAAAAAAAAAAAAGAAAAAGAAAAAGAAAGAAAAAGACATTGAATTTTATTCAAAAGGAAAAAAAGAAAAGTTTTTGAGAGATTTAAACATTTGAATATTGTGGTCCGAACTGAAAAGTCATATGAAAAGGGAGAAGTAAGAAAACAGTAAAAGAAAAAAAAAAAAAAAAAAACCCTGGAATGATGGCTATTTTAAATTTGGGAAACCAAGGTAAAATTTTTGTTTTGTTGGCCTGGAGGATATTGACTTTGAGGAGAAAATTTCTTCCTCATAACTTGAAAGACTCTTCAACATTACTTCAAGAATATCTCCTTATATGATCACTTCCTGTCACTGTTTAGATTTCCTACTGAAAATGAATTACCTTCCCAGGGCACTGAACGCATCCTAGCCAAGTGGGTTGCATCCAAATATGATGTTTGTTATCCACCTCTCTGATTCTGTCAGGCAAGTGCCTCTTTAGATAGAAAGAGCTACATTTTGTTTTAAAAATAATCCATGAATGAAATCCTTTCAAATTAATTGATCTTAAGATCAATCAGAGAAAAATTTGCACATGCTCTGTATAATCCAATATTCTGGAAGGAATTTGGCTCATGGTTTCATAACTTACTAAATATAATCTAAATAAGAAAATGCTTTGGTATAATCAAAGGAATATAAATAAAAGTAATAGCTAGGTGAAATGCCAAAAATTTTATTTCAAAACAAAGAAATATGAAAGAGATTTATCATGAGGAAATACCATATGATAAATTGTTTAAATTCACTAGTGTTTGGTATACTGACTTACAGAATAATCAAATTTGTAGTCTTAAAAAACAGGCCAGTCTTTAGATAACGATTAAATAGGTACTACATTTTTCAGAAATATTCTCTTTTAATGTAAATGGGGGGGACTTCCACCAAGATGGCTGTATAGGAACGGTTCCGGTCTGCAGCTCCTAGTGAGAGCACATCAGAAAATGAGTGATCTCTGCATTTCCAACTGAGTTACCAGGTTCATCTCATAGGGACTGGTTAGACAGTGGGAGCAGTCCAAGGACAATCCAATTCACAGTGAGGCATTGCCTTGCCAGGGAGGCACAAGGGGCCAGAGAACTCTCTCTCCCAGCTGAAGGAAGCTATTATGGATTTTTCTGGACACTCTGGCATTCCGACTCAGCTACTGCACTTATCCCACAGTCTACACAACTCCCAGACCAGGAGATTCCCTCCAGCACCTACAATACCAGCACAGGGGTTTTCAGCATGAACTGTGCAGCCATTTTAGTCGAGTGGCACATGGAACACCAGTGAGACAGAACTGCTCATTCCCACTGAAACAGGGGGCTGACGCCAGGGAGCCAGGCAAGCTGGCTTGGCGGTCCCCACCCCCACAAAGACCAGCAAGCTAAAATCCATTGGCTTGAAATTCTTGCAGCCAGCACAGCAGCTTGAGCTCGCCCTGGGAATTTTGAGCTTGGCTGGGGAAGGTGCACCCACCATAGCTGAGGCTCAGGTAAGAGGTTTCAACATTGCCTGTGTAAACAAAGCTACCAGGAAGATTACACAGCATCTGGGTGGAGCCCAGCACAGCAGCTCAGCAAAGCCTCTGCAGGCAGACTGACAAGTAGATTCCCTTTTTGCTGGGCAGGGAATCTCAGAAAAAAAGAGACGGCAGCCCATCAGGGACTTACAAAGTCCCCACCTTCCTGGGACAGAGCACCTGGGAAAAGGGGTGGTTGCGGGTTTGGCTTCAGCAGACTTAAACGTTCCTGTCTGGCAGCCCTTAAGGGAGCAATGGATCCCCAAGCACAGTGCTTCAGCTCCATTAAGGAACAGGCTGCCTCCTCAAGTGGCTCCCTGACTCCCCATGTAACCTAACTAGGAGACACATCATACAGGAGAGCTCTGGCTGACATCTGGCAGGCAACTTTTGGGGACAAAGCTACCAGAGGAAAAAATAGGCAGAAATCTTTGCTGTTCTGCAGCACTGCAGGTGATCCCCAGGCAAGCAAGATCTGGAGTTGACCTCCAGCAAATTCCAGCAGACCTGCAGCAGAGGGGCCTGTTAGAAGAAAAATTAACAAACAGAAAGAAATAGCTTTGACATCAACAGAAAGGACGTCCACTCAGAAACCCCATCAAAAAGTCACCAACTTCAAAGACCAAAGGTAGATAAATCCATGAAGATGGGAAAGAACCATTGTAAAAAGGCTGAAATAGCTGAAAGCCATAACATCTCTTCTCCTTTAAGGGATCACAACCCCTCAGCAGCAAAGGAACAAAACTGGATGGAGAATAAATGTAATGAACTGACAGGAAGAGGCTTCAGAAAGTGGGTAATAACAAACTTCTCTGAATTAAAGGAGCATCTTCTAACCCAATGCAAGGAAACTAAGATGCTTGAAAAAAGGTTAGACCAAATGCTAACAAGAATAACCAGTGTGGAAAAGAATATGAAAGACATGATGGAGTTAAAAAATACAGCATAAGAACTTCTTGAATCATATACAAGTTTCAATAGCCAAATCGATTAAGCAGAGGAAAGACTTTCAGAGATAAAAAATCAACTCAATGAAATAGAGTGAGAAGGTAAGATTAGAGAAAAAAGAGTGAAAAAAAATGAACAAAGCCACCAATAAATATGGGATTATGTGAAGAGACCAAATCTACATTTGGTTAGTGTATCTGAAAGTGATGTGGAGAACAAAATCAAGTTGGAAAGCACTCTTCAGTATATAATCCAGGAGAACTTCCCAAACCTAGCAAGGTAGGCCAACTTTCAAGTCCAGGAAATACAGAGAACACCACAAAGATATTCCTCAAGAAGAGCAACCGCAAGGCACATAATTGTCAGATTCACCAGGGTTGAAATGAAAGAAAAAATGCTAAGGGCAGCCAGAGAGAAAGGTCGGGTTACCCACAAAGGGAAGCCCATCAGACTTACAGTGGATCTCTCAGCAGAAACCCTAAAAGCCAGAAGAGAGTGGGGGCCAATATTCAGCACTCTAAAAGAAAAAAAATTTCAACCCAGAATTTCATATCCAGCCAAACTAAGTTTCATAAGCAAAGGAGAAATGCAATCCTTTACAGACAAGCAACTGCTAAGAGATTTTGTCTTAGCAGGCCTGCCCTACAAGAGCTCCTGAAGGAAGCGCTAAACATGGAAAAGAACAAGTACCAGCCACTCCAAAAATGTACCAAATGGTAAAGGCCATCAACACTGTGAAGAAACTGCACCAACTAACTGGCAAAACAACCAACTGGCATCAAAACGGCAGGATAAAATTCACACATGACAATATTAACCTTAAGTGTAAATGGGCTAAATGCTCCAATCAAAGTACACAGACTGGCAAATTGGATAAAAAGCCAAGACACATCAGTATGCTGTATTCAGGAGGCCCACCTCACATGCAAAGACACGCATAGGCTCAAAATAAAGGGATGGAGGAAGATTTACCAAGCAAATGGAGAGCAAAAAAACGCAGGGGTTGCATTCATAGTCTCTAATAAAACAGACTTTAAACCAACAAAGATCAAAAGAGACAAGGGCGTTACATAATGGTAAAGGGATTAATGCAACAAGAAGAGCTAACTATCCTAAATATATATGCACCCAATAGAGGACACCCAGATACATAAAGCAAGTTGTTAATGACATATGAACAGCCTTAGACTCTCACACGATAATAGTTTGAGACCTCAACACCCCACTGTCAATGCTAGACAGGTCAATGAGACAGAAAATTAACAAGAATATTCAGGACTTGAACTTACATCTGGACCAAGAAAACCTAATAGACATCTATAGAACTCTCCACTCCAAAACCACAGAATATATAGTGTTCTCAGCACCACATCACACTTATTCTAAAATTGACCACATAATTCGAAGTAAATCACTCCTCAGTAAATGCAAAAGAACAGAAATCATAACTAACAGTCTCTCAAAATACAGTGTAATCAAATTAGAACTCAGGGTTAAGAAACTCACTAAAAACTGCATGAGTACATCGAAACTGAACAACCTGCCCCTGAATGAATAATGGATAAACAATGAAATGAAGGCAGAAATAAAGACGTTCTTTGAAACCGATGAGAATGAAGACACCACATACCAGAATCTCTGGGACACATTTAAAGCAATGTCTGGGGGAAATTTATAGCACTAAATGCTCAACAGAGAAGTGAGGAATGATATAAAATCAACATCCCCCAAAGTCATGATTAAAAGAACTAGGAAAGCAAGATAAAACAATGTCAAAGGCTAGAAGAAGGCAAGACGTAACTAAGATTAGAGCAGAACTGAAGAATATACAGACACAAAAAACACTTCAACAAAATCAATTAATCCAGGAGCTGGCTTTTTGAAAATATCAACATAATAGATAGACCTCTAGGCAGGCTCATTAAAAAGAAAAGAGAGAAGATTAAAATAGATGCAATAAAAAACAATAAAGGGGATATCACCACCGATCCCACAGAAATACAAACTACCGTTAGAGATTACTATAAACACTTCTATGCAAATAAACCAGTAAATCTAAAAGAAATGGATAAATTTCTGGATACTTACACCTCCCAAGACTAAACCATGAAAAGTTGAAGTCCTGAATAGACCAATAACAAGGTCTGAGGTTGAGGCAGCAATTAATAGCCTACCAAGTAAAAAAAGTCCAGGACCAGACAGGTTCACAGCCAAATTCTACCAGAGGTACGAAGAGGAGCTGGTGCCATTCCCTCTGAAACTGTTCCAAACAATACAAAAAGATGGAATCCTCCCTAACTCATTTTATGAGACCAATATCATCCTGATACCAAAACCTGGCAGAGACACAAATAAAAAAGAAAATTTCAGGTCAATATCCATGATGAACATTGATGCAAAAAATCTTCAATAAAATACTGGCAAACTGAATCCAACAGCATATCAAAAAGCTTATCCATCACGATCAAGTTGGCTTCATCCCTGAGATGCAAGGCTAGTTCAGCATCCACAAATCTGTAAAGGTAATCCATCACATAAACAGAAACAAAGACAAAAACCACATGATTATCTCAATAGATGCAGAGAAGGCCTTCAACAAAATTCAACAGCTCTTATGCTAACAATTCTCAATAAACTAGCTATCGATGGACCATATTTCAAAATAATAAGAGCTATTTATGACAAGCCCACAGCCAATATCATACAGAATGGGCAAAAAGTGAAAGCATTCCCTTTGAAAACTGGTACAAGACAAGGATGCCCTCTCTCACAACTCCTATTCAACATAGTATTGGAAGATCTGGCTAGGGCCATCAGGTGAGAGAGAAATAAAGGGTATTCAAATAGGAAGAGAGGATGTAAAATTGTCCCTGTTTGCAGATGACATGATTGTATATTTAGAAAATCCCACCGTCTCAGCCCAAGAATCTCCTTAAGCTGATAAGCAACTTCAGCAAAATCAATGTGCAAAAATCACAAGCATTCCTCTACACCAATAATAGACAAACTGAGAGCCAAATCACGAGTGAATCCCCATTAACAATTGCTACAAAGAGAATAAAATACATGGGAATTCAACTAACAAGGGATGTGAAGGACCTCTTCAAGGAGAACTACAAACCACTGCTGAAGGAAATAAGAGAGGACAGAAACAGATGGAAAAACATTCCATGCTTATGGTTAAGAAGAATTAATATCGTGAAAATGGCCATACTGGCCCAAGTAATTTACAGATTCAATGTTATACTCATCAAGCTACCAATGACTTTCTTCACAGGTTGGAAAAAGGCACCTTAAACTTCGTATGGAATCAAAAAGCAGCCCGCATAGCCAAGACAATCCTACGCAAAAAGCTGAAGGCATCATATTACCTGACTTCAAACTATATTACAAGGCTGCTGTACTCAAAACAGCATGTTACTGGTACCAAAACAGAGATACAGACCAAAGTAACAGAACACAGGCCTCAGAAACAACACACACAACTACAAGCATCTGATCTTTGACAAATCTGACAAAAACAAGCATTGGGAAAGAATTCCCTATTTAGTAAATAATATTTGGAATACTGGCTAGCCATATGCAGAAAACTGAAACTTGATCCCTTTCTTACACCTTAAACAAAAATTAACTCTAGATGGATTAAAGATTTAAATATGAGGCCTAACACCATAAAAACTCTACACAAATACCTAGGCAATACCATCCAGGACCTAGGCATGGGCAAGGACTTCATGACTAAAACACCAAAAGCAATGGCAACAGAAGCCAAAATAGACAAATGACATCTAATTAAACTTAAGAGTTTCTGCACAGCAAAAGAAACAACCATCAGAGTGAATCAGCAACCAACAAAATGGGAAAAATTTTTTGCAATCTTCCCATCTGACAAAGGGCTAGTAACCAGAATCTACAAAGAACTAAAGCACATTTACAAGAAAAAAATTAACAAACCCATCAAAAAGCTGGCAAAGCATATGAACAGGCTCTTTTCAAAAGACATTTATGCAACCAACAAACATATGAAAAAAAGCTCATCATCACTGATCATTAGAGAAATGCAAATCAAAACCACATTGAGATACAATCTCATGCCAGTTAGAATGGCAATCATTAAAAAAGTCAGGAGACAACAGATGCTGGAGAGGATGTGGAGAAATAAGAACACTTTTACACTGTTGGTGGGAGTGTAAATTAATTCAACCATTGTGGAAGACTGTGGTGATTCCTTAAGTATCTAGAAATAGAAATACCATTTGACCCAGGAATCCCATTACTGGGTATATACCAAAAGGATTATAAATCATTCTTTATAAAGACATATGCACCTGTGTTTATTGCAGCACTGTTCACAATAGCAAAAACTTGGAACGAACCCAAATGCCCATCATTGGTAGACTGGATAAAGTAAATGTGGCACATATACACCATGGAATACTATGCAGCCCTAAACAAAGATGAGTTCATGTTCTTTTCGGGGACATGGATGAAACTGGAAACCATCATTCTCAGCAAACTGACACAAGAACAGGAAACCAAACACCACATATTCTCATTCATAAGTGGGTGTTGAACAATGAGAACACAGGGACACAGGGAGGGGAACATCACACATTGGGGCCTGGGGTGTGGGGGTATAGGGGAGGAATAGCAGGCGGTCTGGTGTTGGGAAGGGATAACGTTAGGGGAAATACCTAATGTAGATGGTGGGGCACTGGGTGCAGCAAACCACCACTGTGTCACGAGTATACCTATGTAACCTGCATGATCTGTACATGTACTTCAGAACATAAAGTATAAATATATATATACCTAGCAAAAAAAAAAAAAATTAAAGGAACTCAGAAACCAGTGCTAAGTGCTGAAATTACTGACTTCTTTTCAGAACCAAATGCGCCATAATCTTTTTGCTTGTTATTCCCCATCTTTTGTAGATACTCCAAAAGGTGTTCAAACTATAAAATGTAAAACACAACACATTCTTTTTGGTACATTTAATCCTATAAAAACAAGTTTTAAAGCTATAAATTTACATCAGGACAATTGAAAATGTTATGTTACAGTTTTTGAAACCAAATTTAATTCTTAAGACTCATAAAATCACAAAGTCTAAATCTTAATTGTTTTTGTTTTAATGTTTGTTTTTGATTTCTCTATTTTTAAATACAAAATATAGTTAGTATTCAGAAGAACTTCTTTAATTTAATTCTCTTTCCTCTGGAAGGCTAAACAGGTAACTTAATTATACCTTTTTTAGGAACTGCATAAAGTATAAACATTCAAAATAAACTACTGGAAATACTCTAAAAAATGTAAATCGGAAAAGTTTTAATTTCATTTCCTCTTCGTTAACATAACCAGTAATTCTATCTTGGTTACTTTGTTTCCTTGTATGGAAGCCTTATGTTTCAATGTGCTTTGACTTCTCTTAGCCTGTCTCAGAAATAAAGCCTTTAGAACTCTAGTTTCAATTACTAGTGTGAGTGGAGTGTCAGTAAGAAAGTTTAAAAAAGCTGAAAATAATTAAGCTAAAATTAACTATTATTAGTGAATGTGCCAATGTTTTCCCTAGCCTCAGTGACGCGGCTAAGCCCAATGAGATAAAGTCTTACTAAGGAGACATGTTAACTTTTTTGAAAAAGTTGCTCCCTGAGTCCTTCCAGTTCCTAATACAGATATTTATTGGTTTTATTTATATCATTAATGTATACCATTAATGTTTCAAGAGGTGTTTGAAATAATTCTCAAGAAAGACATTTCAAGCTGTTTTTCATTTCAGGGTGAAGGCAGTTGTAACATTTTATTGTTATGATGAAAATAATTCCCTCTCTACAATTGCTCTTGAATGGTATCAGAGATTATGTGTCTGACTTTATGATTGCTGATTGACTTTATGATTGCTGACTTTATAATTTTCAGCAATCCTCAAACTTACATGTTTATATAAGTTTATATAAACTTATATGTTTATATCCTCAAACTTATATGTTTAGCTTACATATAAATCCTGTATGTAAAGGCAGTAACCTATATATAAAATAAGTGATACAGATGGCAAAGTTGGGTGGTGGTTACTTTTCTCTACCCTTCAGAAATTCTCTCCTTACTACAAGCCCCTCTTTCATGAATTCTAGTTTCCCAATGGGTCTCATTATGTATCCTATTAAATTAACCTTCTTAAGTAATATAGAAGTGGCAGACTTTGACTTTAGTGGTAGGTACATGTGCTTCTCAAAAGTCTTTATCTCGTTTATCATTGCTAAGACGCTTGATCTCGTGGTAGTAAATTTTTTTCTTGAACTTGCTTACACTAAAACTATAAAGAATGGTGTCACATGCTGCCATTTGAAGAACCTATGCATTTTGATTATTCCTAGAAATTTGGGGAAAGGGACTGTGATGATCGAATTTCAATTATAATGCTGAATGAATTTGGAAAAATAATTCTTCATTTTGTCTTTTATATCACATAGATATCTGTTTATCCTATTTGACTTTAAAGCTAACTCTGCTTAAATGTTTTATTCTAGCTCTGCTATTATATCAACTCAGCTACTTTCTGATCACTTAAGAGAAGAAAAAGAAAGAAAATATTGCAACTGACTCAAATAATATTCTAAAATTGCTGTAGTTGTTTTCCTTACAAAATGTAATTTCCCTTATATCTCGATGACAGAATGTTGCATTCAGAGGTAAGTGTGTTTGTGCACATATATACAAGTGCCCAAGTTAATGCTCCTGGTGAGGGTAAAATGAAAAGTACTGAATTCTGTAAACGGTGATGAAACCAGTGACCTCACCTTTTTGCCCCTTTAAAGATTCTCTTCCTCTTACTCCTTTAACCACCAGCCCATCAGAAGACAAACTCTGGGCTACATCTGCAAGAGTAAATGACATTGTCCGGTGTGTTCTCTCTCAGTGCAAAAGACACCTGAATAATATGGGAAACAGAATCAACAAAGTATATGTGTAGAAAAAATAGGAATTGAATTTCTTCCATAGCTAAATAGGACAAATATGTATATATACACAACAATGTTCTCATCTATCAGAATGGCTATTACAAGCAGGCTAGTAGTTATAAGAATCAGAGCCACAGATACATGACCCACCAACAAAAAGCAAGGTCATAGAACTTTTAGAAAAGGAAATCTTGTAGAAATGTAGTACACATTTTAAAATTAATGTTTAAATTCTAATTTCTGTGAATGTATTGACATTTGTTATTTAAAAATGTAATGCATGTATACATAATAGATAACATTTTTTGAGAGCTATGAAATGTCTGACACAGATCTTCATAGGTATTTAATATGCATGCATTATCCCTTGTAATATTTCTAGAAATATCTCCATTTTTAATGTAAGGAAAATGTGACAAAGGTAGGTAAAGTGATTCATTCAAGGACATAGAACTAGTAAGTAATAAAAACAGAATCCGCTGGGCGTGGTGGCTCACGCCTGCAATCCCAGCACTTTGGGAGGCCGAGGCGGGTGGATCACGAGATCAAGAGATCGAGACCATCCTGGTCAACATGGTGAAACCCCATCTCTACTAAAAATACAAAAAATTAGCTGGGCATGGTGGCGCGTGCCTGTAATCCCAGCTACTCAGAAGGCTGAGGCAG